>NC_084756.1:18124231-18169231 GCF_033978785.1 Entelurus aequoreus
ATCATAGATATGAACAGATTGACCCAACTTGGTGCCAAACACGCAGCTGAGGGGAGCAAAATAATTGTCAGCTGTGACTTGGACTTATCACGGGCCCTATGATTGAACGGAATCACAGAATGGGCTATTTAAAAACGGAATCTACAAATAATAAGAGTGGAAAGCTACGAAAATGTACTTATTGTGTTGGAATGGGAATCTTTGGGCAATTCGATTATGACTACGATTTGGGGGCTACGCTTTGGTTATAAATCGATTATTGATACAGCTATAATTATATTATTAATATATTGTATATTATTCTTATATATTGTAAATTTATTACTTTGGCTACTGAAGTTAGTGGTTTTACGATTTAGTGCGCGCAGCATCTGGAAAACTAGATACGTAAACTGTAGTAGCCTGATAAGTGGGAAAAAAAAAAAAAAGGTCCCTAATTGGCAAACAAGCATTCTTGATTTAATGGTTGTGCCTTCTAAAACTACAGATTGTTAAGACAATTTGACTCCAGTCGCCATAAACTTTCGGCTCTGCTAGTCTTGTACCACTACAAAAACACTTAATACCTACTTAAGCCACCTTTGTGGTCACATGACAAAACACACCCCTTTAGAGGACGCCACTTTCTGAATGTTTTTTTTTTTTTAATATGAGAAGTGATACCATTTTTAAATAAACCTACAGTCAAAATTAAGACGTGTGTGATGTAGTAACATACACTTCCTCTAGGAGAAGTGTGCAAAATTATACACAGATTGAGTACATACTGTAAACTCACACCAAATTAAGAAAAAAAAATCACTTTTAAGGACTTTGCTGATTTGTAGTCAGAAAATATTTTTGGAGCATGTAGAATACAGTGCATTTGCAAAGTATTGACATCACTTCACTTTTTCCACATTTTGTTATGTTACAGCCTTATTCCTAAATGGAATAAATTATTTTTTGTCCTCACAATTCTGCACACTTTACCCTGCAATAACAATGTGAAAAAGTTTGTTTCAAAATTTTTGCAAATTTGTTAAAAATAAAAAAATTAAGAAATCACATGTACACAATTATTCACAGTGTTGCTCAATACTTTGTTAATGTACCTTTGGCAGCAATTACAGCCTCAAGTATTTTTTAATATGCCACAAGCTTGGCACACCTATCTTTGGGCATGTTTGTCCATTCCTCTTGCAACACCTATTAAGCTCGGTCAAGTTGAATGGGAATCTCTCCAGAAATGTTCAATCGGACTCAAGTCTGGACTCTGGCTGCAGCACTCAAGGACATTTACAAAGTCGTCCTGAAGCCATTCCTTTGATATCTTGGCTGCTATAATAATAATACATTACATTTCAAAATACCTAAGGACACTTTACAATATACAGATAAAGTAATAAAAATATTATGATAAAACAACAAAGTATAAAATCATCATGTAACAATACATTTAATTGTATGAAGGTAGTCAATATTGCAGAGGTCAGGTGGGAGAGAGTTCCAGAGTTTGGGAGCAGAGTGACTGGAAGCTCTGCTCCCCATGGTGACGAGGCGGGTTGATGGCACAGCAAGGTGTATGGAAGAGGAGGATCTGAGGGAGTGTGCCAGAGTAATGATAGATAGCCTGACAAATTTGAAGGGGTGATGTTGTGGATGGCCTTAAAGGTACAGAGAAAGATGTATTTAATGATTTGCCTGACTGGAAGACAGTGAAGTTTTTGTAGAATGGGGGTGATGTGATGGAATGAGGGGTGTTGGTTATGATCCAGGCAGCAGAGTTATGGACCAACTGGAGCTTGTGAAGGGACTTATTGGATAGGCCGAAGAGAAGGGAGTTACAGTAGCCGATGCAGAAGGTGACCAGACTGAACGAGGATGAAGGCAGCATGGACAGTAGGAGAGGGGCGGAGCCGGTTAATATTGCGGAGATGGAACAGGCAGAGCGAGTAATGTTGTTGATGTAAGAGTGGAATGACGGTGTGCTATCCAAAATGGCACCCAGACTCTTAACCTGAGGGGAGGGAATCACTGGGGAGTTGCCGATAGTTAGGGAGAAACTATTGACTTTAGAAGGTGCAGATTTTGTACCAATGAGAATTACTTTGGTTTTATCACTGTTTAATTTGAGGAAGTTTAAGGTGAACCAGGATTTTATTTCAAATAAGCAGGAGGTGAGGGTGGAAGTGTGGCATTGGCCTTGGTGGAGAAGTAGAGCTGGGTGTCGTCAGCGTAGCAGTGAAAGTGCATGTTAAATATATGTAAGATATGGCCAAAGGGGAGAAGGTAAGTGATTAAGAAAAGGGGTCCCAATGATCAGATGTAAAAGATTTGCGCTGTATGAAATTAGTGTGGCCTGTAAGGTAAGAGTAAGACCAGTCCAGGGGGGTGTTGATGATGCCAATGTATGAGTGTCTATTGAGAAGGATTGAATGAGAGATGATGTCGAAGGCTGCACTCCAGGAGGATGAGGATGGAGAGAAGTCCAGAATCAGCTGCATTGAGGTGGTCGTTGGTGATTTTTAACAGGGCAGTTTCTGCACTCTGACGGGGGTGAAAAACAGATTTGAAAGGTTCATAGAGAGAGTGCCGGGTGGAGGTGCAAAAGTTTTTTCAATGAATTTTGAGATAAAAGCTACATTGGAAATGGGACGGAGGTTATTGTAATTGTTGGGAACTAAACTGGGTTTCTTCCAAATTGGAGAGATGGCTGCTATTTTAAAAAGTGACGGAACAATAACAGTGGAAAGTGAAGAGTGCATAATAGCAGTGATGAGGGGAAGCAGAGAAGAGAGGCATGATTTGACCAGGTGTGAGGGAAGGCATGTGGAGGGCTTGGATTTATTGATGAGGTCTGAAATTTCTACAAAAGTAGATCAAGGCTGACTTTGTTGTGAAGGTTCAGGTAAGCAGAGGCACAGAAGTGGAGCAAAGTTGTTTGTGAATATTTTGAATCTTTTCAGTAAAAAAGAGCATTATGGAGTTGCAGGTGTCAGCTGAGTACAGGTATGGGAGGTGGGGGAGAAGTCCTGAGGTTGAAACATGTTTTTAAATAATGAAGAGAGCGTCTTGGTGTAGCCATTGTTGGAATTGATTAGGCTGGAGTAATAATGTGATTTGGTTTGGATGATAGTCATTGTAATGTAAAGTAGTTTAGTGTGTTTCCTTGTGGATGGTGAGACCAGTCTTTTTATCATTGCTCATGCTGGCAACATTTAGTCTTTAATTTCTGGAGCTTGGGGATGTACCAGGGAGCAGTTGTGGGGAAAGAGACCGACCGGGATTTTACCAGTGTAAGGTAATTTAAAATGCTCCTTAGTTCTTTACTGTAGTTTGTTACCAGTTTATCGGGGGAGGAGAGATGGTCCAGGAAAGATATATTGTCAGTATTGTTACAGGGGGTGTTGATGTTGATATCCTTGAATTCTGGAATTTTATAAGCCGTGTATTATTTGATTGTGCTGAGGGAGAGGGTGACGGTATATGAAAGGAGGAAATGGTCAGATACATGAAGTTCATCAGTTCAACAGCTAGAGGGGGTGATACCAAAACAACAGATTACGTCCAGATATGTCCTTCAGTGTGTGTTGGGAAGTTAATGTATTGATGAAAACCAAAACTGTCCAAGCATGATGAAAAAATGTTGGCGATTTAACCCCCAATTCCAACCCTTGATGCTGAGTGCCAAGCAGGGAGGTAATGAGTCCCATTTTTATAGTCTTCGGTATGACTCGGCCGGGGTTTGAACTCACAAGTAACAATAGTGGGAGTGGGACCAGGAAGTTTAAATACTGTGCCTTCAAATGAGGTGAATATGGGCACAGATAGTGAAATGACTTTCTACGTCTAGCGATAGATGACCACTGCCGCAAGACCTTCTCCCCGGCCGTCCCCACAAGGACGACACATTTAAACAAAGCCAGGAGGAGTGGATTCATTAAGTTGTGAAAAGTCTCTGGGAAGTTGCCATGATTCAGTTACACAGAGGAAGTTAAGCTTGCGGTCCGTGAAGAGATCCTGGATAAGATGTCCCTTGCTCGTAAGTGAGCGGATGTGTGCTTAGGGTCGTTGCCATGTTGAAAGATAAACTGCCGCCCAAATCTGAGTTCAAGAGCCCTCTAGAGCAGGTTTTCATTCATTTAGTCTCCCATTTCCTGCTGCTGAAAAACATCCCCAAAGCATGATTCTCCCACCACCATGCTTCACAATAGGGATGGTATTGGCCTGGTGATGAGCGGTGCCTGATTTCCTCCAAACATGACTCTTGGCAAAGAGTTCAATCTTTGTCCAATCAAACTAGATCATTTTATTTTCTCATGGTCTGCAAGTATTTCAGTTGCATTTTGGCAAACTTTACTAAGGAATGGATTCCGTCTGGCCACTCTACTACACAGGCCTGATTGGTGGATTGCTGTAGAGATGGTTGTCCTTCTAGAAGGTTCTGCCCCTCCACAGAGGAATGCTGTAGCTCTGACAGAGTGACCATGTGGTTCTTGGTCACCTCCCTTACTATGACCCTTCTTCCCCGATTGCTCAGTTTAGACGGCCGGCCAGCTCTGGGAAGAGTCCTGGTGGTTCCAAACTTCTTCCATATACGGGTAATGGAGGCCACTGTGCTCATTGGGACCTTCAAAGCAGCAGATATTTTTCTGTACCCTTCCCCAGATTTGATCGTCTCAAAGGTCTACAGACAATTCCTTCGACTCCATTCTTGGTTTGTGTGTGTGCCTTCATACACAATTAACTGAATTTACCACAGGTGGACTCCAAATAAGCTGTAGGAAATTTTTTGAAGATGATCAGTTGAAACAGGATGCACCTGAACTGACTTTGTACCTTCGTGGCAAAGGCTGTGAATACTTATGTACTTTGGGGTTGTAAGATTTTTATTTGTATTACATTTGCAAAAATCGCTCTAAAAAAACGTTTTCACATTGTCATTATGATGTCTTTTTTTTGTAGAATTCAGAGGAAAAAATAATACTAATAATTATAATAATGGATTAGATTTTATATTGCGCTTTTCTATTATTAGATACTCAAAGCGCTCACAGAGAAGTGGGAACCCATCACAATTTATTCCATTTTGAGTAGGCTGTAACATAACAAAATGTGGAAAAAGTAAAGCGCTGTGAATACTTTCCGGATGCACTGTATGATTATAACGAAATCTATTTGGGCAAGGTGCTCTTTGTCCCCAATCAACCAGTATGTATTCTGATGGACGTTCTGACTTTGGCCTTAATCAACACACCCAGACTGTAAAACATGTTAACAGTGTTATTGTATATTTTTCTACATTTGTTTTTATGTTGAGTAAAAATTCAAAATATAATTTAAAACATTTTCAATTTGCTTTATTTACTACGTATGTTAATAAATACAGTTATTTAATTTAGTTTCTTTAGTTTTAATTACAGATGCTTTAAAAATGGCAAGTTCAGTGCGCTGGTAATTTTAATCTCAGTAATATTTCATTAGTATAACTTGTCTCTAGCTTGCAGTCACATTCTTCATTATAATCAATAGTTACATTTGATTCATGTTTGACCAAAGAAACATCCTACATGTTTTTTAAAAATAATTATAAAGACTGAATGTTTTGTGTTTCTTATAGTTTTTCTAAAATAAGGTATACATTTTCATGGTTTATTACACAACGCACCAAATTGTTATTTCAAAAAAGTGCAGCACCCACATTTTGTTATTACAAAAAGTTATTACAAAATGCATCAATGTTTATTACAAAATGCAAAGGTTATTATTAGTTATATATATTTGGTAGGTAAAAAGATCAATGGAAAACTTGCAATATTAATGCTTGATTTGGTTTCAAAATAATGCTGACAATGATATTGTTTCTCTGCATTTGTGGGACAATATAAGACCTTTGAGTGTCTAGAAAAGCGCTATGAAAATCTAATTTATTATTATTATTATTATTATTTAAGAGTGGAGTTGAGCTCGAGTGGGACACCTCACCACTCATCATTCACTCACTGTTTCCTCTGCCTCTTGTACTGTTTTTTCAGCCACCTGAACCAGCCAAAAGCTCGAGCAGTTCCTCCTCCAGCCACACAAGGGTCCAAGTAACCCCTGAAGAAAGTGTTCCCTCGAGTCTTACCAACACACTAGAGAGCATAATGGGTCAACTGAATATACTCACGCAGGTAAGGCGGACGTCGTGTTCATTATTCGGTGGCTGGCAGTGAGTACTTAAAGGGGTCTTTTGCAACTTGCTCACAGTTCCATTTTTCAAAACAAACAATATAACAAACACAACCGGCTAGCTTATGTTACCATTAGTGTTGTAAGAGAACACATTTGATTTAAAACTGTCTATATTCTTTACAATTACTGAGTTTACGTGATGAAAAAAAATTCCAGCCCCCAAAAATAAGTGGTGCTTACGGCTGTCACTCACCCTGTCTTGGCAACACATACACACGTGCACACATACAAAAACAGAAGCAACGAACAAATTGCAGTATTATTGTTATCACTGAATATACAATCAATGACAGCTAACTAAATCGCTATCTAAATCGCTATCATTAGCTAACAAAATCCAAGCGTGTTACGTACAAATTGAATTATGTCTTAAAGCCGTAAGAGGGCGGGATAAAAGGTAAGGCAAGGCAAGTTTATATGTATAGCACAATTACTACACATGGTAATTCAAAGTGATTTACAAAAAATAACAATCAAATAATCATAATTCAAATTCTCAAAATCGTAGAATAAAATCATCATAAAAACAATGCAAATTTAAATTAAAGATTGTAAATAAAATACTTTCAGCTGTCATATGCACAATTAAGAGTGTTTTGGCCTGGATTTGAACATTGCCAATGTTGTCAAAATCTTTTAGGAGACTATTACAGATTTTAGGAGCAAGAAATTGAATCACAGTCTCACCATGTTTCGTCGGGACTCTGGGCACCAGCATTGGGCTACTCCCTGAGGTTTTCAGAGCCCAAGATGGTTCATATGGTTCTAACATGTCGAAGATGTACTTTAACACACGACCATGAAAAAAATTGTACACAAGCAGAGCTGTTATAAAGTTTACTCTCTGAGTAACAGGAAGCCAGTGCAGTGGCCTAAGCGCTAGACTAATATAGTCATATTCCCTGGTTCTAGTGAGGACTCGAGCTGCAGCATTCTGGATGTACTGCAGCTGCTTTACAGGTTGTTTAGAGAGCCCAGTGAGAAGGTCATTACAGTAGTGTAACCTACTGGAGGCAAAGGCATGGATTAGCCTTTCTAAGTTTGTTTTGAACATTATTACTTTGATTTTGGCAATGTTATTCAGGTGGAGAAAAGCTGCTGATGTGATGTAATGTGGCTGTTAAAGTTCAAGTCTGAATCCATTATTACCCCTGCATTTTTAACCTTATTACTCGGTTTCAGGGAGAGGTTTTCAAGGTGACTAATAGCAGTTTATCTTTGCTTTTGTGGGCCACAGACAATTATTTCAGTTTTGTCTTAGTTCAGCCAGCCGTCAGTAAATAATGCTTTGAGTCTCTAGAGAAAAAGCGCTATATAAATATACTTCACTTCGCTTCAAATACATTGGTAAGTTAGCGCCCTCTAGGCATCTGTGTAAATGTTGCAAACAGCCCCTTTAACTTCAGCTTGCCACCCACTCACACACTTTGAGAACAAAAGCTTCCTTTTTACTTTTCAACTTGTAGGCCAGAGATGCTTTCAGCCGCTCAGAAAACAAAAAATGATTACATAAGCGATCCCATGGCATATAGAACTGAATCTGACTGATTAATCTTATATACCAACCAATCACATACACACAATATAGACAAATATGTACTGAGTGCATTGTAAGCTCTTGGTGTTGTTTTATCCATATTTGATTAATGAATAATTATTCTGAGAAGGTGTTTCTAGAACACTTTTCCTGTCTTTTCAGCAATGTATTATGTCAGGATTACTTTTAGATGGCTTTGTTCTTCCATGTTTTGTTCCAGTTAGCTTCTCTGAGAGTGCAAGCCGAAATATATTCCTTACACTTCTGTGTAAACCTTTTAAAGAAGACAGAACCTAATGAAATATGGTAAGGAAGAACAAATAAAAAGCATATATGGTGTACCCGTGGGGAAAAAAAAGCCACACAAATAAAAGGCAGACACAAAATGGTCTTACAAATGTCAAACTGGGTGTTGAATGAGAACATGCCACAGAGACTCCTTGAAGTAAAACATATGGGCAGACATGTGTAGAAACCTGCATAGGATTCAGGAAAAACATGCAGCCAGTAGTTCATGAGATGCAGGCTAAGACACGCTTTGTCACCCATTCACATTTTCTCACTAACACTTGCTCCCTGAAAGTCTGGATGCCTGGAATCTTTGACACAATTCAGGGTTACTAAAAAGATATGGTGGCCATGACAATACAATAACCCAGCTATCTAGCAAGCGAAAGCATAGATGCCAATTCATATTTCCTTGCTTCAGCATTCAGCTCTCTGCAACTCTCACAGTCAAGGAATCTGAGGGAGGCGGATTAATTATTCAGCATACGACAAAGGCTTCCAAAGGCACAATTTGCTGTCTTGGCTGTTTTTTTTAACTTGTCTGCTCTCGACTAGCCCCCGGGTCCCTGTCTTATCCCTATTGGTAGTTAAAGAGGAAGTGCACTTTTTTGGTAATTTTTGGGAATCATTCACAATCCCTACGTGAGAAAAGAACACACGTTTTACTATTTTTAATGCATTCTAATTCGTAAAATATGGCCAGTATGAGGTGGCTTACAATGCAGCTAATGGGAGTACACTATTCCACCCATAAAGCCCTCTTAAAAAACATCCAAAAACCGCCAACAATTTACATCTCATGACCTGAATATTAGCCAAGTATTAGCAATATTGTTATTATACGTGCTAACGCAGGCAAACTATATTTAGAGGCGCTGTGATCACAGAGAGCTAACTAGCTTATGCTGCTATATTGACATATTGAGACGGTGAGCTTCTGCACTGCCTCTGAGCTGGTGAAAGTTATTTCTAGATTATAAATAATGCCTTTCAACTGGATAGTAGAAGGATGGGGCAATAAACCAAGAAGTTGGTCAACTTTGACATCCAACTTATACCCTTAGATGTTGAGAGAGACACAAAAAGACGCTTGTTTGCGGCATTCTTATTTTTTTGTTTTAACCCTTTATGAGGATTATGATTAGTTTTTTATCTAAACGGGAATATATAAACATTCCATCAGTTGGCATCCTAGTGAGAGCAGACGTTGTACAGTGAAGGATTGTTTTATTATGTCCATAGTTTGTATTTCTTGTTTAGCACTTAGCAATAGTGCTGCATGATGCTTAGTGTGTCACTAAAGCTGGATTTGTTTAGCATTCTCCTTATATTCGGGCTGAAATATATAAGGTTCTGGATCATCGTTTTGTCCCACAGTAGTTTGCCATGGGTAATAGTGTTGTTATCGTTAAGGGAAAAGCAAATGTGATGCGTCTGTGAAACCCTTCCAAGGTTTCTCGTTGTTCCCATTGGGTTGAGTTTTGAAGCTACAGACAGGCATTAAAGCTACAGACACACAAAGGCACTTTTTTTTTAGCTAATTTCAGTATCAATGTTAAAATTTTGGACAATACTGTTCTTGTACACTACTGTAGGACCTCTGAGACTTTTTAATAGTAAAATTAGGGAACTTTAAAAACAATCCTCTGTAATGGCCCCTTGGAGGCTTTTTGATAAGTGACTTCCCTTCAAACATTTGGACTTGATGGTCTGTCATTGGGCCATACCAAAGTGATGACACATTTGGTGTAACAAAGACCCAGTAAGGCTGAAGGCGGTGTGCATTCAAGAGTAAAAAAACAAAACTCCTGGCTCTGTTTTAGGAGCAAACATCTTTGGTTCCTTGCAGGGGAAAACTATAGGCTAGTATCGTGTGGCTGTCGCCCGAGGACACTTTCACAACCACACACACGCACGCAAACGACGTTAGCAGGACTGAGGATTGGGGCCATATCAGGTTGGTAAGATAAACAGGGTATTATTGATTTAGAGAACAGAGGCAGGGAGAGTAAGGATATACGAGCCTTTTTGCTCGACTTGGTTGGATGAAATAGCAGGAGATGTCTTGTGTGTATGATGAACCCAAAGAATAGGCCTCATACAACACAACTGATGTGTTAGACTACAAAATACAGGCAGATTTCAACGATTTGCACATATGTTAAAGGGGCTGTTTGCAACTTGCTTACATAATAAAAACATTTTACAGCCCGGGAAAAATAATTGGTGTTTCCGGCTGTCACTCATCCTGTCGCGTCAACACATACACGCATATCCCGATTTTTCAGACCATAGGACGCACCGGATTAAAAGGCGCACTGCTGATGAGAGGGTCTATTCAGGTCTATTTTTATACAAGAGGCGCACCGGATTATAAAGCGCATTAAAGGGGTCATATTATGGTTTTTTTCTAAATGTGAAACCCCTACTTGTGGTCTACATAACATTTGATGGTGGTTCTTTGGTCAAAATGTTGCATAGATTGTTTTACAGACCATCTTCAAGTCACCTTCTGACAGTCGCTTCAGGATGCGCCAATTTGTGGGCGGTCTTATTTACGTGGCTCACCTTCGACAGCGTCTTCTCCCTATCATTTTTGTTGTAGCGGTGTAGCGTGCAAGGACGGGAGTGGAAGAAGTGTCAAAAGATGGCGCTAACTGTTTTAATGACATTCAGACTTTACTTAAATCAATAACAGAGTAGCATCTCATCCGTGGCTCACTAGTGCAACAACAACGCCGGAAATGTGTCCGGTGAAATACCGTCCGATAACCAATAACTAAAGTTCCGTGGGTGAATAATGTAAACCCACTACGCCGGTAGTTTTTAGCGCTTTTATAGCGAGTCTACTGACATATATAAGTTAGAACTTTACGCTACTTTATATTAGAAATGGCAACAGCGGGGAATGAATACCCTGTAACAAGAAGATAGAGAAAAAGAAGGAACTTGTCGGCACGGACTACGATGGCGGACACACGTACATTTTCAGGACTTTTGCAGATCCCAAATACACATCAGCAGGTACCAGAAGGTAAGAAAAGTTGTTTTTGCGTAATATTGCGAAACAGAAAGCCAGATAATGTCTGCTAATAGGTGCCATTTTGCGGTCCTTATACACAGACACCATAATAATACTCATATGTTGAAGCACAGTACGTCTGACTACAGTAGCCGTAATGCGCCGATCCATCAAGCGGTGCGGCTTCATAGCTTACCAAAGTCGTACTGAAACATTTTGACAGATTTTTGAGCGCCGTATGTGTAGTGTTCTATATTCTCAATGGAACATTTAAAGTTTTGGTGTTGTTTACTGGTGTCATATTGCAGTCTACACGCATCTCTTATGTGTGTCTGCTATCTATTGGTCTCACTTATCATTACACCATGTACCAAATAAAATAGCTTTGAGGTCGGTAAGCACAACCAGAATTATTCCGTACATCAGGCGCATTGGGTTATAAGGCGCACTGTCGATTTTTGAGAAAATTAAAAGGATTTTAAGTGCGCCTTATACGAAAAAATATGGTATATTCAATGACAGCTCACACTAACTATCCAAATTTCTATCATTAACTAACAACACCCAAAGCGAATGCGCTTGCGTGTGTTACATACGTCCTACATAATTACGTCATTACATCCTACTTTCCGTAAGGCGGCGGAATCTAATACTTAAAATACATTAAAAGGTAGCGCCTCCTAGCCATCCTTGTAGATGTTGCAAACAGTCCCTTTAAATGTTGTGTGTAGATAGTTCTCATAAATTTCAGGTTTAACACAAAGAAAAACTTAATGGAATGGATTTTCAAGTGTGAAAAGGCAGCACGTTATGTAAGCGTACCATCTAGTTCATTCAATCAATCAATCAATCAATCATTCAGTAGTCTTTCATTGAAAATGTACTTATCTGATGCTTTGTTTCAAAACAGGTTGGTCCATTTCCCCTTGTGGCTGTTAAATTTTGAGAATTAGACCCTGGAAGCAGGGACATAGGCAGCGGTTACAGTTCAACGTAAATATAGTCTTTAATCCACAAAAGAAGGGGGAAAAAAGAGGTGACAAAAGTGCAATAAGGAAACACAAATGCACCACCACAAAAACAAAGAAAGTAGGTCCCATAAACAACATACTGGCAGGAAAACCTTCAAGTGAGCAAAAACTAGCAAAGGCTAGCTTTAGACCGCTAGCAACAAGACAGACAAGAATTATAATACACTAAACTCCTGGAGAACATACAAAGAAAATATGAAGAAAGTAATAGGGCATCATGACGAGAAGATGAACGTTGAGTAATGTATGTCAAATTCTTTTGAGCTTATCGATAAATATGATTGTGGATACGAAGCAGGTGTGGTGATGTGACCAAAACCTGTGGTGTTTGAAACAGAAATACGAGTAAGGACAAAATAAAACCGATAAAAAAATAAGGTAACAGAACGTAGCAGACTAACACAATATCTCTATCATCTCATCTCATTGCTGCATATTGCAGAAAAGTCTGATAAAAGCTCTGTTGAATATCAAACCAAAAATCACAGGGCAAAAAATCTGATTATATTCTGATTATGTCATGGTTCTGATGTATTCATTTCAGGACAGTTGCATAATGACTTAAGTCAATTTTGCTTCTTCTGTATGCCTAGACTGGGATAGTCAAAGACCCTTAGTGTTGTCTTTCGTTTAATTTGGTTTAGTTGTGTGTGTACGTGTGCGGGTGGGAGGTGGTTAAATGACATTTGATCTGATGAATAATCTTTCCTAAGTGCACATAATTTAATTGGTACTGACAGTATTTAAGGTTCCCCCCTAATGGTTTCAGTCAATACAAATTGATGAAAAATAAGCCAATATATTGCACAATTCAGAACCACTTAATATGTCCTTTAAATGTGGTCTTTCGTAATACGAATGGCTATGTTGCATCTTGATAAGAATTTAGGGGGCGTTCACACATTGCCGATTTAGACGGCGGTTTGACGATTCGCTTTGCTCCACCCTAGACCATGTTGGCCCCGAACACAAAACCTTGTCACCCATAACTCATCCGTCATGATCCCTGAGAGTGTTTAATAATAATAAACATGTAAAAACATTTTGTGGCGGTATTAGCGGTTCAAAATGGACCATTTTCAAAACGCCTTTTGCCGTCTAAAGAACAGCAGCCTCCGTGTTTGAACTGCAAGATCAAGAATAATATTGTGTTAACACTGCCACAATCCGCCAGTCACATTTTCCTCCCAGACCTTTACAATGTGAAGACAGTAACGACACAGAGGTGGCGGAGCAACATGGTGGTATTGCTGTTGATGTGGAGTAGAAGGTGGCAGACTCCGCCGCCTTTGGAGAGGTCCCTGATTCTACCGCGCCAATCTGTGTTGGCGATGTGTTCAAAACATATTGAAAGAGGCTTTGTGCCATTTTTCAGACACTGTTCACATCGGTTTGAAAAACACCATGAATCACCATCCTAAAATGGCAATGTGAGAACGTGAACGCCCCATTACTTATAAAACGGTCCAAAAATTAAGTACTTAGGTTTGCAACTGGCAACAAAATGATCCCGACCAGCATGGTTGACATGCTGTGCTAAGAATGGCTACAAAACATTTGACAGTTTCTAACCATGGTGCAATCTTGTAATAGTTGTATAACGGTATACTTTTCACAACAAAAGAGAACAGACAGAAGGATACATTTTTTTGATGCATTTTCAACTAAACGCACAAGACCACGCAAGACACTTCGACATCGTCTTCTGTTCACTGTACCAACATCTTACATGCCGCACTGTGCTCGTCACCAGGCAACACAAGTGAGAGATTTAGAGTCACTGTCTGCCTTCTTTCAGACGATTTTTGCAGAACCGTTGTTGTAATTATTATTCGCTAGATGTCAGTTTGGGATCGTTATTATACTGTCTAGCTTTTTGCAATTAGCTCTCATTGTTCCCTTGTCCTACATGTCTTCTAGTTTTACTCGACGTAAAAAAACAGAATCAGCAGCTGAGGAAAAGTTAAATGACGGAAGACCAAAATAACAGACATTTTTTACTGCAGTAACTGTTGAAACTAACAAAGGAAAAAAATTATCTTTGAAAATGCAAACTTAATGGTACTAACGGGTATTTGTTGGTTGGCTTGGAAATTTGGAGCCATTCAACTTTGTATGGATCACTGCAGTTACAGTATCTCACAAAAGACCGTACACACCACATATTTCAGCAAGCATCTTTATTAGTATATCTTTTTAAAGCACAAAACAGCGTGTGTAGCAGTATAAATTTACTCTCAACTGAAAATATAATTCTGTCTTGTTGACAGTCAAGGTGTGGGGCTACACAAGTTCTGCTGGGAACTGGGTGTCAAGGTTCATTGAGGCAATTTATTCAGTTCAACCTGTTCTGTGAAATTATGAAAGCTGAATATGAGAAAGTTGGTGTCTTGCTGAGGAAGATAATGGAGTGGACAAATTTGTCTCCTCCACACTTGAAATAGCTGCCAACTCATCCGGATTTTGTGGAAGACTTCCTGAAATTTCAATTGTCTACAGATATCCTAACCCAATTAAATATTTCCCGGATTGTGACGTTTGTGTGAGTGTGGGCAAAAAAATCAGCAGCAGTCAGGCCCGGCCCTAACCAATCTGGCGCCCTAGGCAAGATTTTAGGTGGCGCCCTCCCACATCGGCAGTGAAGTGTATATACTCACAAGAAACCGAATAGCTTTGTCTTTGAACTTTTTTTTTAACTTAAAGATAGCAAATTAACAATCAGAATTGTTAACAAGATAAAAAAAACTATAGATAAATAAATGAATACAAAAAATGAATATATGAAATACAATATTTTTTACATACATAAACACAAAATAAAACGTGTCAACAAGTTGCATAAAATAAATTAAAAATACAATATAAATAAGGCACTGCACAAAACAAGATATCAAACCAGTATGACTTTAACAACTATATTACAAAAAAAGGGGATCCAACAGAGTTCTCTATTTGTGCTTTTTAATATTGCATTAACTAGAATGACTTACAAATTACTGTACACCAGGAAGTACTGTAATTACCTAACGTTACATTATTATTTTCCATAACAATTTAGCCCCCACCACAATATTAACCCGACGTTAAAACAGAACTAGCTATTTATTGATTAGGAATTGCCGAATCATGTAACATTAGCTTAATGCTAAAGGTTACTATCACATTCTGTAACAGACAAATAATTTCATGTAGGCTAACGTTACCTACCTGCTACCCCTGTCTTTTTCTCGTTTCTCCTCCTCTTCTTTTCTATTTTTTCTTCCCTGGGCACCTGACAGTTTTGGCCGTTTTGACATCTTGTGTTGATTTTTTTATGTGGTGACGTCCAAAAAGAGTCGTGATACGGGAAGGGAGGGGGCGCACCGTGCGGGGGCGTAATGTTGTAAGAAATAATATTTCTATTAAATAGGCTTTACTTTGCATTTTAATTAACGTGGGATTATTTTATGCATTTAGAAATAATAGTACCAACTTTTTTATTTTTTTCCTCCAACATTTGTGGCACTGGCGTGGCGCCCCCTGATGGATGGCGCCCTTAGCATTTGCCTATACGGCCTATGCCACGGGCCGGCCCTGGCAGCAGTACAGCTGGCCAGCATATAGCATCAATCACTAGCAACCTACTAAACCCATTGGCTCTGACCACACATAAATAATAAATGATAAATGGGTTATACTTGTATAGCGCTTTTCTACCTTCAAGGTACTCAAAGCGCTTTGACAGTATTTCCACATTTACCCATTCACACACACATTCACACACTGATGGCGGGAGCTGCCATGCAAGGCGCTAACCAGCAGCCATCAGGAGCAAGGGTGAAGTGTCTTGCCCAAGGACACAACGGACGTGACTAGGAAGGTAGAAGGTGGGGATTGAACCCCAGCAACCAGCAACACTCCGAATGCTGGCACAGCCACTCTACCAACTTCGCCACGCCGTCATGACATGAGCTATGTCAAGCACAAAGACAAACCTAAAGCCAAAGGTGGAACAACAAAGGTCCAAGGCTTCTTGTTCTACATCACTTGGAACCATTTAACCAGTGGCCCAGTTAAATAGCACAGAAGTTAAAAACTTACTTGCTAACATTTTTGCAGAAGATTTCTAAAAGCAGAACACTCCACAGAGCAACTTTGTATTCGTTGTTTTTACATTAGGACCTTAAAACAGATCACGCCTGTGGAAGCTCAATGACTAGTGTTTTTTACAAGTAGTTTTTTTTCTAAATAGCAGAGCGTTCCTGTCACATAAAGGATCTTTGACTAGCATAAAATATAACGTTTTGACTATACAGTGTTATCCATTTGATGAGATAAAAACATGGACGTTTTACATTTCATGTAAGTAAGTACGTTTTATTTATAAAGCGCTTTTCACCGATACAATCACAAAGCGCTGTACAAAACATAGGTGAATTAAAACTACAATTCAAAACAGGGGCAACTTCATAAAACAGATAAAAAGTGGATTAAAAAAGATAGTGTTAAGGTTCATTAACTAAAGGCTTTACTAAAAAGAGAATTCTTCAAATGAGTATCATTAAAATACTTTAAGGGTACCTATAATGTAAAACCATTTTTTCTTACCTATTGGTACCAGTTTTTGTGTATTTGGGATCTGCATAGGTCACAAACATTTGAAATCAAACCATGGAGGCATTATTGAGATAATTATAAAACAATACTGCCTTTCTTCATACTTTCTTCAAACAAGCCATTTGGAATTTGCACAACTTGTGACATTCTTCCAACATGTGACATCAGCAGATATCTTCATATATGGTAGAGGTTTACTCAAAGAGCTTTGTGCGAGTCTTCCATTTTAGTCTAACGTTGCAGTCAATAAGTTCCTTCTTTTTTGCTATCATCTTGTAGGGCAGACCCACTCGTATATGCACATGCATCCCTTGCTGTTGCCATTTATAATGTAAAGTAGCGTGTAGTTCTAACTTATATCTGTAAGTAGACTCGATATGAAAGAGCTAAAAACTACCAACATGGCTGTCGGGGAGAAGACACAGTCGAAGTGGACGCACGTAAATAAGACCACCCAAAAGAACAGGACATCCTGAAGAGACGCTCAGAAAGCGGTTTTGAAAATGGTCTGTAAAACATAATCTATGCAACAATTTGACCAAAGAACCAACATTACTGCTACATGTTATATAGACCACAAGGAAGTGTTTTAAATGTCGAACAAATATATAATATGACCCCTTTAAGGTACATATCATGGGCCCTGGTCCTTAGCTTTCTGGATATCTATCCATTCATCCATTTTCTACCGCTTGTCCCTTTTTCGGGGGCGCTGGAGCCTATCTCTGCTGCATTCGGGCGGTAGGCGTTCAGTTAAATACTCCTTAAAGCTAGAGTTAAATATCCTGATTTCCTTTTTCCATTTTATTATGTTTTAAAAAATGTTAACTGGTTTGTTTTTACTACAACATGGACGTATGTATTCAGCAAGTATAAACTGAATTCTAAAACTCCCATTTGCAATCAGATGATTATTAAATTGATAAGGGTGCATTACAAGTACATATTATTATTAAAACTGTCAAGTTTCTGTCAGAAATATGATTAGTAGGGCTGGCAATAATTTGATTCCATAGCGGAATTTTACGCATTCTAATGCATTAGAAAAAAATAAATCCATCCATTAATAGTGTGGTCAGTCACTTACCTTGGTGTCAGGAGATCTACTGGATTGCAAACGCCAATTGTTGGCAGCTATGACTTGAACCCAATTGATTTCCTTTGGGGCATCCGTAAGCGGGAGGAAGGAAGGTGGAGAAGCACAGGGTGTATAACATTCACTAGTCATCATGGAGGTGTGGAAGAGGATTCCACTAACAGCCTTTGCAGCTCTGCTCAAAGCCATGTCCTCGAGGATCAAAACAGTGCTACATAACAAGGATATCACTACATTTTCACACTGAGGACACGATTAAAAAATGTTCACTCTGAGGGGTACTTACTTGTGTTGCTATATTTAGTCATGTTGACTCATTTTTAGTGGATAGTCCATATGTACTGCTTGACAAGCTGTACACTAACTACCCTTAAGTACTGTAGAATCCAGAGCATCAATGTCATCTGCTAGGTTTATACTCCAAATGAGACTTTTCCTCGACAACATAGTTTTCTTATACGCACACTGCCTCATTCAGACGTACAATAACATCTATTATGTGGTCGTTAGTATCAAGCTGATGCTGCACATCCTTGTCAAACATGCCATCCTTCTTCCCCTGATCTTCCTTTCCCATCTCCTCTTCTCATTCTGTCGCTCTTCCCCATGCAGACAGTCTCCATCTTGGAACATCGGCTGACGCTGACTGAAGACAAACTGAAGCAGTCTTTACAGGACCAGACGGTGTCTCAAATTCAAGCGTTTACAGACGAGGCGGACTGGACACCAGCCCCGTACCCAGCTGATAAAGACCTTGTCCTCGCAGATGACTCTTAGAGAAGTTGTTTGTGGCAAACAGTGGTGACTTCCAACAGTGTCTGTTCTGCTGATAAAGTATCTTGAGTGTGTGTCTGCAGTAGGCAACATTTCGTACTTGCCTATGCGACACACGTCTGTTTTTAGATGTCTCTTTGCAGGCAACAAGGGCAACCGTAAGCTCTTCTTCGTCAAAACACACAGGAAAATCGGATTAACCAAACATTAAAAGCCTAAAGCTATTGCCTCATTCATTGCACTTAAAGACTCCTCTTTGAAATTCACACCCAAATTTGAACATTTCATTTCTGGATACAAAGGAAAATGCATCAAAGTACAGTGCCTTCAGAACAGAGGAATTAATGCATTTGAAAAGTAAAATCAAAATTTTCAGACCGCAGAAACAGACTCTTACAGGTTTGGCATTTATTTAAACCACCAGATTTTTCCCTTTAACTTATCGTAGCGGTTGTTTTTGTATTTGTTTTTAACTCCTGACTTTTACTGTTACCCCTACTTGATAATAAACAGAATCCAGATGCTATTTGCTAACTTTTGTATGCCCATGTTTGTTGTCATTGTTATTGCCCGAGCGATGAGGTCACCACTTGCTTCCTTCTACAATTGGTCCACATCGTGACATTGACTATGTTTGTTGTCCGCTTAGCAGATATGTGAACAGCGTGAGTCGTGAGTTTTGTCATCCCCAAGCTCGCAGTGAGTCACTTTCACCTCTATCTTTGCCAAAGCTTTGGAACCACCATGAACAATGCTTGTAAATATTCTCAATCCTCTAGGTCATTGTATTCTCAGTCTTGTTGTGGCATGCCACAAGGTTAGAGGATAAACCATTGAGTCCTACACCAACCCCTCAAGCTGAAGCTGTCATATAGATAGTCCTTGAACCGATGGAATCTGCTCAAATGAGAGGCTAAATGTCTTAAAGACGACCTGAACAGTCAAGTTGTGATGAATTAACAAAGCCTTGATACCACCATGTACAGGCAGATAATCCTCCGCTCACCACCATACAGAGTGACATGCTAAACCTAATCCATAAATAGTAGCACATAATTATATATGTATCAGTAGGCCAGGGTTGTCAAAAGTGCGGCCCAAGGAAAATGATAGAATCACTAATCTTGGAGGGTGTTTATTCAGTTGTTTCATGAAGAAAAAAATAAAACAGACTACACACAAAAAATGTATTATTTCAAATGGCAACTTTCTAGCTTTAAGAAACTAAACAAAAAATAATTTGGTGGTAACAGTTTCATTTTTTGTGAAAATAATTACAGAATCACTCAATTCTGAGGAAATAGTTATAAAATAACCCTGTAAATTTTCATTTCCAAAGCTAAAACTTTATGCAATCAAGAAAAACAAACAAAAACTACACAGCTGTAGTGTATGTTGCACAACACAGTATGTTGCACTACCTCAGAGCTTGCGGTCTCTGAGGCATGGATTTAACAAGTGATAAACAGTAATCATTATCAATCTTGCGCCAACTTTCTCTGATTGCTGTTGTCGGATCAGCTTTGCAGGTTGGAGTCTTGTCATGGACCATTTTCTTCAATTTCCACCACAGATTTTTAATTGTATTGACATACGGATTAATTGCAGGCCATGACCTTGACTTTGTGTATCTTTCTTCAGGGAAAGTGTTTAGAATTTTTGCTCTATGGTAACATTTATTATCATCTTGAAAATGATGTCATTAACCCCAAACATACTTTGGATTGATGGAATAAGAAAAGTGTCCAAAATGTCAACGTAAACGGGTTGAAAATGTAATAGTAGTTTAGTCTTTATTTGAAGGGACAATGCACAGAAACATTAAGCTCAAAGACAGATATGTTCTGTACCAGATTATAGCTAAATAGCTAATTTCCATCTGCAGTCCCTGGCTACCTAAATTAAAGGGATACAAAAATCATGCAATAAAATTATGACAATAAAAACATACTATAGCATGTTTTTAAATTAAGAAAAGTCATAAAATGCCCTTTCATGTACACATACTTAATATACAATACAACCACACCTCATTTACATCATCACACAGACAATACATGCTTTTGTTCACATCTGTCATCATTTGTAAAAACAACCATGATTTTAACAGACACACCTCACAATTTACAATAAAAATGCTCTCATGGATAAATATAATACACATTAGGTTGGTGTGTCAAACATAATGCCCACCTTAGTGACCGTGTGAGCAGCTTTGATTGCTCCAAAGCCACCTTTTAACTTCAATTGTGAATGAAGAGTAATCTGTTAGACTTTTCAAGTTTGTTGTGAGGTCGTTCCATTCCTTTATGGCTCTATATGAAAAGGCTGATTGTGCAAAAGAGGTTTTACATCTGGGTACGCTACACTGCCCCCTGGTGGAGGCTCGTGTGTTTCTAGTTGTCACAGCAGATGTAAACTGGACAAAGTGCTTAAGTGGTGCTGGTGCAGTGTTATTTAGGATTTAGATTTAATGACAGCCCCAGTGCAATCACCTGACTTTCAGCCCTATATCATCAATGACTGTGGAAATGTGCAGGTTTTTTTCAGGCAGTCGTTTTAATAAATCTCATTGAAACGGCACCAAACAAAAGTTCCGGCATATACCTTGCCCATTTGCAGATTGACGATTTGTCCCTGAATATGATTTTTAACCAGTCATCCTATAGTGCACAATTGCGTTTCCTTAACCCGAACCCGTTTAGATGTTAAAGACAGCTATTGTTTAGCTTTTCTGTACTATATCCCATTTCCTTTTGGTGGCTTCTTACAGTTTGGTCACAGACTGTAACTTAAATTTCTGCCCAATTGTTCTTTTTGTTTTGCTGTACATTTTCTGTTTTCAAGACATTGCGTTAAGTTTTCTAAGCTTTTATGTTTTTTTTACAATGAGAATGACTTTTATTGCCCAAGTATGTTTAACACACAAATAATTTGACTTGGTACTGTGCCTTCTTTGCTCAATGCAAGACACAAAAAAACGTTAGAACTACGAGAGCTTTTCCTTGATCTACCTGTATGCTTGCCCTTTACAACATTCCCATGTTGTTTGTACTTGGTCCAGATTTTAGACTGTGAAAAATCTTTTGCAACATTGCATGATGATTTACCTTCTTTAAGAAGTTTGATAATCCTCTCCTTTGTTCCAATTGACATCTGTTGAGTTGGAGCCATGATTCATGTCAAGCCACCTGATGCAACAGCTCTCCAAGGTGTTAACACTCCTTTTTAACTGCAGACTAATGAACATATTTCCTCTAAAGCAGGTGTTAGCTTTAGAAATGAAAATTTACAGGGTGATTTCATAATTATTTCCTCAGAATTGAGTGTTTCCATATTTTTTCACTTGTATTGATGTAAAATAGAAACTTTTACTGACGACCACAATTTATTTTCTTGGTTTAATTTAGTGTTTCTTAAAGCCAGAAAGTTGACATTTCAAATGACTGTAGTTTTGTGTCTTGTCTGTTAACTGCTTTTATTCTACAAAATTAAACAACTGAATGGACATCCTCCAAGTCGGATGATTCCATCATTTTTGCCAGGGGTTGTACTGCATTACCTGCGAAATAACTTATGAAAAATACGCTACATGGCGGCGCTGTGTTTGATCCCCAAAGTCTGATCCCATATGTCGGATTGACTTGAAATTTCTCACACAGCTCTGCATAACACCCGCTGTAACTTTAGGGTAAATCACTGCAAATTTTGTTACACAACTTTAGAGATGTGACAAGCGCATGTGTGATTAAAAAAAAAAAACACTTTGCAGGGGCGAAACTTCACAACTTGTTGACATTTATGTAATGATTATAATACTGGGGTAATTATTAATGTACATTATGATAGCATGTCTTCCTAAAGGTGTCCCATTATGCAAAACCAACTTTTCTTATTTATTGTTACCTTTTTTGTGTATTTGGGATCCATAAAAAAACCTTATGAAATAATCTTGCTTTCTTCAAAACCTGCTCCAAAAGAGCTGTTTGTAATTTGAGACAATTGTGACATATTTTGCCTTAGTTACGTCAGCGGATATATCCATATACGGTAGAGTTTTATCCAAAGAGCTTTGCACGAGTCTTCCATTTTACTCAGTTGTAGTCCGAAATTGTAGTCAATACGTTCCTTATTCTTCTTTATCTTCTTCTTGTGGTGCAAGCTGGCTTGTAGATGCACACGCATGCTAAAATCCTCCACTGTTGCCATTTCTAATACCAAGTAGAGTATAGTTCTAACTTATATCTGTCAGTAGACTCCATATGGAAGTGCTAAAAACTACAACATGGCTGACATCCATCCAGTCAAAGGGGGCTTGGCCTGGAGCAGTACTTGGGCCCGTAAATAAATTAGCCCACGAAACGGCGCACTTTAAATAGACGGTCTGTAAAACATAATCTATGCAACATTTTGACCAAAGAACCAGCATTACATGTTATGTAGACCACAAGGAAGTCTTTTAAATGTAGAAAAAAAACATAAAATTACCCTTAAAAGGCAGTTGCAAAAAAAGTAGGCCACCCCATGGAGGCTATATTAGATTAGTAGAATGTTTTATTTGTATAGTTTGTTTCTTACTTGTACTTTAAACAGTGCTTAACTTATTTGTATACTTGTGTGACAAGTTTAAATTACTAGAGACTGAGCTGCTTCATTGGCAATAGCCTAGAACAATCCGGATGGTTCTATTCCTCTTTGGTCCGGAGGACACGACGTCCACAGTTTCCAAAAACAATTTGAAATGTGGACTCGTCAGACCACAGAAGACTTTTCCACTTTGCATCAGTCCATCTTAGATGAGCTCGGGCCCGGCAAAGCTGGCGGCGTTTCTGGGTGTTGTTGATAAATTTGCTTTGCACAGTAGAGTTTTAACTTGCACTTACATATGTAGCGACGAACTGTGGCTCCTGACAGTGGTTTTCCGAAGTGTTCCTGAGCCCATGTGGTGATATCCTTTACATGCGGATGTCGGTTTTTGACGCAGTACTGCCTGAGGAATCGAAGGTCACGGGCATTCAATGTTGGTTTTCGGACTTGCTGCTTACGTGCAGTGATTTCTCCAGATTCTGTGAACCTTTTGATATTATGGACAGTAGATGGTGAAATCCCTAAATTCCTTGCAATACCTCGTTGAGAAATGTTGTTCTTAAACTGTTGGACAATTTGCTCACGCATTTTTTCACCAAGTGGTGACCCTCGCCCCATCCTTGTTTGTGAATGACTGAGCATTTCATGGAAGCTGCTTTTATACCCAATCATGGCACCCACCTGTTCCCAATTAGCCTGTTCACCTGTGGGATGTTCCAAATAAGTGTTTGATGAGCATTCCTCAACTTTCTCAGTGTTTTTTTCTACTTGTGCCAGCTTTTTGGAAACATGTTGCAGGCATCAAATTCCAAATGAGCTAATATTTGCAAAAAATAACAGTTTAGTAGTTTGAACGTTAAGTATCTTGTATTTGCAGTCTATTCAATTGAATATAGGTTGAAAAAAATGTGTAAAGCATTGTATTCTGTTTTTATTTACCATTTACACAACGTGCCAACTTCACTGGTTTTGGGTTTTGTATGATTTTTTTTTTACATTTAAAACAATTCCTTGTCTAAATTTTGCATGGATTATGCTTTACAGACCGTTTTTGAGCCGCCTTTTGACCGTATCTTCAGGATGTACCGTTTTGTGGGCAGTCTTATTTACATGCCTCCACTTCGATTGCGTCTTCTCCCTCATCTTTGTTGGAGTTTTAAGTGATTCCATAGCGAGTCTACTGACAAATATAAGTTGGAACTATAAGCCACTTTGTATTAGAAATGGCAACTGCGGAGGATGCATGTTAATGTATGAGCCAGTCTGCCCCACAACAAGAGAATAGAGAAAAAGAAGGAGCTTATTGACTACGGTGCGGACTACTATGGAGTAGGGTAATTGCTGACGGTTTTCCCATGATGTCACCAACTGTACGAATTCCAAACAGCTCGTTTGGCGAAAGTAGGAAGAAAGGCAAGACTGTTTTATAAATATCCCTGCAATGTCTACATGGTTTGCAGATCACAAATACACAGTAGCAGATACCAATAGGTAAGAAAAGTCGGTTATGATTAGTAGTCTTTCGCCCCTATACCCAGTTCATATGACCAATTTGCACAAGTTTCCTCTGGTTTCGCCCTGTCCAGTAATAGTTAACCATCTTCCGGGTCCTACCGCGCGCTTTAAGCTCCACCTCCCCGACGCTTCGGGTTAATTCTTTGTATGTTTTATGATGGTGAATGTTTGACACTGGTACAGAATGATTTCAAGTTTATTTCCCCCAAAACTGCCAATTTTGTCAAGCATTTGACTGCAATGAGTCCGAGGTATCGTCCCACTGCGCTTTTTAGCGCAACGGAGGGTGCCAAAAAGTAGTATGCTTTTGCCTTTGATAAACCAAAATTTGTGGTCTGCACTGCACTTAGTCGAGACCCTAAAAATCCTTGTTTCTTGCCAGTATAACATAAAGAACCCGGCAGCTTTTGCTGGAATCAGCACTTTTTATTTTTAGTAGCCTCAATGGAAATGAGCTCAAGGTTACACTCAGACACAAACCGTAATTTTTTTTTTTAACTCATGGAACAAATGACTTGACTCCCAACACGGTGGTCTGATCCGGCCGGGTCAGTCCGATGAGAGAGTGTGACGTCATGAGAGGAACATATTAATAAGAACGACTGCTTCTTTTTTTTTTTAAAGGCAGCACGTCCCCCTCTCTCGTTTTCTCTCTTGCGCTGATGATGGAAAAACAAGGTATAACACAACCGGAATTCTGGAGCTGTGCTGCTGGGCCCACTCTCTTCCTTCCTGTCTGGGGCATTCTCAGACACACACACACACACCAGAAAACATGGCTCCCTTCAGTAATGATGGGCCTCAAGCAGATGGCCTGCTAGGAGCTCTTGTAGTTGAGTAGAGGGGTTTTTTCTAGGGGTGTGTGTGTGTGTGTGTGTGTGTGTGTGTGTGTGTGTGTGTGTGTGTGTGTGTGTGTGTGTGTGTGTGTGTGTGTGTGTGTGTGTGTGTGTGTGTGTGTGTGTGTGTGTGTGTGTGTGTGTGTGTGTGTGTGTGTGTGTGTGTGTGTGTGTGTGTGTGTGTGTGTGTGTGTGTGCGCGCTAGTGCATGGCCTGTATTCACTTAACTCTTAAAGCAACATGTTTAACCCTTGAGTAACACTGTTTACCCTTAGGCCCCCAAATGGTGGTGTATTAAAAGAATGACCGTTTTCCCCCCACATGCACTTTCACTGCATTAAATACTCTCTTGTTAAACATAGATTACAATTTATTATTTTATATATATATTTTTTTTACTTAAAAAAAATAGCATGCTTTTTTTGTCAAAGAACCGGGGATGCTAGTGATGTGTATTTCCGGTCTTGTCATCCTCGTCCGCGGCTGGGTCAAAAGAGACGTTGGAGACGCTTTACTGAACCAAAAGTTGCTTAATTACAAGCAAGCGTCATTATACAGGAGGAGCTCAGGTCAAAAATGAAGGACTCCTAACCTGGAGAAGCCAAACCATCAGTTTTATATTCCTCCTTCCTGTTTCTGTGTGTGTGTGTGTGTGCTAAGTCAGGAGAGCACATCCTGACCATAAAAGGAGATGTTCGTGTGTAAGTGTCTGGAAAACAACTGCTTTAAGTCATAACTTAAATGTTGGCATTGAGCTAGACAGGTAGTCTCTTCTCAAGGATAGGGCTATCACTTTTGCATTCCAAAGTCCCAATTAGGGCCTCTTTCCTGTGTGATCCAATCCACCTGCGAATATCAAACTAAGGGGCCTTATCTTATTATGTGCTTAAACTGAAATACCACCGTTTACTTAAACTTGGTGGTTTGCTTTCTCCAAGATGAATTGATTGATTGATTGATTGATTGAGACTTTTATTAGTAGGTTGCACAGTGAAGTACATATTCCGTACAATTGACCACTAAATGGTAACACCCGAATAAGTTTTTCAACTTGTTTAAGTCGGGGTCCACTTAAATTGATTCATGATACAGATATATACTATCATATATACTATCATCATAATACAGTCATCACACAAGATAATCACATTGAATTATTTACAATCAGGGGGGTGGGGGGGAGGGTTAGGATATGGACAGCAAGTAGTGGACATAGAGAGAGAGAGAGAGAGATCAGAAGGCAT
Source organism: Entelurus aequoreus (assembly GCF_033978785.1). Lineage (NCBI taxonomy): Eukaryota > Metazoa > Chordata > Actinopteri > Syngnathiformes > Syngnathidae > Entelurus > Entelurus aequoreus. The sequence goes on from NC_084756.1 coordinate 18,150,974, forward strand.
AAGAAAAAGTATCTGCATTTGATTGTTTACATTTGATTATTAGCAATCCGGGGAGGGTGTTAGTTAAGGGTTGTAGCTGCCTGGAGGTGAACTTTTATTGCGGTTTTGAAGGAGGATAAAGATGCCCTTTTATACCTGTTGGGAGCGCATTCCACATTGATGTGGCATAGAAAGAGAATGAGTTAAGACCTTTGTTAGTTCGGAATCTGGGTTTAACGTGGTTAGTGGAGCTCCCCCTGGTGTTGTGGTTATGGCGGTCATTTACGTTAAGGAAGTAGTTTGACATGTACTTCGGTATCAGGGAGGTGTAGTGGATTTTATAGACTAGGCTCAGTGCAAGTTGTTTAACTCTGTCCTCCACCTTAAGCCAGCCCACTTTAGAGAAGTGGGTAGGAGTGAGGTGGGTGTCATGTCTGTGTTAATCATGTTTTTGTTTGGCCATGTTTTGCTTGGTTTTTGGACTCTCTTTTTAGTTCCTGGTTGCACTTCCTTGTTTGGTTTGGTTTCCATGGTCACCCATTAGTTTTCACCTGTCTTGTCAGGCACCTGTTTCACGTTTCGAGTCACGCACCTGTTTTCACTGATCACGTCACTATTTAAATCTGTCTGTTTCTGTTGTTCGTCCTGGCGTCCTCACACATTCACACTCTGATGATCCATGCTGCTCTTTTTCATGTTTTTTCATGCCAAGTAAGTTTTGTTTATTAAGACCACAGTTAGTGTTGTTGTTTCTTTGTTCATAGTTTTTGTGCCCACGTGCATGTCTTTTGTTTCTTAGTCAAGTTGTATTTCCGCCTTTGTGCGCGCCATTTGTTTGCTTCCTTTTTGTTGTAGTTTATTAGTGTTAAACAATAAATCATGTATTTAAATTCACGCCTTGCCCGCGCCAATTTTCCTTTGCCTTCCGGAGAAGCAAAACCCGAGAACCCAGTCATGACAGTGGGATCTGGGGTGGAGGTCTAGAAGTAACCTGACTAGCTTGTTCTGAGATGTTTGGAGTTTAGATTTGAGGGTTTTGGAGGTGCTAGGGTACCAGGAGGTGCAGGCGTAATCGAAAAAGGGTTGAACGAGAGTTCCCGCCAGGATCCTAGTGCTTTTGTTGACCAGAGAGGAGATTCTGTAGAGAAATCTTGTTCGTTGGTTAACCTTTCTGATTACCTTGGTTGCCATTTTATCACAGGAAAGGTTAGCCTCTTTCCTGGTGATAACAATGTCTCCCACTTTTATGGTGAAGTCATTGACTTTCTTAAGGTTGATGTGGGACCAAAACAGGATGGATTATGTTTTACCCAAGTGTATGGATAGCTTGTTGTCAGCGAGCCAGGTGCAAGTTTTACAGAGCTCAGCACTGAGGATTTTCTCCACCTGTGACTTGTCCTTGCCGGATACCAGCAGGGCAGAGTCATCCGCAAACAAAAACAATTCACAGTCGCATGCCGATGACATGTCGTTTATGTATATTAGGAACAGTAAAGGTCCCAATATACTGCCTTGGGGGACTCCACAGCTCACCGAGAGGGGGGGGGGGGGGGGGGGCACGGTGCCATTCACCTCTACCACCTGCTCCCTCCCCTCCAAGTAAGATTGCATCCAGCTCCATGAGGTTTTGTTAAATCCGATTGCTCGGAGCTTATCCAGCAGTATAGCGTGGTTAACGGTGTCAAAGGCCTTCTGAAGGTCCAGCATGACCATGCCACAGTATTTGCCCGCGTCCACCTCATGTTTGATGTGGTCGGTCAGATAGAGAAGGCATGTGTCAGTGGAGTGGTTAGTTCTGAAGCCGGATTGGAATTTGTAAAGGATAAATGATAAATGGGTTATACTTGTATAGCGCTTTTCTACCTTCAAGGTACTCAAAGCGCTTTGACAGTATTTCCACATTCACCCATTCACACACACATTCACACACTGATGGAGGGAGCTGCCATGCAAGGCGCTACCAGCACCCATCAGGAGCAAGGGTGAAGTGTCTTGCCGAAGGACACAACGGACGTGACTAGGATGGTAGAAAGTGGGGATTGAACCCCAGTAACCAGCAACCCTCCGATTGCTGACACGGCCACTCTACCAACTTCGCCACATGAGTTTATTAGTGGCAAGGTAACTATCGACATGTTCATAAACTATTTTCTCCATTACTTTCGAAATGGAACTGAGAATAGAAACAGGTCGGTAGTTGCCAGGTTCCAATTTGCTTCCTTTTTTACAGAGGGGAGTTACTCTTGCTATCTTAAAATCTTTTGGTACTTGGCCTTGTGTAATTGATAGGTTTATTATGTGCGTGATGATCGGGGCAATGATGGAGGCAGAGTCCCTGAGGAATCTGGAGGGAATATTATCAAGGCCGGTGGCCTTGTTAGGGTGGAGCGCGCTCAATTTTTGCGAGAATATGAACATTCACCATATGTAGAACATAATATGAGTTAATTAATTCACTTCACTAGCTTAGGAGGAAGTCGTCACACCTGAAAGTTTATTTCGGAGGTGGATGCTTAGATTTGTTGCTAGATTCCGTTGGGACAGGTTGCAACTCACCTGTGACCCTAATAAGGACAAGCAGTATAGAAAGGAGTTGAGACTTCAGGTTAACCGGATAAGATACTAGGGGTGCAGAAAAAAAAAATCGATTCAGATCCAAATTGCGATTCTTCATCCCAATTCTAAACCGGTTCATAAATTTGAAAAATCAATTAAGAAAAAAAGAAAAAGAGTAAAAAAAAAGAATCTATTTTAAAATATATGTTTTTAGGCCATCTTCATCCAACCAGAGGGAGCTTTTTTCTAACCTATAACTTGTTTTGAAAAAGATTGACTATAATTTTTATACCAAATAATACATTGCGAGAATCGGTTTGAATCGAGAACCGTGTTGAATCTAGAATCAATTCTGAATGGAATCGTGACCATTATTGGGTGCCCCAGGATTCACACCCTTATAGCATACACTTAGCCATCCCACAATTGGTTAATTATATGATTACAGTGCAGAAGTAAAACTTAATGAAAAAATAAGTAATAAACCATGCATATTGCACACTAAAGATGCAGTATGTATAAATAAATGATAAAACAAAAACACAATCTTAACTTTCGTATTGCACACCAAGAAAAAGATCACAGTAATCACGAGTGTTATAAAGTCTTAAGAATGCGTGTAAAAAGGAACTTCTTGCCCTGTGGATGTAACCGTCTAATGCTGAAGGAGCTACTCAGGGCCTCCACAGTCACTATGTTTCCATGCACTAAATTAGTCTGATTTCTCAAATTTTTTTTGTATTTTCACACCTATATGTAAAGTCCAATTGTCCATGCACACTCAAAGGGGTGCTTATTTCTTTTTAGCACAAATAACTGAATTGCTTCTCCGCTTGACCTATGACGTCACACTCGGATTTGCGGATCCTGACAATTTGTTTTAACTGGTGTTGTCATGATCCGTGGTCCGGATCATGTTTTCTGTTAGTTTTGGACTCCTTTAGTTCCTGTTTGTGCACCTCTGAGTTTGTTACCATGGCTACATATTATTTTCACCTGCCTCTTGTGTTCGGGATGCTCACCTGTTCCTAATCAGAGACATTATTGAAGCCTGCCTTTGCCAGTCAGTCGGTCTGGCTTCTTTGTTTGCGTCACGCTCCTGTTACGTTAGTTTTGCTTTGCCCATGCTAAGTGTTTAGCTTCAAGTGCGATCGGCACCTTGTTCCGTCGGTTTGTTTTCTGTTTTTGTACCTCTTTGAGTTTTTTCGAGATTAAATCATGTTCCTACCTGCAAGTCCTTTCCGGAGTCGTCTGTTTGCATCCTGGGAGAACGAACCACGCAGTAAGCTGCAACCCCGCCGTAACTGATGTCCGCTCTAATATCGGCACAGATGAGAAATATTACATCTCTAATGGCTATGCTGATGTTGAACAGCAGACAGCATCAAGAAATGATCTTAGATTGGCGCTACCAACATGACCATACTACCAAGAATGTATCGGGTCGGATGCAAAGAAAGGCGACATAATTGTTTTCAAAGGAATTTTCGGGCGAAAATCATGGAAGCAAAACTTTTGAATGTTTCAAAGTTCATTCAAAAGGCTCTGTGGATTGATGGAAGGAGTTTTAAATCCATAGGAAAAGACCATTCGTGCCCTGACTGATATCCAGAGGAAGGTTGCTATTGTTCAGGACTATCGTGAAGAGGTTTGTGTATGCTTTATTATACGTCTTTAATTTACCTGCTTCATTATCTTTCATCTCATTCGAGTTTTGCTCGGGAGTTCGAATTAAGCCGGCGTTTTACATTTCTTTGTTGTTTTAATTGAATGGTATCTGCTTCCGGGTTGTATCCTGCACGTTGAGACTGACGCAGGCGCGATACAAAGGGTGCTCTTCGGTCGCACACACCCCCTTGAGAGATCTGGTTTCCAATCGTTTAATCATAATGGGTTAGTCCGACTTTTCAAAAACCGAACACGATCGGATTAAGGTGTTTCCATGGGTTGTAGGTAGAGATGTCCGATAATATCGGCCGATAAATGCTTAAAATGTAATATCGGAAATTATCGGTATCTGTTTCAAAAAGTAAAATTAATGACTTTTTAAAACGCCGCTGTACGGAGCGGTACATATCCGGTAAAACACGGACGTAGGGAGCAGTACAGAGCAGTTGCGTCTCCCAGTCAGCAGCCCCTCCCCTCTCCGCTCTCCCACACGGAACACAGGAGTTGACGACTGCAGCATGAGAGGTTTACTGGCGACGCTTGATGACCTCATCAAACCGCCGCGAGTGGAGCATAACTACAAACATGAGTGTGTTGTTGCCGGTGCTGTAGCCGTGGCTAACAAGCGAGCTCGCTCGGTGACTGACTAATGACACCATGTCTATGGTTTGGGATTATTTAAAAGTGTCTCTGATGAATAAAAAATTGGCAATTTGCAAGGCTTCATAAAGTTAGTTATGCGAGGAGGAACCAAGACGTCTTCCTTTAATACGAGCAATTTGATCTACCACCTCTTCCAGAATCATAATGAGGGACACAATGAATACAAGTGGAAGATGGATGTGAGCCCAGTTTATATTCCCTGTTATGCAGTATGCCAGGCAGTCTTGCACTAAAGGAGGACTATGTTATTGTTTACTTTATTACTCTAGTATACTCTGGACTCAAGCTGTGTGCCTTCATTGTTTTGAGGCATGTTTAAAAAAAATAATGCACTTTGTGAAAGTCAAAGTATAGTATTTCCCATAGTTGTAGTGGGTATCAGGATTATCTCAGGGAGAGCATGTCCCAAATTCCTAGCTGCTGTTTTGAGGCACGTTAAAAAAAAATAATGCACTTTGTGACTTCAATAATGAATATGGCAGTGCCATGTTGGCACTTTTTTCCATAACTTGAGTTGAAGTTGTTCTCTTATTTTGGAAAACCTTGTTACATTGTTTAATGCATCCAGCGGGGCATCACAACAAAATTAGGCATAATAATGTCTTAATTCCATGACTGTATATATCGGTATCGGTTGATATCGGAATCGGTAATTAAGAGTTGGACAATATCGGAATATCGAATATCGGCAAAAAAGCCATTATCGGACATCTCTAGTTGTAGGAGGCTTATTTAGAGCCGAACTATTTGAGAAATCAGACTAATTTAGTGCATGGGCACATACTGACTGTCGTGCATGGGCCGGGAGGGATTAGACATTGTGGATGTCAACTTGGTCAACATCCTTCTGTCAGCCACCTCCTCAATACTGACTAGTGGGCAGCCTAGGATAGAGTCAGCTTTCTTAATCACTTTATTAAGTCTGTTCCTGTCTCTGATTGTGCTGCCCCACCAATCTACCACAAAAAGTGTGCAGTAGTGACATCACTGGTGTGCCATCAGGGCCAGCAAAGCCTTCTCTGCTGGCCTAACATAACCAGAAATCATGATCATAATTAAAGATCAAATTATTTTTTTATTTACTTTCCCTAAATATCTAAAATTATTCATATTCTCTTTATGTCATATTATGCTCCTTCCAGTGTTGTTGTTTTTAGTTTTAGTTTGGGTCCAATCAGAATTCAGCTAGCTTATGTTGCCATGCTGTCCCAAATCTGCCAGACGCCTTCAGATTCAGCAATGCAGGCGTCTGTGCACTGTAAGTGAACGGGCACATACAGTTGATAGACCGTTGCGATAGCCAATCAGATCACGAGTTGTTGTCAGTAAGGCCTTTTAGATGGCCTCACATTGAAAGTGACATTTACGCGTCCTGTGATTGGATACTCATCGGGACCGTTAGCGCAGTGTTTTTCAACCACTGCCGCGGCACACTAGTGTGCCGTGAGATACAGTCTGGTGTGCCGTGGGAGATTATGTAATTTCACATATTTGGGTTAAAAATATTTTTTGCCAACCACTAATTATTATCTGCAAATTATGTGCCGATGTTGTGTGTCGGTGCTGTCTAGAGCTCGGCAGCGTAACCGTGTAATACTCTTCCATATCAGTAGGTGGGAGCCGGTAATTAATTGCTTTGTAGATGTCGGGCACACGTTGTGTGAGACAACAAGGGTTTGTCGTCGTATCTAATGCTTAAACCAAAAATAAACAAAAGGTGAGTTCCCCTAAGAAAAGGCATTGTAGCTTAGGGGAGGCTATGCGGAACGAAACTAAAACCTAATTGGCTACAAAGTAAACAAAAACAGAATGCTGGACGACAGCAAAGACTTACTGTGGAGCAAAGACGGCGTCCACAAAGTACATCCGAACATGACATGACCATCAACGATGTCCCCACAAAGAAGGATAAAAACAACTGAAATATTCTTGAAAGTAGATGCGGGAAATATCGCTCAAAGGAAGACATGAAACTGCTACAGGAAAATACCAAAAAAATAGTAGTGTAAGACAAGAACTAAAACACCACACACAGGAAAACAGCAAAAACTACAAAATAAGTCAGGGCGTGATGTGACAGGTGGTGACAGTACACCTACCTTGAGACAAGAGCTATATTGATACAGTACACCTACTTTGAGACAAGAGCTATAGTGATGCTTGGTTGGTTATGGTTTAAAGTCATATCCAAAAATTGTGACAACAACTTTTTACTGTCAACTGAGTTTCGTTTTATTTGTGATTTTTGCTGGTGGTGTGCCTCCGCATTTTTTCAACGCAAAAAATGTGCCTCGGCTCAAAAAAGGTTGAAAAACACTGCGTTAGCAGATTAATTTGAGATCACACAGAGTTGAGAGACAGTTGCGATAGCCAATCATATCACAAGTTGTTGACAGTAGCTGTTCTGTCACAATTAAAAGTTGTAAACTCTTGTTGTTCAAGTGTGTGATGCTTGTTATCTAATTAACATTGTTACATGTGTATTTGTCGCCATCATGTGAATCAGAATCAGAATAGTTGTAATAATGTGGTCAGGGCAGTTACCGTATTTTTCGGATTATAAATCGCTCCGGAGTATAAATCACACCGGTTGAAAATGCATAATAAAGAAGGAAAAAAAACATAAGTCGCCCTAGAGTATAAGTCGCATTTTTGGGGGAAATGTTTCGCCAGTCCCTTACAAGTTTCTCGCTTACTCCAAACTTTCTTTCTGCTGCTCGATTGCCGTTTTCTGCTGCATATTTCACTACTCCCATCTTGTAATCTGCAGTGTATGATTTCCTTTTCGGTTCCATTTTTGTTCAGCCCTTCTCAGTTTTTATAAGTTACCGCCAATGTTAAAATTATCAATTTTCATAGGTACGGAAGTAGTAGCAGGTAGCATCTTTTTTTTCATAATGCACTTCTGCCATGACCCGCCCCCGCCAAATTCTTATTGGTTGACGTGTGGGTGTGACGATTGCTGTCTTACGTGAATGAGATAAATAATATTATTTGATATTTTACGGTAATGTGTTAATAATTTCACACATAAGTCGCTCCTGAGTATAAGTCGCACCCCCCGGCCAAACTATGAAAAAAACTGCGATTTATAATCCGAAAAATACGGTAATATATCTTTGAGATATATAAATGCTTGGGATGGTCTCCTGCTGGCCCTGCTATGGACTGGACTCTTACACTATTATGTTAGATCCACTATGGACTGGACTCTCACACTATTATGTTACACTATGGACTGGACTCTCACTATTATGTTAGATCCACTATGGACTGGACTCTCACACTATTATGTTACACTATGGACTGGACTCTCACTATTATGTTAGATCCACTATGGACTGGACTCTCACTATTATGTTAGATCCACTATGGACTGGACTCTCACTATTATGTTAGATCCACTATGGACTGGACTCTCACACTATTATGTTAGATCCACTATGGACTGGACTCTCACTATTATGTTAGATCCACTATGGACTGGACTCTCACTATTATGTTAGATCCACTAAGGACTGGACTTTCACAATAGTATGCTAGACCCACTCGACGTCCATTGCATCCGGTCTTCCCTAGAGGGGGGGGGGTCACCCACATCTGCGGTCCTCTCCAAGGCTTCTCATAGTCATTCACATTGACATCCCACTGGGTTGTGAGTTTTTCCTTGCCCTTTTGTGGGCTCTGAACCGAGGATGTCGTCGTGGCTTGTGCAGCCCTTTGAGACACTTGTGATGTAGGGCTATATAAATAAACATTGATTGATTGATTGATTGATTGAGAAGTGTGTACTTTGAATCAAACTTTATTGACCAGAAGTTGCATAAGCCAAGCAGAGAAATTTACGGTATATGTTTTAATTGCTGATGCGTTTTAATTGATTTTTAAATGCGCCAGAAAATAACCCGTTTTGTACACTGTTGATGTATTTCAATGCACAGTAGCGTGTAAATGTGTTCCTGTATAGTATTTCTCCAACAATGATCATGTGGTGACATCATTTTGAGAGGTAATCATTGAAGTCGGAGATCACTGAAGGCCTAGGTGGGAAACGCACGGCCCGCCGCTGAGTGACATGCACACCCGAAGGACCTCAGTCTCCCTAAAAGGTGTAGGCGACTTTGAATCGTAAGTCCAGTTCAGTAAATTGTTAAGGTGAACACCCAAGTAGTTAAATTAATCCACTATTTTTTGTCTGATCCCTGGATGGTCGCTGGTGTGGGTGGTGGAGCTAAAGTCAATCACAAGCTCTTTTGTCTTACAGGCGTTTCCAAGTGTTGGTGACTACGTGCACACCAGTCGACGAAGCCTGAGATGACTTTTCCTTATTCCTGCTCACTCCCCTCAGACACACATCCCGCCACCGCATAGTCGCCCGAGAACTTCTGCAGATGGTTGGAGTCGGTTAGTTTTGTCTGCCTTCTGCAGACGCTTCATTGGGTCAGTTCTGACATTAAAACATCCCAGCCTGGTATGGGTCACTCAGCACTATTTACAAGAACACGCTCATTAAGATCATTCAGCTTTGTAGTGTAGTAACATTTCTGGATGGGCACAGGAAGCACTCTCACACAACAACAGAAGAGTCAAGTCTAAAGGTCTGCAGTTAGCCACTGGCAGTACTCGTACACCCCACTCTCAGTACACCAGACTCCCCTCGGGTCACAGTTGCAGGTCACTTTCCTTCAGAACTAAGAGAACAATGTCCAGCTTTGTATTCTCAATCAGACTCATGAACGCTGATAAAAAAATAAAATAATAATTGTACATTTATTGTACCGTATTTTGCGCACCATAGGGCGTACCGGATTATAAGACGCATCGCCGATGAATGGTCTATATTCGATCTTTTTTCATATACAAGGCGCACCGGATTATAGGGTGCATGACAGGAGTCATATTATTATTTTTTCTACATTTAAAACACTTCCTTGTGGTCTACATAACATGTAATGGTGGTTCTTTGGTCAAAATGTTGCATAGATTATGTTTTACAGATCATCTTCAAGTCGCTTTCTGACGGTCGCTTCAGGATGCGCCTTTTTGTGGGCGGTCTTATTTACGTGGCTCACCTTTGACAGCGTCTTCCCCCCGTCATCTTTGTTGTAGCGGTGTAGCGTGCAAGGACGGGAGTGGAAGAAGTGTCAAAAGATGGAGCTAACTGTTTTAATGACATTCAGACTTTACTTCAATCAATAACGGAGCAGCATCTCCTCATCCGGAAACAACAACACCGTAAATGTGTCCCGTGAAAAACCATCCGACCGGAACTCTCTAATAACTAAGGTTTCTTGGGTGAATAATGTAAACTCACTACACCGGTATGTTTTATGCTTTCATGGCGAGTTTACTGACAGATATAAGTAAGAACTTTACACTACTTTATATTAGAAATGGCAACAATGGTGGATGAATGTCCCATAACAAGAAGATAGTGAAAAAGAAGAAGCTTATCGACTACGGTGTCGTCATGGACTACAAAGGCAGACGAGTGCAATTTTTCAGGACTTATGCAGATCCCAAATACAGATCAGAAGGTAAGAAAAGTTGCTTTTGCATAATATTGCGAAACAAAACGCCAGATATGTCTTACCTTATACACACACCATAATAATACTCGTATGTTGAAGCACATCAAGCGGTGCGGCTTCATAGCTTACCAAAGTCGTACTAAAACATTTTGATAGATTTTTGAGTGCCGTGTGTAATGTTCTTTATTTTCAATGGAACATTTTAGGGCTGCAACAAATAATCGATTAAAATCGATTATTAAAATAGTTGCCGATTAATTTAGTCATCGATTCGTTGGATCTATGCTATGCGCATGCGCAGAGTTTTTTTATTTTATTTTTTTTAATAAACCTTTATTTATAAACTGCAACATTTACAAACATTTAGAAGCAATAATCAAAATAAGTATGGTGCCAGTATGCTGGTTTTTTTTTCAATAAATTACTGGATAGGATAGAAATGTAGTTTGTCTTTTTTATCCGATTATTACTCGATTAATCGAAGTAATAATCAACAGATTAATCGATTATCAAATTAATCGTTAGTTGCAGCCCTAGAACATTTAAAATGTTGGTGTTTCCTTGAGTCATATTGCCATCATAGTGCAGTCTACATGTATCTCTTATGTTTGACTGTTGTCTACTGGTCACACTTATCATTACACTATGTACCAAATAAAATTGCTTTGAGGTCGGTAAGCAAAACCAGAATGAAAGTTAAAAGTTAAAGTACCAATGATTGTCACACACACACTAGGTGTGGCGAAATTATTCTCTGCATTTGACCCATCACCCTTGATCACCCCCTGGGAGGTGAGGAGAGCAGTGAGCAGCAGCGGTGGCCGCGCCCGGGAATCATTTTTGGTGATTTAATCCCCAATTCCAACCCTTGATGCTGTGTAAGGGAGGTAATAGGTCCCATTTTTATAGTCTTTGGTATGACTCGGCCGGGGTTTGAACTCACGACCTACCAATCTCAGGGCGGACACTCTAACCACTAGGCCACTGAGCAGTATTATTATTCCGTACTAGGCGCACCGGGTCATAAGGGAGAAAAAAGTATTTTAAGTGCACCTTATAGTCCGAAAAATTTGATATATAAAACCTTGATGGATGTTTTGGATGTTTTTAGAGCGCTTTATAGGCGGGATAGAGCCAAACCCATCCTTATTCTACAGCTTATTCCCTTCGGGGTCGCGGGGGGCGCTGGAGCCTATCTCAGCTACAATCGGGCGGAAGGCGGGGTGCACCCTGGACAAGTCGCCACCTCATCGCAGGGCCAACACAGATAGACAGACAACATTCACACTCACATTCACACACTAGGGCAGTGGTTCTTAACCTTGTTGGAGGTACCGAACCCCACCAGTTTCATATGCGCATTCACCGAACCCTTCTTTTGTGAAAAAGAAAATGTTTTTTTTTTCCAATTCAAGACAAAGTTATATGTTTTTTTTACTGGTGCACATAATGAACCGTGCATGAACATCACCTTGTTCAAAGAACAAACCCAACACAGTGCATAAACTCACAACAAATTACACACCTGCAAATCAGATGGAAAATTAGAGGGAACATTGTTCGGGGGTATCCATAATACGCTGAAAGGGAGAAGTTTTTATTTACACGATGAGTCGGGTTTGTCTTGACCTCCGCGGCAGATGCTCCGCCGAACCCCTGAGGCCGACTCACCGAACCCCTAGGTTAAGAACCACTGCACTAGGGCCAATTTAGTAGAGCCAAACCCATTACCTCAATTGTTAGCTAACTTTTGCTAGCGTTTTTTTAATGAGTTAGAATGCATAAAAAAAAGAAATTTATATATATGGTTTCAGAATGATAGACAACATTTCAAAAATGGTGCAGTTCCCATTGGAAATATTGCAACTTTTGACTCAACTTTTTGAAAATAGTGCTGTGAAATGGGGCATTTTAGGCCACGACAATGAAAAAAAAAAAAAATCAGATAAATCCTGGAGGGACTAATTCAGTTCATGAGTTCACTTAACTTTATGGATTGCTTAAAAACAAATGGTTCCACTTTGCTCTTCCTGGATCATATTTCACTGTCTTATTATTACCTAAAGCAACACACTTCCACTAATCCATCTGTTTTTTTTTTGTTTTTTTACAGAGTCGTCTCCAGTCGACTGAAGGTTAGTCATTCTTAACGCTGGCGTGAGGTGCTTTCCTACTCTCAGGACCTTTGACAAGTGTAGGTGTATAAATGTGTCTGCATAAGTCAGTCAAAGAGTCTTGAGAGTAAGCCTGTGTAATATGTGGCCCACATGTGGGAGGGGGGTTGGTGAGCCTACGAGGAGAACATCTGGATATGTTTTTCCTTGTAAGCTGTGGTTGCCGCCACTGCTTGCCTGTGTGTGTGTTTTAGTGTCTCACTAGTTCAGTGTGTCAGGGGCTTTGTACTCTTCCTGCCGCCATGTTTACAAACCCAGGCAAAACCCTGCTTTCGTATCCTTCAGGAAATTAGAAAAGATTGTCCGAGTGTAGGTGGCGGCTGGAAGGTCTTTCGCTGTCAGATGGAAAACAAGACGCGGCCCCCCCCCAAAAAGAGTAGTTTATTCTTAGATGTTGAAGTTTCGGTAGTCGGTTGTAATTTGTCTCTCGGAGCAAAACACAGGAATGGCAGCTGTGTGGACGTCGATGCCCAGTGCGCTTCTTTTTTAGTCGGGCGCAGTAAAACCTGCAATTTATTTGTAAGGACGAAGACTAAAAAGCCGTTTGTTAGCTGTTGTCCACCTCCAGTTAGTCAACATTTGTCATGTTTTTAAAGCATTTCTTTCCTTAGGACAAAGTAGAAACAATATTTTCCATTGCATAATAGAACTTGCATTGACTGTGTAAGCCAGGGGTGTCCAAACTTTTTCCACTGAAGGGGCCGCAAACGGAAAAATTAAAGCATGTGGGGGCCATTTTGATATTTTTCATTTTCAAACCATAACAAAATATATGGATTTTTTGTATTTATTTTACCTTTAGGGGTCCCGGGGACCATAGAGTGTCTCAGTTATTAAAATGTTAAAAATAAGTCTAATTTGTGTTATTATTTTTTATTTAACGCTTACAGTAAATCTCTATATCAACTTTAAAAAAAAAAGAAAAAAAAGGTTCTATGGCTTTTCTGTCAAAAACAACTTTGTTTTTTATAGTAAAACTGAAATATGCAGTATTTAGTAATTAGAGCCCTAAAATATAAATAATGCAGCACACCATTAATTTTAATTATTTAATATTTTTGAGTCATCACACTGAAAAGATAAATAAAATACCACTAAATATATTTGGGATCCAAAAGGTGCCCCACTCATAAAGTGATACATTTGTATTTGTTTTTTTATTTTTTACTTTCATCACTTAAGTTACGAGATCAACTTCAGATATATCTGTCCATTTTACGTTTGAAGTATTATTTTGTTTGTTTTATGCTCTTTTATCGAAGAAAACTTTGTTTTTATATGGCAACTACACAATATATGCAATATTTACCACATAAAACATTTTAAAGTGAAAAATTTGAACTAATTGGAGCTTTGAAAATAATTAATTATAACATGGATTTTTTGTCATTATTTTTTTTTGAGCAGTGGCAAAAAATGAAAAAGAAAGAGACAAAAGGAAAAAAAACAGCCTGCATGGCAGCTTTGTGTCGACATTGCAACTTTTTCTCGTTAGATTTCACCTCATTCCACTTTTTTTAATGTTCATTTTTATTTTTTGCAATAGCATTTCCAGAATGTGCTGCGGGCCGGTAAACAATTAGCTGCGGGTCACAAATGGCCCCCGGGCCGCACTTTGGACACCCCTGGTGTAAGCATACTTGCCAACCTTGAGACCTCCGAATTCGGAAGATGGTGGGGTTTGGGCGCGGTTGGGGGGGGGCGGGTTTGGTGGTAGCGCGGGGTGTATATTGTAGCGTCCCGGAAGAGTTAGTGCTGCAAGGGGTTCTGGGTATTTGTTCTGTTGTGTTTATGTTGTGTTACGGTGCGGATGTTCTCCCGAAATGTGTTTGTCATTCTTGTTTGGTTTGGGTTCACAGTGTGGCGCATATTTGTAACAGTGTTAAAGTTGTTTATGCAGTCACCCTCAGTGTGACCTGTATGGCTGTTGATCAAGTATGCGTTGCATTCACTTAAGTGTATGTAAAAGCCACATATATTATGTGACTGGGTCGGCAGGCTGTTTGTATGAAGGAAAAGCGGGCATGACGACAGGTTGTAGAGGACGCTAAAGGCAGTGCCTTTGAGGCACGCCCCCAATATTGTTGTGCGGGTGGAAATCGGGAGAAATTCGGGAGAATGGTTTTCCCGGGAGATTTTCGGGAGGGGCACTGAAATTCGGGAGTCTCCCGGGACAATCGGGAGGGTTGGCAAGTATGTGTGTAAGTGGAATAATTATGGGCCTGCTGAAATGCAAGCAGCCCATATTATTATCGCTCATACTTCAACTTTTATTATTAAAGTTCCGCACGTTTCTCTTGCGATTAATACGGGACGGATCGGCCAACGAACCCCCACATGTTACACCGTCGGAAAGGTCTCACCCGCGCCTACGGCGGTACTTTAAGTTGGCAACATTTCGTGTTACCGTGGTGACACTATTCAGGAAAAAAAAAAAAAGGTACATTTAATGGGTACGTACCCTTTTAATGGACGATTGTTTGAGACAAACGCCAAAAAGAGCTCAGCCATTCTTTCACGTAGCTTGGTGCTTAACGTCTCGTTTTGTTCACACACTTGTCTACTTTCGACACAAGCTAACTGATAGCATGCTAACGTTAGCTTGCTCGCACGCTAACATATGCATGATATTTTTTTAACTAAATTGGCTTCCCTTTACCCCAGAGTCAAATAACTTGGTACGTGACACTTGTTAAGTGTTAGCATGCTAGCAAGCTAATAGTAACATGCTAACTTTTTTTTGGCTGGTTTTTCACTTCTTTCTCTACTTCCGCAGCCATACACCTTACAGCCGTGTTACTCGATATGTGAGGCATGCTAACTGTTAGCATGCCATTGTTAGCACACATGCTAAGTGTTACATTTTTATGTAAGCATGCTAATTTTTTAGGCTAGCTCTACAGCTCATTTTGTACAGTTACACTGAAAACTCACAGATTCGGAAGCTTGGCACCTTCTTCAAAGTGTGGCGGCTTCCAGGTCCAGGGCACAGATAGCAGGCCCATCAAAATTTCCGCTTGAATTTTCTAGTTAACCTAACTACTGTTAATATTGAGACGTATAGGGAAAATCACAGAAAATTTGCCTCTGAGTTGGTGAAAGTTAATTCCAGGATATAAATCACGCCTTTCGGTTGGATAATAGAAGGATGTTGCCATACACAGAGAAGTTGGTCAACTGTGACATCTAACTTATACCCAGGAATGGCGAGAAAGAACCAAAAACCTGCATGAAGATTATGATGAATTCTTCATTAAAATAAAGGAACATTCCATCCGTCAGCATCCCTGTGAGAGAAGACATTGTACAGTAAGTGATTGTTTTATTATGTTTGTAGTTTGTATTTCTTGTTTAACACTAAGCAATACTGCTACTTGATGCTTAGTGATTCTGTTTAGCACACAGCTTCTAAAACTAGTAGCTCTTCCTCCTTATACTCTGGCTCAAGAATAGAAGGTTCTGTATAATCATTTGTCCCAAAGTAATCGTTGTGTCTCATGAAGCCATGATTAGTAGTAGTGTTGTTGTTGAAGAGAAATGTGAATGTTGCGATGCGTATGTTTAAAATGATCAAAATAGGTAAATATTACGTTATTATGAGTGTGCCTGTTACTACATCACATATTACAGGATTTATATAAAACGTTGATAAATGTTTTTTTTAGAGTGCTTTATCAGCAGAAAAGAGCGACTCATATTGGCTACATTGTTAGCTGAATTTTGCTAGTGTTTCTTTACGAGTTAAATGCTTAAAAAAACAAACACATATGTGTTCTTGTCATACACAAGGATTGTGAATTATAGGTCAAATTACAAAAAAAGTGCCGTTTCCCTTTAAGTAACCAATGATGAATGTGATGCTGAAAAAGAATGTGTGTTAAAACCTTCAAACAAACAAAACCTCTACATTTTCACAGACGAATAAAAGTTCAAATATACATTTTACAGTGACGTCTTTGCACTTGATTGCTTTCTTAACGTCCCCTCTAAGGTTGCAGTTTATTCCTTGGATATAAAAGCCAAACAGAAAGCAAAACATGCTGAGTTAATTAATGCTCATGCATAGTAATGTTTTTTCTCTTCAGGCACATTTTTGCAAAAAAAAAAAAAAAATGCGTGTACTGTCCATTGAGTAGTCAGGGAAGCGCCAATGATCAGAGAAAAATGAATGGTGGGGAAACATTAAAAAATGACATTGCATGAGGTTGTAATAATAATTAATAATCAAGTAATTCTACAATTTTACCGTATTTTCCGGACTATAAGGCGCACTTAAATCCTTTTTTTCCCCCTCAAAACTTGACAGTGCACCTTATAACCCGCTGCGCCTGATGTATGGAATAATTCTGGTTTTGCTTACCGACCTCGAAGCTATTTTATTTGGTACATGGTGTAATGATAAGTGTGACCAGTAGATGGCAGTCACACATAAGGGATACATGTAGACTGCAATATGATGGGTCTCAAGTAAACAACACCAAAATTTTAAATGTTCCATTGAAAATATAGAACATTACACACGGCGCTCAAAAATCCATCAAAATGTTTTAGTACGACTTTGGTAAGCTATGAAGCCGCACCGCTTGAAGTATTGCCGGCGCATTAAACATAGGAGTATTATTATGGTGTGTGTGTAAGGTAAGACATATTATCTGGCGTTTTGTTTCGCAATAATATGCAGAAGCAACATTTCTTACCTTCTGGTACCTGCTGATCTGTATTTGGGATCTGCATGAATCATGAAAATTTGTGCGCGTCCGCCTTTGTAGTCGGTGCCGACACCGTAGTCAATAATCTTCTCCTTTTTCTCTATGTTCTTATGTGACATTCATCTTCCGCTGTTGCCATTTCTAATATAAAGTAGTGTAAAGTTCTTACTTATATCTGTCCGTAAACTCGCCATGAAAGCGCTAAAACATACCGGTGTGGTGAGTTTACATTATACACCCAAGGAACTTTAGTTATTAGAGAGTTCCGGTCGGACGGTTTTTCACGGGACACATTTCCGGCCTTGTTGTTGTTTCCGGATGAGGATATGTTGCTCCGTTATTGATTGAAGTAAAGTCTGAATGTCATTAAAACAGTTAGCTCCATCTTTTGACACTTCTTCCACTCCCGTCCTTGCACGCTACACCGCTACAACAAAGATGACGGGGAGAAGACGCGTAAATAAGACGGCGCATCCTGAGGCGACTGTCAGAAAGCGGCTTGAAGATGATCTGTAAAACATAATGTGGAGGGGGGCGTGGCCTGCGGGCCTGCAGCGGAACAGGGTGTGCCAAGACCGGCCTCGAAGTCAGCGACAGGTGTGTAGGCCCAGGTGGGCCTTGTTATCTAATCACCTGTCGCTCTGTATAAGCAGCAGCCGGGAGGAGAGAGGTTGTTGTGAGCTCGAACAAGAGCGGGAGCATGGACTGAGAGAGAAAAAGGGACAGACTTTGTGCTGGAAAGCAGTATGATGGAAAACACGGACAATAAAACAGTATTACATCCAGAAACCCGGGCTCTCATGTCGGTACTTGTTATGTAGACCACAAGGAAGTGTTTTACATTTACAAAAAAATAAATATTAATATGACTCCTTTAATGCGCCTTATAATCCGGTGCGCCTTATATATGAAAACGATCAAAAATAGACCATTCATCGGCAGTGCGCCTTATTCCTGAGGGAACTCTCCTGAAGGAAT
>NC_084756.1:18174231-18221731 GCF_033978785.1 Entelurus aequoreus
CTGGAGTTCAACCGGAGCTGGGCTGATGATCCTGGTGATCTTAAAGGGCCCCACAAACTTTGGAAAAAAAATTCCTGGAGAAGCCAGCCAATGGTAAGTCCTTAGTCGACAGCCAATACCTCTTGTCCAGGTTGATAAGTTGATAAGACCCTGTGGCAATCTGCCAGCCTTCGGTTCCAGACAGCCGTCCAGGACAAAGCTGCTCTAGAATCCCACCACACCTGATGAACTCTGTGGATAAACTGGTGGGTGGATGGGATGGGGATTTTTGACTCCTGAGAACGAAAAAGAGGCGGCTGATACCCGCAAGCGATTTTAAAAGGAGACATAGCTCTGGCCGAGAAGGTGAAGGAAATATGAGCACTCCATCCAAGAGAGGTTGGAGGACCAGGAGGAAGGGTGTCGGTGGCACACACAGCAGAGCGCCGCCTCCAGGTCCTGTTTTGCCCGCTCCGTCTGGCCGCTGGTCTGGGGATAATAACCAGAGGTAAGTCTCCGGGTGGCTCCCACGAGTCTTCTGTCCGAGACCAGGTCTTGAGGGATACCATGTAGGCAGAAAACGTGCTTCACCAGGAGTTGCGCAGTCTTTAGGGAAGTAGGTAGTTTGGACAGGGGAATGAAGTGAGCCATCTTAGAAAACCGGTCGACCACATTGAGTATGACTGAGTTGCCCCGGGAAACTGAAAAGCCTGTGATAAACTCTAAGGCAATGTGGGACCATGGTCATGACGGAATAGAGAAGAGACCGACTGGAGGGCGATAAAAAGCTTTGCCTCTGGCACAGACAAAGCAGGGTGTTCACTAAGTCCTTGAAGTCTTTTCGCATTGCCGACCACCAGAATCTCTGCGAGACAAAAACAGAATGCGCCTCACACCAGGATGACAAGCTACTTTGGACGCGTGTCCTTATTGCAGGACTTCAGACCTCAGTTCAGTTGGTACAAATAGCTTACTTGCAGGAACGTTGTCAGGGACCTTGGTCTTGGAGGCGGCATCAGCTACCCTTCTCTCTACCTCCCATTGGAGTTCTCCTATCACTCGAGCGACGGGTATGATGGTTTCTGATGTGGTTTCCTCAGTGGCAGGTCCGAAAACTCTGGAGAGCGGATCGGGATTGGTTTTGCAATGCCGGGTCTGTCTGTGATAGAGAAGTTGAAGCGTGTGAAAAACATTGACCAACGTGCCTGGTGGGAATTTAACCTTCAACCAGTCCTCATGTATGCCAGGTTCTTATGATCTGGCAGTTGCCTCCAACGAGCGCCTCCACTCGTGAAGTGCAACAACGATGGCCAGCAGTTCATTCTTCCCCACATCATAGTTCTATTCAGCTGTTGTGAGGCGACGCGTGAAGAAGGCACAAGGATGAAGCCTCTGGTAGACCAGGGAACGCTGGCACAGAATTGCTCCAACTCCTGTATCCGATGCATCAACCTCAACAAAAATGTTTAAAGCTGGATTGACGTGCATAAGTATTAGTGCTCTAGTAAACAAATGTTTTAGCGAGGAAAAGGTGGCCTCGGCTACTGAGATCCACCGAAATCTAACTTAGTGGATGTAAGTCTTGTCAAGGGTTCAGCTTTGCTGCTAAAGTTGCAGATAAATCACCTACAGAAGTTAGCAAAACCCAAGAACCTTTGCAAGTGCTTCCTTGATATAGGAGATGGCCACTCGACCATTGCCTAGATTTTGGTAGGACTCGGTTTGAGATGGCCCTTTTTCACGATGGATCCCAGCAACGACAACGATGGGAGAGAAATTTGCACTTTTCAGCGTTGACATATAGCCGATTCCCTATTAAGCGTTGTCAGATGAGACGGACGTGGTGGACATGTTCCTGGAGATTTCTGGAAAAGATAAGAATGTCTTTAAGGTACACAAAGCAACATTGATAGATCATGTCACTGAGGATATTGTTAATTCCATTTTTGGGCGCATTAGTGAGGCCAAATGGCATAACTAAATATTCAAAATGCCCCATGGGGGTGTTAATAGCGGTCTTCCACTCATCTTCTCGTAAGTCTAATTTAGTGAAAATAGCAGCAGAAGATAAATAAGTAAATGCCATAAGTAGCAAAGGATAGCTATTCTTGACTGTTATGTCGTTTCAACCACGATAGTCAGTACAGAGCTGCAAAGACTTTTATTTCTTCTCAACGGAAGAAAGAAAACGGGCCCCAATGGAGAGGAAAAGGTGCGAATGAGACCCCGGCTGTTCTGCCATGACACATTATAGAGTGTAGCCCCAGGTAACGCTGCCCCTGGGAGGAGTTTAATGGAACAGTCATAAGGACGCTGTGGGGGAAGGGACTGAGCTCAATTTTACTGATTACTTGTTTGAAGTTGTGATATTCGGCAGGTACCCCCGACAGATTAATGATGGTTTTATCCCAATCAGTACTACGATTATGCAGTGGCAGCCATGGAAGACCTAATACGATGGGTGTAGACTGACATGGAAGGATAAAGAAGGATATCGCTTCATGGTGATTACCTGATAACTGTAAAGCTAACGTCTCAGTTTGGTGCATCACCTTCGCCAATAGACTTAATTTTAGTAATTTTATGCAAGTCTACAAAGTCTGAGTCCATGAAGCAATTGTCTGCCCCCGAGTCAATAACAATAATCTTGACACTGACAAAGTCTCTGAAAGTTGAAGTCTTTTTACAGGGCTGGAACTTGCGTGTACTCACACAATCGATTAAAATTAGGCTGTTTGTTGTTGCCCTAAGGAGAAAAGGAAGCTTGAGGAGCGGGAGATATGATGGTCCGGGCTTCCACGGTAGCGACAGAAGTGTAATCTTTGGCAACGAGCTCGCTCAGCACAGTGACTTGTCCCATACTTGCCAACCTTGAGACCTTCGAATTCAGGAGATTGGGGGTTGAGGTGGGCGGGGTTGGGGGGGGGGGGGTTTGGTGGTAGCGGGGGTGTATATTGTAGCCTGGAAAAGTTAGGGATGCAAGAGATTCTGGGTATTTGTTCTGTTGTGTTTATGTTGTGTTACGGTGCGGATGATCTTCCGAAATGTTTTTGTCATTCTTGTTTGGTGTGGGTTCACAGTGAGGCGCATATTTGTAACAGTGTTAAAGTTGTTTATACGGCCAACCTCAGTGTGACCTGTATGGCTGTTGATCAAGTATGTCTTGCAGTCACTTTCGTGTGCATGCAGTATGTGACTGTGCCGGCATGCCGTTTGTATGGTGAAGAAGCGGACGCTAAAGGCAGTGCCATCATGGCACGCCCTTAATATTGTTGCCCGGGTGAAAATCGGGAGAAATTCGGGAGAATGGTTGCCCCGGGAGATTTTCGGGAGGGGCACTGAAATTCGGGAGTCTCCCAGAAAAATCGGGAGGGTTGGCAAGTATGACTTGTCCTCCGAGCTGCATTGACACTGTGTCGTTTGGCAGAAGAGTGGTGGTTATTACAGGGTCGACTCATTACAGGGTCGACTCATGCTGCTATCGACATTAACCCATTAGGCGAAGAGGGACGATATCGGCCAACCTCTTTAGCGTCGTCTCTATCGCACTCACTTATTCTGACTTGACAAATGGCTAATTCAGTCAGTGTGTCATGGGTAGCAGTTTTGTCACAGGTAGCAAGTTTGTTTTTAATTCCATGATTTCATCCCTTGCGAAAAATGCTGCATAAAGCCACCGTCACCAAATCTGCTCTCTGCTACAAAGATACCAAAGTCAATGGGGTATGTAGCTACTGATAGCTCGCCTTGTTTAAACTCTAACAAGCGGCTGCTTGTTTCTTTGTCTTTTAGGGGGTGATCAAAAACCTTCATTATTTCCTTAGTAAACAAAGGTAGTGACATGCGCACAGGAGGAGAGGTCTTATTAACTGCCATGGCCAAGGCGGCGGCTCCATCAGAAGCTATCTTAGCCTAGTCAGTGTAATATGTGATAACAAAAAGAGCACTCAAAAAGGAGTGAGAAAAAAAATAACTAAGGATGCTCACTTAAGGAGTGAGGAACAGAAATCACACACAGAAGGTGTGGAGAAGTAACAATAAACACTAAATGGCAACAGTGAACGAGAAGATGTACAGGGACTCTACTGGTGCGGAGTGAAGGGACTGGAGAGCTTAAGTAGTCAGGACGAAATGAGTATCAGGTTTGTGCGCAGTTGGCTACGCCCCGTGACCCAGAAACCAGGCATTGCAACAAAAAGAAGATAAGTGGGAGCAGAGCTGCCAGATCATGACAGGAGTCCTGCCTCATACATTCATACACCAGTGTAGGTAGGTGGCACTGAGAGCAAAGTGTGTGAAGTGTCTTGCCCAAGGACATAACGCCCGTGACTAGGACGGCGGAAGCTGGATATGATCCTGTAACCCTCAAGTTGCTAGCACGGCTGTTCTACCATCCGAGCCACACCGCCCTGTTTTCTGAGGATCTAAGCAGCTAACTTAGGGTCAAAGCTCTTCTGCTCTCGCCACATCACGAACAGCAATTTTGCAAAACAAATACACTAATACACCCCCATACCATCACAGATGCTGGCTTTTGAACTTTGTGCCTATAACAATCTGGATGGTTCATTTCGTCTTTGGTCCGGAGGACACAACGTCCAAGGTTTCCAAAAACATTTTGAAATGTGGACTCGTCAGACCACAGAACAGTTTTCCACTTTGCATCAGTCCATCTTAGATGAGCTCGGGCCCAGCGAGGCCGGTAGCGTTTCTGGGTGTTGTTGATAAATGGCTTTCGCTTTGCATAGTAGAGTTTTAACTTGCACTTACAGATATAGCGACAAACTGTAGTTACTGACAGTGGTGTTCTGAAGTGTGCCTGAACCCATGTGGTGATATCCTTTACACACCGATGTCGCTTTTTGATGCAGTACCGCCTGAGGAATCGAAGGTCCGTAATATCATCACGTACGTGCAGTGATTTCTCCAGATTCTCTGAACCTTTTGATGATATTACAGACCGTAGATGGTGAATTCTTTAAATACCTTGCAATACCTGGTTGAAAAATGTTGTTCTTAAACTGTTCGACCATTTTCTCACGCATTTGTTCACAAAGTGGTGACCCTCGCCCCATCCTTGTTTCCGAATGACTGAGCATTTTATGGAAGTTGCTTTTACACCCAATCATGGCACCCACCTGTTCCCAATTAGCCTGCTGTGGGATGTTCCAAATAAGTGTTTGATGAGCATTCCTCAACTTTCTCAGTGTTTTTTGCCACTTGTGCCAGCTTTTTTGAAACATGTTGCAGGCATCAAATTCCAAATGAGCTAATATTTGCAAAAAATAACGTTTTCCATTTCGAACGTTAAATATCTTGTCTTTGCAGTCTATTCAATTGAATATAGGTTGAAAAGGATTTGCAAATCATTATATTTTGTTTTTATTTACGATTTACACAACGTGCCAACTTCACTGGCTTTGGATTTTGTAACCATGATGTGTTGAGGTGCTGTTTCACATTTGACCGTATCATTGAGGAAATGTTATCATTGCTTATTAGACACACTGTATATATAACCTGCTCTCTCCACAAAGGCAAACTCCTCTGTCAATTTGTTCTGAAATGTACATTTCTCGTCATCTTTTTTGTTTTTCGGGTTTTGTCCACAAAAACTATCGAGCTGAATATTTGATTAAAACACCACACAACATGTGATTGGCCTTGCAGGTAAGCTGGAGCCAAACCCTGGCCTGAACTCAAGCGGTTGAGACTGGATGGATGAATTAAAATGCATACGAATGTTTTAAGTCCCCAGGATTTATCTGCGAGCCAGATGCAGTCATCAAAAGAAAGAAACTGCGAGAGGAACTGAAGTGTTCTTCAGTACAAGTATGCACTGGAGGCTATGAATTTTTAAGGAATATCAAAGATTGCAGTTGTAGAGTGGATACATACGTGTGTGTGTGTGTGTGTGTGTGTGTGTGTGTGTGTGTGTGTGTGTGTGTGTGTGTGTGTGTGTGTGTGTGTGTGTGTGTGTGTGTGTGTGTGTGTGTGTGTGTGTGTGTGTGTGTGTGTGTGTGTGTGTGTGTGTGTGTGTGTGTGTGTGTGTGTTGAAGAGATGTGAACACGTGCTTCCGATGTGAACTCTACAGAGAACTCTCTCAGTTGAATTCCTGACTGGAGATCAAACTAGAACGCTGCTGACGCTGAAAAAATGAGGTTTTAGAAACTGATGATTAAAGCTGATTGTGGAGGGGGGCGTGGCCTGTGGGCCTGCAGCGAAGCGGGGTGTGCCAGGACCGGCCTCGAAATCAGCGACAGGTGAGTAGATGGCCCACCTGGGCCTTGTTATATAATCACCTGTCTCTCTGTTATAAGCAGCAGCCAGGAGGAGAGACGTGGTTGGAGCTGGAGGGGAGCTGGCGTGAGAGCGAGAGAGAAAGAGACTGAAAGACAATTGCTGAAAAGCAGCCTGGGACATTTCGTAAAAATAAAGCACTATTGTAACCCTGAAACGGACTGTCATGTCGGTGCTTGGTGGTCTGAAGAACCCCCAGGAGGGCAACCTCCACACTGATCATCAGAATACTTTTAGATATTTCCAGGAATGGCACAGGTTTTACACAAAAGCGTGCCCCTTGCTTCCCAAAATGTAAACTACCTTATTTTAAGGTGAGCTAACACTTGCCATGTTTCAACAAACACTTTTTTTGGTCAAGTGTGAATGTGATCATCCGAACCCTGGCGTGCACCAAACAACCACACCGAGACCACCTAGGAGACAGGTCTCAGTCTGCTTCGGAGTTGGTTGGTTTCCAGTTCACTACACAGTTCAACATGTTCGAAAAGTAGTAGGAAGAAGCAGAGCTTATTTGATCGCATCCCTTCAGGCTATCACCGAAGCCACTTGGTCACCCGAGAGGAGCTTAGAGTGTGGCCACTGTTCCTAGAATCGAGAAGTTGGGTATCTAGTTTGGATGCCTCCTTGGTAAGGTGTCCCGGGCATACCCAGCCATGATGAGGTACCAGGGTAGACCTAGGACACGCTGGAGCAATTATGTCTTGCGGCTGACCTGGTAACGCCGACTTGGTGTCCTTCCTGATTGAGACTTGTGCCCCCACGACCTGTGCCTGGATAAGTGGAAAAAAGTAAACAAAGAAGATCAAAAATGACATTGTCCTTCTTCAGTGTAGTGGGATTCTTCCGCCTCGCATACGCCGTGAAAGCTTTAAAAAAAACTGAGTGACACCGCAGAGTCAAGAATGAGTGAAGCAACCGCAAAGCGTCCTTAAAACAAAGTAGGTGTCTGTCAAAGAGTACAGTGTTAGTAAAGAGAGAGTGACTCATCCAACCTGCAGACACCAAGAAAAACACTGCATGTGTTGCCAGTTGGACCGGGTGAGTGCTCACTGGATCCACATCAGGCCTTTATTTGATAATATATATCTTCTTTTTTTTTGTCCGCCCTCCAACTGAATCCAATCACGCTGGAAAGCAAACACACGCCAGCTCCTCACCCTCCTGTTATGTCACCGTGGCAACTAACAAACCGGTAGGGCCTGGTCAAAGGTGGCCCAATGCCACTTAGAATTATCACTCCATTCTGCCCCTGAACACTTTTAATAATGATGTCATGTTACATAACAGAAGAACTTTTCATTCTGCCAACAAAATATGACAAATTAGTAAAGGTACATCTTACTGACTGAACTACATACTGTATATAGTATACCATAAACAGAAATATGTAAGGTATTTATGTAATGGAAGCCAGCCATTGTGCCTGGGCCATGTGCACATCAGTAACCCTCACTCCCTGTCATCCTCAAGAGCAGGGCTATAAAACTGGCGGCCCTTGGGCCAAATGCAGCACGGGAATGATATCATACCAGCCCAAAACTTGTTGGACAAACATTTTTGTTTCGGTTCTGCAAAACATTTGAATGCTCCTGTTGTATAGAGGAACTTGGTAGGTAGGTAGGGAGGTAGGTATTTATTGTCATTGCACAAGTACAACAATCAGCACAAACCCACTCAAGATTAGACAAACAAACAGTGTACAGGGTTACAGAACAGGAACGCTGATGGGTCGCCACAAGGCGCCCCGTAAAAGATGGGGAAAAGGTAAATGCTCCTAAGGGGACCCAGTCTGGAGTGGGAAAAAAACTTCCATAGCAAAGCACATATCAACATCTCAAGACTAGCAACAGAGGGGAGGGAGTGGTGGCTACGGTGGAAGGCTGCAGCTCTTCAGGCGCTGCCCGTCCGTCCATCACCCCTAAGGGATTCGCGTCAAGGGCGTTGGATGGGGGGTGGCGTATATTTTTGTGGATGCATGTGTGTGTGTTAGCCTGCCGCGCGTGTCTCTGTTCCGCGGCCTTGATGTTGTGCAGTCGCTAGTCCAAAGTCAACAACAACAGATGTGTGTTCATGGGAGACAAGAAGGGAGTTTGTTGTGTATTCGCCGCACTGTCCTTTGGGGAGAGTCTCGAAGCCAGGGAAAACAATCCAAGTTAGAATGTTTTGTATGCGAGTAGAAATAAAATTTGCTTTTCACTCTAAATTGTCTGTGACTGGTCCTCAAATTCATTCATCCCGCGGGGCAGACAGTCCGGTGTGATCCAAATCACAAAGTGTCCACAGTTCTTCCCGTATCCTCCAATCATTTGTGGCAGCTTTGGGGTACTTTGAAGACTGTCCCGTTGTCATAATTCCCAATAGGTGGATATCTTCACGTCCTCTACTGAAAGGGTTGCCAGGCACGCGGCACTCCTTCTTCTCCCAAGAGTCCGTCGTGTCCATCCATCCACCCATCTTCAACCGCTTATCCGGAATCGGGTCGCAGGGGCAAGAGCTCCAGCAGAGACCCCCAGACTTCCCTCTCCAGAGCAACATTAGCAACTTCCTCCTGAGGAATCCCGAAGCGTTCCCAGGCCAGAGAGGAGATGTAATCCCCCCCATCTGGTCCTTGGCCTGCCGCGGGGTCTCCTCCCAGTGGTACGTGCAACGAGGACCTCCCTAGGGAGACGCTCGTGAGGCATCCGCACGAGATGCCCGAACCACCTAAGCTGGCTCCTTTCCAAGCGAAAGAGCAGCGGCTCTACTCCGAGTCTCTCTCGGGTGACTGAACTTCTCACCCTATCTCTAAGGGAGATGCCAGCCACCCTTCTGAGGAAACTCATTTCGGCCGCTTGTATCCGCAATCTTATTCTTTCGGTCATGACCCACACTTCATGACCATAGGTGAGAGTAGGAATGTAGATAGCTCGGTAGACCGAGAGCTTTGCCTTCTGGCTCAGCTCTCGTTTCGTCACAACAGTGCGGCAGAGAGACTGCAATACTGCCCCAGCTGCTCCGATTCTCCGGCTGATTTCCTTCTCCATCTTTCCCTCACTCGTGAACAAGACCCCGAGATACTTAAACTCCTCCACCTGGGACAGAGTCTTGTCCTCTACCTGGACTGTACAAACCATCGGTTTCCTGCTGAGTCCGTCGTGTGTCCAGCAACAACCGCTCCGTCACGACAAGCAGGTTCCCCCAAAAACAAGATCTTGTCAATTTTGTTGAGGCCAGTTAAATAGTTACAATGTTTAGATTTGGAGAACAGTGCAAACAGAGGCAACAAGAAAGTTAAGACAAGACAAGACAAAGAAGCAAGCAGGAGCGATAAGGGAGAGGAAAGGGGAGTGTCCGCCCTCGATGAGTGCCAGTTAGAAAGGCCACTGTAAACATATTGGCAGATCCTTGCATTGACATTTTAACCTTGCTAGTGTCATAATGCAGGACTGCAGTTCCTGGAGGAGGTCAGGTCAAAAATGAAGGACTCCTTAACTTGGAGAAGCCAAACCGTTAGTTTTATATTCCTACCTCCTGTCTGTGTGTGTGTGTGTGTGTGTGTGTGTGTGTGTGTGTGTGTGTGTGTGTGTGTGTGTGTGTGTGTGTGTGTGTGTGTGTGTGTGTGTGTGTGTGTGTGTGTGTGTGTGTGTGTGTGTGTGTGTGTGTGTGTGTGTGTGTGTGTGTGTGCTAAGTCAGGAGAGCGCATCCTGGCCATAAAGGGGATGTTTGTGTGTTGGTGACTGAAAAGAAAACAGATGCCAGTCGTTTCTTAGATGCTGTCATTAGGCTACACATGTAGTCTCTTCTCACGGATAGGGCCATCACCTTTGCATACCAAGGTCCAATTTTATTGCCTTTTCTTCCGCGAGAACTAATCCAATCCACACACAAATGCCAGTACTAAAGGGGACCTATGTTAATATGTGCCCAAACTGAAATGCCACTATTTACTTAAACCTGGTGGTTCACTTTCTCCTAGATGAATATAAACATTCACCATATGCAAAACATAATATGAGTTAATTAATTCACTTCACGAACATAAAACACTGGGGTCCAAACTTGTGATTTACCTAACGGAGGTGTTCCTCAAGGCAGCCCTTTAAGTCCTCTGCTTTTTGGCAGGAAACTTTTTTTTTATGTTGCTGTAACTTGTTTACTTCAGGTTCAGTCAGTGGTCAATCACTCAACTGTAGTTATACTAGTGGTGTTCCTCAAAGTTCCGTTTTAGCTCCTCTCTTTTTCATCAATTGGTCTATTAAACTGGTGGCCGCTAGTAGAGGACGTTTGTTTTCCGGAATATACAAAAATAATTATAGTGAAGGGAGAAGTCTGCTCCCACCCGGTCTATAGCTTTCTGGAAATGTGGCCCCCCAAATAATTTAGTTGACAATCCCTGTCATGGCAGCACGGTGGCACAGGTTAGTGCATGTGCCTCACAATACGAAGGTCCTATGTTCGATCCCCGGGCTCGGGCTCTCTCTGTGTGGAGTTTGCATGTTCTCCCTGTGACTGCGTGGGTTCACTCCAGGTACTCCGGCTTCCTCCCACCTCCAAAGACATGCACCTGGGGATAGGTTGATTGGCAACACTAACTTGACCCTAGTGTGTGAATGTGAGTGTGAATGTTGTCTGTCTATCTGTGTTGGCCCTGCGATGAGGTGGCGACTTGTCCAGGGTGTACCCCGCCTTCCGCCCGAATGCAGCTGGGATAGGCTCCAGCACCCCCGCAACCCCAAAAGGGACAAGCGGTAGAAAATGGATGGATGAATGGCTGTTGTATAGAGGAACTTGGACCACTGTAAACATATTGGCAGATCCTTGCATTGACATTTTAACCTTGCTAGCAAACATAAAACACTGGGGTCCAAACTTGTGATTTACTTAACGGAGGTGTTCCTCAAGTTTCCGTTTTAGGTCCTCTCTTTTTCATCAATTGGTCTATTAAACTGGTGGCCGCGAGTAAAGGACGTTTGTTTTCTGGAATATACAAAAATAATAATTGTGAAGGGAGAAGTCTGCTCCCCTGTATCCAATCAGAATTCAGCCAGCTTATGTTGCCATGCTGTATGAAATCTGCCCGAGCCCTTCAGAATCAACAATGCGGGCGTCTGTGCACTTTAAGTGAACGGGCACATACAGTTGATAGATAATTGCGATGGCCAATCAGATCACGAGTTGTTGTCAGTAAGGCCTTCTAGCTGGCCTCATGTTGAAAGTGACATTTACGCGTCCTCTGATTGGGTACTCACCGGGACTGTTAGCGGATGAATTTGAGAACACATATAGTTGATAGACAGTTGCGATAGCCAATCAGATCACAAGTTGTTGACAGTAGCCTATCTAGTAGGGCTGCGAATCTTTGGGTGTCCCACGATTCGATTCAATATTGATTCTTGGGGTCACGATTCGATTATAAATAAATTAAAAATTCGATTCAACGCGATTCTCGATTCAGAAACGATATTTTTCCGATTCAAAACGATTCTCTATTTATTCAATACATAGGATTTCAGCAGGATCTACTCCAGTCTGCTGACATGCAAGCAGAGTAGTAGTAGTAATCCCTCCCCGGATTGCTAACAATCAAATGTAAACAATCAAATGCAGATACTTTTTCTTATGCCTTCTGATCTCTCTCTCTCTCTCTCTCTCTCTCTCTCTCTCTCTGTCTCTCTCTCTCTCTCTCTCTCTCTCTATGTCCACTACTTGATGTCCATATCCTACCCCCCTCCACACCCCTGATTGTAAATAATGTAAATAATTCATTGTGATTATCTTGTGTGATGACTGTATTATGATGATAGTATATATGATAGTATATATCTGTATCATGAATCAATTTAAGTGGACCCCGACTTAAACAAGTTGAAAAACTTATTCGGGTGTTACCATTTAGTGGTCAATTGTACGGAATATGTACTTCACTGTGCAACCTACTAATAAAAGTCTCAATCAATCAATCAAAGATTTTTGTAAAAAGCTTTAATAATTGTAAAGGACAATGTTTTATCAACTGATTGCAATAATGTAAATTTGTTTTAACTATTAAATGAACCAAAAATATGACTTATTTTACCTTTGTGAAAATATTGGACACAGTGTGTTGTCAAGCTTATGAGATGCGATGCTAGTGTAAGCCACTGTGACACTATTGTTCATTTTTATTTATTTTTTTAATTTTATTTTTTATAAATGTCTAAGGATAATGTCAATGAGGGATCTTTAATCACTGCTATGTTGACATTGTAACTAATATTGATACTGTTGTTAGTAATATTCATTTTTGTTTCACTACTTTTGGATTGTTCTGTGTCGTGTTTGTGTCTCCTCTCAATTGCTCTGTTTATTGCTGTTCTGAGTGTTGCTGGGCCGGGTTTGGTTTTGGAATTGGATTGCATTGTTATGGTATTGCTGTGTATTGTTTTGTTGGATTGATTAATTTAAAAATAAAAATAAAAATGAAGATTTTTTTTTTTTTAAATTAAAATTTTTTTAAAAAATGTCATCAATTTTTTAAAAATGATCAACGTGAGAATCGCGATTTGAATTCGAATCGATTTTTTCCCACACCCCTACTATCCAGGTAGCCTGATGTTAACGAGACTGTGATTGGATGCTCACTTGTCATTCCAAAGTGAGTATCCAATCACAAGTTGCAACTTAGCAGGAAGTGTTGACCCACAAAGAAAGAGAACAAAACGTTGATTAGGTGGCAGATATATATTTGCAAGGCCATTTTCAAGAAGGATATTTAAAGTGAAACTACATCTTGTGAGACAATGTCGGCCAACCCCGGAAGCTAGCTCCGCTGTTCTGGCGATGAAATGGGGAATTGCTCGCCATTTCCACTCGAATAAGCCGACGACGAGGGGTTCCACTGGCTTATACGGCGTCGAATGGGTGCTATTAATTGTGAGTTCAAATATTAAATTTTTTCACATTTAATGTTTTTTGCTATTTTAATTTTGACAATACCACATAAGATATGTTTTAATTGCTGATGCGGGTTTATTGATTTTTAAATGCGCCAGAAAATAACGCCTTTTTGTACACTGTTGATGTAAATGTGTTTCTGTATCGTATTTCTCCAGCAATGGTCATGTGGTGACATCAATGATGGTATTTTGAGAGGTAATCATTGAAGTCGGACATCACTGAAGGCCTAGGTGGGAAACGCACGGCCCGCCACTGCTGAACCTTTTAAGGTTGTCACGATGCGGCGGCCTACAGGGTGTCCACAACAATGATTCCACACACCCTCCGTGGACGTGAGTAAAGTTCAAAGTGTTCCAGGCAGCTTGTATACAAACACAGCGAGTGGCTACGACACGCACACGCACACAAACAGAGCCTGTTGTGTGCACACATAAGAGCTCTAAAGTTTTCTCCCTCTTGTCTGCTGGTGTGTGTGTGTTTTGTGTGAAAGTCGCTGGCCAGTCAAGAGAAGCATTGTCTGCAGCTGGTGCATCCCCCCCTCCGACCCCTCTCTCTCTGCAGCTGTGAGGAAATCAAACTCTCCTCTTTTCCTGTCCTCTGGCTCCGTCACAACCTGCTGATGTCCTATGAGGTCATCGCTGGTGGGACCGGGCGACGACCCAGTGCCCGCTATAACGCTAACGTGATCACAAGTACCTTTTGTTATGTTGTTGGAACACGCAAGAACAAAGGTACAACTTATCAAGTCCCAAAAGGAGTAGGAGTGGTGCGTTCCATTTTGTACGTCGGAAGTCAGAAGTTTCAACTGGAACAGTCCCCGAGGTCGGATTTCTTACTCGGAAAGTCGGAGAGTCCTCACCACCCCCGAGTTGGCTCTCAAAGATGGCTGAGAATAATAGCAGCTTCTGTGATATCCGTTATTCGTCTAAACCATTTTCACTGTACACATTGTCCCCACTTTGATCACTCTTAAAGGCAATCATATTTTTCTCTGGGCGTAATCTTCGAAGGGTCTTTTTGTCATCAATGTTCCTCTTCCTGTAGTTTCCGTCATAGATTGTGAAACCCGTTAGATCACACGTGTCAGACCCAAGGCCCGACACGTCATTTAACGTGGCCCGCCAAAGCCTGAGAATAATGTGGGTACTTCATCTTTCTTACTAAATGTTTTCATTGTTTCCATTTCGACAGAAAAAAATGTATGTAATACTTGAAATTTTTTAAACTTTGATATACAAACCCCAAAACCAGTGAAGTTGGCACGTTGTGTAAATGGTAAATAAGAACAGAATACAATGATTTGCTAATCCTTTCCAACCTATATTCAATTGAATAGACTGCAAAGACAAGATATTTAACAATCGAACTGGAAAACGTTGTTAATTTTTGCAAATATTAGCTCATTTGGAATTTGATGCCTGCAACATGTTCCCAAAAAGCTGGCAAAAGTCGCAAAAAAGACTGAGAAAGTTGAGGAATGCTCATTAAACACTTATTTGGAACATCCCACAGGTGAACAGGGTAATTGGGAACAGGTGGGTGCCATGATTGGGTATAAAAGCAGCTTCCATGAAATGCTCAGTCATTCACAAACAAGGATGGAGGATGAGGGTCACCGTTTTGTCAACAAATGCGTGACCAAATGGTCGAACAGTTTAAGAACAACATTTCTCAACCAGCTATTGCAAGGAATTTGGGGATTTCACCATCTACGGTCCGTAATATCAAAAGGTTCAGAGAATCTGGAGAAATCACTGCACGTAAGCGATGATATCACGGACCTTTGATCCCTCAGGCGGTACTGAACCAAAAAGCGACATCAGTGTGTAAAGGATATCACCACATGGGCAAAGGGAACACTTCAGAAAACCACTGTCAGTAACTACAATTTGTCGCTACATCTGTAAGTGCAAGTTAAAACTCTACTATGCCAAGCAAAAGCCATTTATCAACAACACCCAGAAATTCCGCCGGCTTCGCTCGGCCCGAGCTCATCTAAGATGGACTGATGCAAAGTGGAAAAGTGTTCTGTGGTCTGACGAGTCCACATTTCAAATTGTTTTTGGAAACTGTGGACGTTGTGCCAAAGAGGAAAAGAACCATTCAGACTGTTATAGGAGCAAAGTTGAAAAGGCAGCATCTGTGATGGTATAGGGGTGTATTAGTGCCCGAGGCATGGGTAACTTACACATCTGTGAAGGCACCATTAATGCTGAAAGGTACATACAGGTTTTGGAGCAACATATGTTGTCATCCAAGCAACGTTATCCTGCTTATTTCAGCAGGACAATGCCAAGCCACGTGTTACAACAGCGTGGCTTCATAGTAAAAGAGTGCGGGTACTAGACTGGCCTGCCTGAAGTCCAGACCTGTCTCCCATTGAAAATGTGTGGCACATTATGAAGCGTAAAATACCACAACAGAGACCCCGGACTGTTGAACAACTTAAGCTGTACATCAAGCAAGAATGGGAAAGAATTCCACCTGAAAAGATTAAAAAATTGGTCTCCTCAGTTCCTAAATGTTTACTGAGTGTTGTTAAAAGGAAAGGCCATGTAACACAGTGGTAAAAATGCCCCTGTGACAACTTTTTTGCAATGTGTTGCTGCCATTAAATTCTAAGTTAATGATTATTTGCAAAAAAAAATTAATTTCTCAGTTGGAACATTAAATATCTTGTCTTTGCAGTCTATTCAATTGAATATAAGTTGAAAAGGATTTGCAAATCATTGTATTCTGTTTTTATTTACGAATTACACAAGGTGCCGACTTCACTGGTTTTGGGTTTTGTACATGTGGTCTGAATACAAGTACGCTGAGGATTTTTTTTTTTTTTACAGTCTCCAGTGAAAGCGTCAATGGCACAGATTCGTTCACCAAGACTGCGTGGCTGCTCCCGATCTTGACCATCTGATGTCCAAGGTCTGTAAATGTGTGATAATAATATCCTGCTCAGAGCTTCCTACAACCTAGCTAAGAGACGCTCTGGCCATGTACAGAGAACAGGCAGAGAAGCTCGGTCTTCAAGTAAGCTGGACAAAGTCCAAGTTAATGCACCATCTTTTCAATTCAAAAACAATATTATTAGCAGCGTCAGCGTTGCAGTCACTCTGGAAACCACTCTGGCGGCATCGCACCATACATGCAAAACAGAACCGGGCAGTACTCTCGATCCTATTGTATGGCTCGGAGACACGGCCCTTTAACAAAACTCTGACCGCAAGAATTGATGGCTTTGATAGCAGGGCACACAAAGCCATCCAGAACATCAGGTGGTCCCAGCCGGTCTCCAATGAAGTGCTAAGAACCCGCACATGTTAGCTCAGAGCAACCTGTCTTAGAGCTCAGTGTCGCACCGGTTGGTTTGGTCATGCCCTCCGCCTACCTCCAGACCACCCAACGAAAACCTTCCTCAAGTTCGAACTCAGGGCTGCAGAGGCAAGCTTCGCACTAATTGGCTTGACGTCATTGTGGGTGATCTGAGACAACATGGAGTTGCTGTGGAGGATCACCGCCAGGATTGAAAGGAACTGGTTCACCTGGTCGGCTCAACAAAAAGGAACAGGACAGGAAGCCCTCCACGCTGGAGCTCTAAATCAAGTAAGTCAAGTGATGTCACGGAAGATGACGACCTTAGCGTCCGTTTGCCACTTTGAGCCATATTTTTCCCAAAAATGTTGGACAAATTTCAAATTTCACCAACCTTTGGGGTGATCAAATATTAGCAATACCAGCGCTGGAGAGAAGACCGTGCCTTACAAAGTCTGGCGCCTTCTCTCTTGATTGTCCCTTTGCTCACAAGCTTTTGTCCTCCTTGCTACCCCTAGGTGGAGTTGTTTGGGCGTTGTCCAATGAAACCGAAGGTGTGTCTTGGACACACACACACACATTCGTCCACTCTCGCTCGTTCCTGGCACCTCTTCTCACCATCGAAACCAAACAAGATACTATGTGCGTTTATTTTCAAGAAAAAAAACATGGGGTGTACTCAGTGTGTTTTGTCCTTGAACAGAACGACGTGACTCGAGAGTAAAACAACTTGCACTTAGCCAAGTCTATAAAATCCGTTACACCTCCCTGATACCGAAGTACATGTCAAACTACTTCCTTAACGAAAATGACCGCCATAACCACAACACCAGGGGGAGCTCCACTAACTACGTTAAACCCAGATTCCGATCTAACAAAGGTCTTAACTCATTCTCTTTCTATGCCACATCAATGTGGAATGCGGTCCCAACAGGTATAAAAGAAAGGGCATCTCTATCCTCCTTCAAAACCGCAATAAAAGTACACCTCTAGGCAACTTCAACCCTAAACTAACACCCTCCCCGGATTGTTAATAATCAAATGTAAACAATCAAATGCAGATACTTTTTCTTAGGCCTTCTGATATCTCTCTCTCTCTCTCTCTCTCTCTCTCTCTCTCTCTCTCTCTCTCTCTCTCTCTCTCTCTCTCTCTCTCTCTCTCTCTCTCTCTCTCTCTCTCTCTCTCTCTCTATGTCCACTACTTGCTGTACATATCCTACCAAGTCAGACCTACACTGTTTCAATGTCCATTTCTCTGTTCTCAATTGTTGATGACTGATCAATCCACACCCCGGATTGTAAATAATGTAAATAATTCAATGTATATACCCTGATGATTATCTTGTGTGATGACTGTATTATGATGACAGTATATATCTGTATCATGAATCAATTTAAGTTATTTAAGTTGACCCCGACTTAAACAAGTTGAAAAACTTATTCGGGTGTTACCATTTAGTGGTCAATTGTACGGAATATGTACTGCACTGTGCAACCTACTAATAAAAGTCTCAACAATCAAAAAAGACTCCTAATGCATTTCACACTGCTTTAAAGTGGAAAATATTCTCCTAACAGGTGAGTTTCCACGGTGCTAGGAACCCTGTACAAGGAAGTCCTGAAAACAGAATGTTATTTACGTGTTTACTATTTCTGATCATTTCTGGTCATGCTATCTCCTCAAAGAATGTTGGTTGGTCCACTTGTTTTTGCAACATTATTACATAAATGCATCCTCACTATGCATAGCGCACCGTATCCCAATGTCCAACTTTCAGACAAGCTGCCGCTTTCTACTTTCATAACGAGACAAGCTGCCACCATTTGTTTTTAAACCATTTGCCCATGAAACATTCAAACCACGGGCGTCTCTCCTGCCCTTAAACGACGAGCACCGCTGGCGCTAAAGTTACCCGGCCGCCACAGCCCGGCTAC
Organism: Entelurus aequoreus; assembly: GCF_033978785.1. Taxonomy (NCBI): domain Eukaryota; kingdom Metazoa; phylum Chordata; class Actinopteri; order Syngnathiformes; family Syngnathidae; genus Entelurus; species Entelurus aequoreus. Next base: position 18,192,674 of record NC_084756.1, read on the forward strand.
CGCAGTTGTCGTCGTAGCCCGAGGCGGTGACCGTGTCCACGGTTCTAACCGCCGGTCTTAGACCACAGCCATGCAGAGCAGCTGGAACTGCGGCCTCCAGCGGTACATGATGCCTACATGTACTGTTTGACCCTTTAAGTGGAGCAGTGGACGCAAAATATAACGTTTATGATCAAAGAGCTTTGCTTTCCTTCTTTAAACCGCGTAGGCAAAAATAGTAAAATGCACACAATAAAAACAAAGAAGCCTATTGCTATACTGTTAGTGAGGTCAGGGACAACTCTTCTACTCAACTGCTGCACACAAAACGGGGATAATTTGTTCTACAACTATTATTTCTCTGACAGATACACCTCTATTCGGTGCTAGTAGCTCCAAAAGGTTCATAATGTCTTCTTATTAATATATCTATGCTCTCTCATACCCGGGATGCTCTCCTGTATTAACCCTTAAGCCGGGGGTCAGCAACCCGCGGCTCTCGAGCCGCATGCGGCTCTTTAGCACCGCCCTAGTGGCTCCCTGGAGCTTTTTCAAAAATGGAAAAAGATGGGGGGAAATATAATTGTTGTTTTAAAGCCCACTGTTTAATAGGTTTGTGTTCATGCTTCACTGATGACCATATTTGGCCATCGCCGTTTTCTCCTACTAATTTCGGCGGTCCTTGAACTCACCGTAGTTGGTTTACATGTACAACTTTCTCTGACGCTGCCACAGAAAGACGTGTTTTATGCCACTCCTTTGTCCCATTTTGTCCACCAAACGTTTCATGCTGTGCGTGAATGCACAAAGGTGAACTTTGTTTATGTTACTGACTTGCGCGGAGTGCTAATAATCCATGCTAACATTCTATTTAGGCTAGCTGTATGTACATATTGCACCATCATACCTCGTTTGTAGGTATATTTGAGTTCATTTACTTTACTTTATTTATGTCCTCTGTGTATTTAATTTATATTTGCATGTCTCACGACACATTAGAGTGTCCGCCCTGAGATCTGTAGGTTGTGAGTTCAAACCCCGGCCGGGTCATACCAAAGACTATAAAAATGGGACCCATTACCTCCCTGCTTGGCACTCAGCATCAATGGTTTGAATTGGGGGTTAAATCACCAAAAATTATTCCCGGGCGCGGATACGCTGCTGCCCACTGCTCCCCTCACCTCCCAGGGGGTGATCAAGGGGATGGGTCAAATGCAGAGGACAAATTTCACCACACCTAGTGTGTGTGTGACAATCCTTGGTACTTTAACTTTAACTTTAACTTATCCGTATGTAATATTGGCTGCATTTCTGATTGTGTGCCATGTTGTTCCAGACCACAGCAAACGTTACGCAGCTTGCAAAGATTGTAATAAATCCATTAGAAGAAGACATCCTGTCCTTTCCTTTAACTTGGACACACACATCTATACCTTTGGCAGTTTTAAGCCAGTAATTTCCAGGAGTTATCTAACCCTCTGAGACACTAACTTAATGTGTTGCCTTCATTATAAAACGTACATAAGGCTTTTAACTTTTTGCAACTCCAGACAGATTTGTTTGTTGTATTTTTAGTCCAATATGGCTCTTTCAACATGTTGAGTTGCCGACCCTTGCCTTAAGCGATGGGAGGCTGTTGGGGTATGCCTGGTCAACCACACCTGTAAGAACAGCTAATAGGCAACACGTCACAGTGGTCAGGTGACCTTTTTTGAAGAAGATTGCAGGTAACAGTCGAAACATGTCAGGTAGAAATCCCATCCATTGTATTGAAAATAATGTCCGACTAGAAGAAAGTCTTTAAGATGCTGTTAGTATATCTTTAATATCAGATTGGTTTGAAATTTCTCTCACAGCTCTACAAAACACATCATGTAATTTGGTGCACCCAAACACATTTGTCAAATTTCAGCAAATTTGGGACAAGCGGGAGAAAATGGATGGATGGATGCTTAAAAAAAATATGGCCGCCATCAAACAAAGGTACAGGTGGGACAACTAATTTTCCATAAGTCATTTGTGTAACGATGATAAAACTTTGGAGGATATCTGTATTACATGTATGCTAATATGTCTTCCAAAGCATTTTGAACCCCAAGGGGGCGCCACTCATGTCCTTTACGCATAAAATGTAAGACACTTCCATATAGGCCAGGGGTCGGCAACCCAAAACTTTGAAAGAGCCATATTGGACCAAAAATACAAAAAACTAAACTATATAGAACGAGGATAAAAGTAAAGGATATTAAATGAGTTCAAATATACCTACAAATGAGGCATAATCAATCAATCAATCAATCAATGTTTATTTATATAGCCCTAAATCACAAGTGTCTCAAAGGGCTGTACAAGCCACAACGACATCCGATAATGATGCAATATGTACATCGAGTTAGCCTAAATAGCATGTTAGCATTGATTAGCTTGCAGTCATGCACTGACCAAATATGTCTGATTAGCACTCCAACAAGTCAATAACATCAACAAAGCTCACCTTTGTGCATTCACGCACAGCATAAAACTTTTGGTGGACAAAATGAGACAAAGAAGGAGTGGAAGATTTGACATGTAAACAAACTGTTGCATCACAGTCCACACTATGATGAGTTCAAGAACCGCAAAAATTAGTGGGACAAAAGGATATAGTCTTATCAGTGAAGCATACACACAAACATATTAAACAGTGGGCTTTCTAACAATTGGGAAGGTTTGTGTCATGTTTGTCCTCAAACAAAAAACATACTAAAACAAAAAAATTATTTTTCCCCCCCCATCTTTTTCTATTTTCTATCCTTTTTTAAAAAATGCTCCAGGGAACCACTACGGCAGCGCTAAAGAGCAGTGGGTTGCTGACCCCTGATATAGTCGGTAATTACTTGTCATGACATCATTCATTCATGTCGTTGCTTTTATCTCCGCGATAACATGTTTGATCACTTTATATTTCATAAAAAAACAATAAGAAAAATAATACTATCCTTGCGCGATGCTGCTGTCAATAAAAACGATGTAAGATAACATTTTAGAACATCAGCGTAAACAAAAGAAAAACTGTATTTTGATGGTTTTTGCCAGAATCAACAGTCATCATTTAAAAAAAGGATGTTTAAGAAGCCTTTGCTGAAATCTTAGATTATAAAAATAAGTATTTAAACTACAAGATGGCATTTAAAGAAAAACATTTGACTAATATGTCACAAAAGCTGTCTGATCAAATCCTTGCTCCATGTAGGCAAGGCAAGGCAACTTTATTTGTAAAGCACTTTTCATACACATACATAATCTTTTTATCTTGTGAAGCATCTTTTTTAAACATTTGTGAATACTGAAGCAAAAGTGTGAACACAGCCTTGGAAAACAACAAAGCAGCTGACTTTAAGACACTTTTAATAGCAGTCAATGCAAAAGAGTCGTTTGGAAAATAGCTAAGATTTATGATTGATTAATGCAGTTATTCTTAAATATTGGGGTGACCCTGGAGAACATGCTTTATCAGTATCATGCTTCAAAAAGCTGTGCACTACTAAATGTGCTCATTGTAGCCATTAACCCTGACTTCCTCATCTTGATTTAAAAAATAAAAAATAAAATCAGCACAAACTATTTTTAAATTATACATTTTTGTTTTGTTGGTCAAAGTGTTTTATACATTGTGCTCCTGGGTTAATGATGCTGATCAATTAGAATGTATGCATATTTATTGACTTCATTTTTTTATGTATCAAATTGTTTAAGTCAGTGAAAAAATGTTTGTAGTTTGAATAAGAATAGCTTTTTTTTAAATTTCAGGCAAATTGATGCACTATAATTATTTTCTGTTACAGACTAAAAACAATGTTAATAAAATTGGGCTTTGTTGCAAGTGGAGCTAGAGTTATTTGTTAGTTTGTTTTCTTTAATGTTAATAAGTATATAATGTTACACAGTACAGAGGTGTACTTATGACAATTTTAAAGACAGATGATTCTATTCATAATCGTGGGGGCCCACAAAATGTTTTCTCAACAGCAATGTATTAACGACTGAATGTTGAAAAGTTAATTTTGTCTTTGATTTTTTATTTTTTTTGTCTTACAAAAAGTAATGTTCTTGACGAAGGAAATGTCGTCTTCTACTCGGGTCGATAAGTCTTTTGAAAAGTTTTTAATAAAGCTGTTGTGCAAGTGTACCTAATGTATTGGTCATTGATACATGTGTATTTGACTTGAGGGACACATGTGTCAAACTTCAGTCCTGGGGGCCAAATCTGGCCCGCCACATCATTCTCATGTGGCCTGCCACATCATTCTCATGTGGCCTAACACATCATTCTTATGTGGCCTAACACATCATTCTCATGTGGCCTAACACATCATTCTCATGTGGCCTAACACATAATTCTCATGTGGCCTGCCACATCATTCTCATGTGGCCTAACACATCATTCTTATGTATCCTAACACATCATTCTCATGTGGCCTAACACATCATTCTTATGTATCCTAACACATCATTCTCATGTGGCCTGCCACATCATTCTCATGTGGCCTAACACATCATTCTTATGTGGCCTAACACATCATTCTCATGTGGCCTAACACATCATTCTCATGTGGCCTAACACATAATTCTCATGTGGCCTGCCACATCATTCTCATGTGGCCTAACACATCATTCTTATGTATCCTAACACATCATTCTCATGTGGCCTAACACATCATTCTTATGTATCCTAACACATCATTCTCATGTGGCCTGCCACATCATTCTCATGTGGCCTAACACATCATTCTTATGTATCCTAACACATCATTCTCATGTGGCCTAACACATCATTCTTATGTATCCTAACACATCATTCTCATGTGGCCTAACACATCATTCTCATGTATCCTAACACATCATTCTCATGTGGCCTGCCACATCATTCTCATGTGGCCTGCCACATCATTCTCATGTGGCCTAACACATCATTCTTATGTATCCTAACACATCATTCTTATGTATCCTAACACATCATTCTCATGTGGCCTAACACATCATTCTCATGTGGCCTAACACATCATTCTCATGTGGCCTAACACATCATTCTCATGTGGCCTAACACATCATTCTCATGTGGCCTGCCACATCATTCTCATGTGGCCTAACACATCATTCTCATGTGGCCTGCCACATCATTCTCATGTGTCCTAACACATCATTCTCATGTGGCCTAACACATCATTCTTATGTATCCTAACACATCATTCTCATGTGGCCTGCCACATCATTCTCATGTGGCCTAACACATCATTCTTATGTATCCTAACACATCATTCTTATGTATCCTAACACATCATTCTCATGTGGCCTGCCACATCATTCTCATGTGGCCTGCCACATCATTCTCATGTGGACTGCCACATCATTCTCATGTGGCCTAACACATCATTCTCATGTGGCCTAACACATCATTCTCATGTGGCCTAAAACATCATTCTCATGTGGCCTAACACATCATTCTCATGTGGCCTTCCACATCATTCTCATGTGGCCTAACACATCATTCTTATGTATCCTAACACATCATTCTCATGTGGCCTGCCACATCATTCTCATGTGGACTGCCACATCATTCTCATGTGGCCTAACACATCATTCTCATGTGGCCTAACACATCATTCTCATGTGGCCTAACACATCATTCTTATGTGGCCTAACACATCATTCTCATGTGGCCTGCCACATCATTCTCATGTGGCCTAACACATCATTCTCATGTGGCCTAACACATCATTCTCATGTGGCCTTCCACATCATTCTCATGTGGCCTAACACATCATTCTCATGTGGCCTAACACATCATTCTCATGTGGCCTAACACATCATTCTCATGTGGCCTTCCACATCATTCTCATGTGGCCTAACACATCATTCTCATGTGGCCTTCCACATCATTCTCATGTGGCCTAACACATCATTCTCATGTGGCCTAACACATCATTCTCATGTGGCCTAACACATCATTCTCATGTGGCCTAACACATCATTCTTATGTGGCCTAACACATCATTCTCATGTGGCCTGCCACATCATTCTCATGTGGCCTAACACATCATTCTCATGTGGCCTAACACATCATTCTCATGTGGCCTTCCACATCATTCTCATGTGGCCTAACACATCATTCTCATGTGGCCTAACACATCATTCTCATGTGGCCTGCCACATCATTCTCATGTGGCCTAACACATCATTCTCATGTGGCCTAACACATCATTCTTATGTATCCTAACACATCATTCTCATGTGGCCTGCCACATCATTCTCATGTGGACTGCCACATCATTCTCATGTGGCCTAACACATCATTCTCATGTGGCCTAACACATCATTCTCATGTGGCCTAAAACATCATTCTCATGTGGCCTAACACATCATTCTCATGTGGCCTTCCACATCATTCTCATGTGGCCTAACACATCATTCTTATGTATCCTAACACATCATTCTCATGTGGCCTAACACATCATTCTTATGTGGCCTAACACATCATTCTCATGTGGCCTGCCACATCATTCTCATGTGGCCTAACACATCATTCTCATGTGGCCTAACACATCATTCTCATGTGGCCTTCCACATCATTCTCATGTGGCCTAACACATCATTCTCATGTGGCCTAACACATCATTCTCATGTGGCCTTCCACATCATTCTCATGTGGCCTAACACATCATTCTCATGTGGCCTTCCACATCATTCTCATGTGGCCTAACACATCATTCTCATGTGGCCTAACACATCATTCTCATGTGGCCTAACACATCATTCTCATGTGGCCTAACACATCATTCTTATGTGGCCTAACACATCATTCTCATGTGGCCTGCCACATCATTCTCATGTGGCCTGCCACATCATTCCCATGTGGCCTAACACATCATTCTCATGTGGCCTAACACATCATTCTCATGTGGCCTTCCACATCATTCTCATGTGGCCTAACACATCATTCTCATGTGGCCTAACACATCATTCTCATGTGGCCTTCCACATCATTCTCATGTGGCCTAACACATCATTCTTATGTATCCTAACACATCATTCTCATGTGGCCTGACACATTATTCTCATGTGGCCTGCCACATCATTCTCATGTGGACTGCCACATCATTGTCATGTGGCCTAACACATCATTCTCATGTGGCCTAACACATCATTCTCATGTGGCCTAACACATCATTCTCATGTGGCCTAACACATCATTCTCATGTGGCCTGCCAAATCATTCTCATGTGGCCTGCCACATCATTCTCATGTGGCCTGCCACATCATTCTCATGTGGACTGCCACATCATTGTCATGTGGCCTAACACATCATTCTCATGTGGCCTAACACATCATTCTCATGTGGCCTAACACATCATTCTCATGTGGCCTAACACATCATTCTCATGTGGCCTGCCACATCATTCTCATGTGGCCTGCCACATCATTCTCATGTGGCCTGCCACATCATTCTCATGTGGCCTAACACATTATTCTCATGTGGCCTAACACATCATTCTCATGTGGCCTAACACATCATTCTCATGTGGCCTAACACATCATACTCATGTGGCCTAACACACCATTCTCATGTGTCTTAACACATCATTCTCATGTGTCCTAACACATCATTCTCATGTGGCCTGCCACATCATTCTCATGTGGCCTGCCACATCATTCTCATGTGGCCTGCCACATCATTCTCATGTGGCCTAACACATCATTCTTATGTGTCCTAACACATCATTCTCATGTGGCCTGCCACATCATTCTCATGTGGCCTAACACATCATTCTCACGTGGCCTAACACATCATTCTCATGTGTCCTAACACATCATTCTCATGTGGCCTAACACATCATTCTCATGTGGCCTAACACATCATTCTCATGTGGCCTAACACATCATTCGCATGTGCCCTGCCACATCATTCTCATGTGGTCTGCCACATCATTCTCATGTGGCCTAACACATCATTCTCATGTGTCCTAACACATCATTCGCATGTGCCCTGCCACATCATTCTCATGTGGTCTGCCACATCATTCTCATGTGGCCTAACACATCATTCTCATGTGGCCTACCACATCATTCTCATGTGGCCTGCCACATCATTCTCATGTGGCCTGCCATCTCATTCTCATGTGGCCTGCCACACTATTCTCATGTGGTTTGCCATATCATTCTAATGTGGCCTAACACATCATTCTTATGTGGCCTGCCACACTATTCTCACGTGGCCTGCCACACTATTCTAATGTGGCCTGCCATATCATTCTCATGTGGCCTGCCACATCATTCTCATGTGGCCTGCCACATCATTCTCAAGTGGCCTGCCACATCATTCTCAAGTGGCCTGCCACATCATTCTCAAGTGGCCTGCCACATCATTCTCATGTGGCCTGCCACATCATTCTCAAGTGGCCTGCCACATCATTCTCAAGTGGCCTGCCACATCATTCTCATGTGGCCTGCCACATCATTCTCATGTGGCCTAACACATCATTCTCATGTGGCCTACCACATCATTCTCATGTGGACTAACACATCATTCTCATGTGGCCCACCATGTCAATTTATGTGGTACGCCACACCATTTTATATGGCCAACCCTATTTTATTGTGGCTCGTCACTCCATTTTAATATGACTCGTACTATAATTTTAACGTGGCACGCCACATAATTCAAATGTGTGCCGCCATGTCATGATGTGGTCCGCCACATTAGTTTTAAGTGGCCCGCCACATCATCTTATGTGGTTGCCACATAATTTTACGTTGTCCGTAACACCATTTACGTGGCCTGCGAAAAGCTGGAAATAAAATGCACTTTCTGGCTATTTTTTTTTTTCTATCAATTTTGACAGAAAATGTTGCACATGCAATTTTATATCTTCTACACTTTTATATTATCTGGTTGTTCGAAGCATTGTTTTGGTTATCAGATATACAGTAAACACTTACATATTCAGTGAAGGGCAAGCTACTTGAAAAATGTAGTAAGCTAAGTTACAAGTTACTCTCGATTAAATGGAGCTAATCTACAGGGAAACTATCCCTGGAGAATTGTAGCAAGCTACATTACAAGCTACACTACAAGCTAAAAGTAGCTTGCTACATCAAAGGTACTTTTGACAACATTTGTATCTGTGGGCCCACATGTATAATATACATGTTAATGTAACTGAGAGTGTACAAATGAACCCAATAAAGGTCCATTACTATTAACTATCTGTCATTTAGCTGGGGACACCCTACAACTACCTCTAGGGGTCCCCACATCCCACTGTATGTATTTATTTAGTTTGCCTTTTCTTCGGCCCACCCCGATAATGTTATTCATTTTCTTTGCCTACAGCCTCTTTCTATATGTTGACAAAGGAAAACAAAAACAATAACTTGTGTGTTTGGAAACAGTAATGGTTATGTGCAGTAAAACTCACCTCACCTTAATGTGTGTTCCTAAATTTGTGTGAACGTCTTGGACAAAAAGAGCAGTTCTGATTTAGGTTTATTTGGTTAAATACTAAGGTTTAGGGCATTTTTTTTTCTAAATGCATACATTTATCTAAATATGGGTTTCCTGCACGTCATCTTCATTACTAAAGGAAAAATCTAATCTGCGGGAGAGAATCCCTCTGAAATTTTCAAGTATGTTTATTTTTTAATTGGTCAGCTTGAAGCGTCCCTCTGTCTCGGGCTCCCTCGTGACTGTTATGATTTTGCTCTCTAGTTTCGATGACCCGCCTTATCTTGCCTCTGATTGGCGAGTCCGTAATGTTTAGCCAATTGCGACTCATCATACGAACACCAACCAATCATCATTTTCTCCGTATGTTTGGAGGTTCTCATTCATCCAGGTCATTGGATTTTCTCCATATTTTTTTAGCCTGGATTCGCAGTCCATTTTCTCACTTTGTAGCGTTGACGTAAGCTACCTAGCTACATGTGTCTAAAAGTAGCTAAGCTACAGGAAAAGCTACTGGAAAATGTAGTTAGGCTACGTAGCTTAGCTACATGTAGCTTGTTACTGCCCATCACTGTAAATATTTGCTAGTCATTTTGACTTATAGTTTCAAAGCGAGTCATCCATCAATCTGTAAATAATCAAAAATGGCTGCCATTGCAAATTGTGTAACAAGGTTATAATACGTTTATATACACTATATTGCCAAAAGTATTTGGCCACCTGCCTTGACTCACATATGAACTAGAAGTGCCATCCCATTCCTAACCCATAGGGTTCAATATGATGTCGATCCACCTTTTGCAGCTATTACAGCTTCAACTCTTCTGGGAAGGCTGTCCACAAAGTCGCGGAGTGTGTTTATAGGAATTTTCGACCATTCTTCCAAAAGTGCATTGGTGAGGTCACACACTGATGTTGGTGGAGAAGGCCTGGCTCTGCAGTCTTCGTTATAATTCATCCCAAAGGTGTTCAGTTTCAGGTCAGTCAAGTTCATCCACACCAGACTCTGTCATCCATGTCTTTATGGACCTTGCTTTGTGCACTGGTGCACAGTCATGTTGGAAGAGGAAGGGGCCCGCTCCATACTGTTCCCACAAGGTTGGGAGCATGGAATTGTCCAAAATATTTTGGTATGGCGAAGTTGGTAGAGTGGCCGTGCCAGCAATCGGAGGGTTGCTGGTTACTGGGGTTCAATCCCCACCTTCTACCATCCTAGTCACGTCCGTTGTGTCCTTGGGCAAGACACTTCACCCTTGCTCCTGATGGCTGCTGGTTAGCGCCTTGCATGGCAGCTCCCGCCATCAGTTTGTGAATGTGTGTGTGAATGGGTGAATGTGGAAATACTGTCAAAGCGCTTTGAGTACCTTGAAGGTAGAAAAGTGCTATACAAGTATAACCCATTTATCATTTATCATTTATCCTTGAGCATTCAAAGTTCCTTTCACTGGAACTTAGGGGCCAAGCCCAATTCCTGAAAAACAACCCCACATCATTATTCCTCCGCTGACCCGTCCGTCTCTGTCAGTTTACGTGGCCTACCACTCCGTGGCTGAGTTGCTGTTGTTCCCAAACTCTTCCATTGTCTTATAACAAAGCCGACAGTTGACTTTGGAATATTTAGGAGCGAGGAAATTTCACGACTGGATTTGTTGCACAGGTGGCATCCTATGACAGTTCCATGCCGGAAATCACTGAGCGCGGCCCATTCTTTCACAAATGTTTGTAGAAACAGCCTCTTTGATTTTATACACCTGTGGGTGTATAAAGTGATTAGGACACCTGATTCTGATCATTTGGATGGGTGGCCAAATACTTTTGGCAATATAGTGTATCTGCTTGTCATTTTGACTTATAGTTTCAAAGCGAGTGTGTAAATAATCAAAAATGGCTGCCATTGCAAATTGTGTAACAAGGTTATAATACGTTTATGTTGATATATATTAATTGTTACATGTGGCCCTCTGAAGGCAGTCATAATTGCGACGTGGCCCTCAGTGAAAATGAGTTAGGCACCCTTATTGAAGGGCGAACAACATCCTCCAAGGGGCCGAGCTCGTCGTGAATGGCCGTGAAAACATCCTCCTGCTCGGCCCCTTTAAATCTTCACGCCCCGCCCTTTTTCTCCGGAACTCTCTCACAGCCGCTTTAACTGCTCTATGCTCGGGCGGCGCACCAGAGGCGCTCGTCGGGTCAACAGTGATCCGATATCAGCCATGAGAAAAGACAGCAACTAACCCGGCCCTCGGCCACTTTTTTTTCGGGGTGAGTTTCCGTGTCCTACCTTGGAGCTCGAATGGACGTCGACGGAGCGAAGGAGTGGGGGGAAGCCCCCGCGTGTTTGTTCGCGTTCGGGCATGTCGGCTGAGTGGAAGTGGAGGTGGCGGCAAGAGGAGGAAGAAGAAGCGAACTTTAGCACCGTCATTTCTCCTTAGTTTACCCCGACCCCGTGAACTTACCTCACAAGCAGGACCAGCGGTGGATTTCCCCACAACGTTTCCCCGATGAGAAGCCCTCACCCGCGGGGAGGCTGCGCGATGGTGACCGTGACGATGAGCAAGAGCGCCGAGTGGCTCCAGGAGGAGCTGGAGTCCGGGGCCGCCGCGCAGCTGCTGCTGCTCGACTGTCGGCCGCATGAGCTCTACGAGTCGTCGCACATCGAGGCGGCCATCAACGTGGCCATCCCGGGCCTCATGCTCCGCAGACTCAAGAAGGGCAACCTGCCCATCCGCTCCATCATCCCCAACAACGAGGACAAGGAGAAGTTTGTCAAGCGGTGCAAAACGGACGTGGTGCTTCTGTACGACGAGGCCGCCGCCGAGCGACAGGAGTCCGGGCTGGGGAGCTCCGTGCTCGGACTGCTGCTGCAGAAGCTCCGGGACGACGGATGCAAGGCGTTCTACCTCGAAGGTCTGCATTAATCCATCCAATATTCACCCCTCGGTCTTATTTGTGCCATCCAAAACAAAACAGGAGTTTTGTTTTATTTATTTTTTTAAATATAAAAACATTTATGCGGAGCTATTTTAAACATAAATGGAGTGTTTTAACAAGTAAAGTCACCCAAAAATACTGTATATGTAGTTTATTGTGAACACTGTGTAACTAATACTGTCCTAGTACTTACATAAATAATCATTCTGTTGATTTATTTTGATCATTTTATTGGTTGCGTAAAATATAAAAACATTTATGTGGACCTATTTTAAACAAAAATGGGGTGTTTTAACAAGTAAAGTCACCCAAAAATACTGTATATATATTCCCCATTTTAATGGCAGTTTATAGTGAACACTGCGTACCTAAAACGGTCCTAATACTTACATAAATAATCATTCTGTTGACTTATTTCGGTCATTTTATTGATTGCGTAATATATAACATCGCCTTAAAGATAATTTATGTTGTTTAAACTAAATTTTTATTTGATTTTGTAAAACAACACTAATAACTTAGAATACATATTGCCTGTCTTACACTTATAATATATAACACTCTTTGTTTTGTTTTGTTTTTCAAAAATATGCTAATTATATAAAAACATTAATGTGGACTTATTTTAAACATAAATGGGGTGTTTTAACAAGTAAAGTCACCCCAAAATACTTTATATGTAGTTTATAGTGAACACTGTGTACCTAAAACTGTCTTAGTACTTACATAAATAATCATTCTGTTGACTTATTTTGGTTATTTTATTGGTTGCATAATATATAAAATCGCTTTGAAGATAATTTCTGTTTTTATTTGATTTCGTAAAACAACACTAATAACTTAGATTACATATTATTACATATTAACATACACTCTATAACCATTCATTTAAAATGTATTTCTTTTGTTACCAACCTTATTTGGTGTTAAGATAACAATATATAAAATAGTGAATTAAATCACGGCACGATAATTTAAAAATAAAGACAACTTCAGATTGTTTTCTTTGTTTAAAAATAGAACAGGCACATTCTGAAAATGCACAAATCATAATGTTGTTTTTTTTATACTTACATATTGTAGTTAACAGTATTTTACCTTTATTTGTCCTTATTTATACGTTCTGAATAGATTGTGTGATAATGTTCATCGGTCAACTCATTGGTGTTAATTTTCAGTCTATCAAGATAAAAAAATAATATAAAAATCTAATTACAAGATGTTATTTATGTAGTTTGCTCATTTTCCTCGACTGGTGCACTAACATATGTAGCATGATCTACAAAGATACAAAGAATTGCTATTGCAACATCTAGTGGACACATTTAGAACAGCATTTTCTTTCATTCAAAAATTTCGGCTCATTTTTATACTTGGCAAACTCATCCCGCGGGCCGGATAAAACCTGTTTGGCCCACGGGCCTTACGTTTGACACCCCTGCCTGAAAGATCATTTCTGTTGTTTGAACTAAATTTGTATTTGATTTCGTAAAACAACACTAATAACTTAGAATACATATTGCCTGTTTGACACTTAAATATTACATACACTCTAAAGCCATTCATCTAAACTGTATTTGTTTTGTTACCAACCTTATTTGGTGTTAAAGATAACAATATATAAAATAGTGAATTATATACAGGAAGTCTTGCAGATTGGACCCTTGAAAAGAACATTGTGGGGCAAATAAAACCTGTTTTCAATTACATGCTACAGTACTATCTCCGCCATGTTGTTCTCCTTTGGCATGAAGGCAAGGCAGGCTTTTTTCATGAATGAGAAGAGGAAGAAGGACAAAAAAAAACCTGCATGCAGCAACATCCGGAAAAAGGGCAGCTTAGTGGAGGAGCCGTGTGATGTGTAATTAATAGAACCACACTAGCTAGCAGACGAGGACGTGTGTGTACGTGCGTGTACGTGTGTATGTGTGCGCCAGTGAAGCCACAAGCTGGATGTGCCATTCACAAAAAAAAAAACCTCATCCACTCTTGCTTCTCTCAATGGAGCACATCGGTTCAGCTGTCTGCTTAGCTCATAGCTTAAGTCAGCACACAAGAATGTTCTTCCAGTTGTGAGATGATGTTTATAAGAACTGTGCTTTTTCTACCATGTGGTTGACTATTAGAAATAGTGGCGCATGATGACGATTTGGCTCAGATCAAATTTTCTTTGGTCCCCGCAGGAGGCTTCCACAAATTCCAGTCCGAGTTCCCCGAACACTGCGAGACCAATTTGGACTGTTCCTGTCCCAGCAGCTCGCCTCCGTCCTCCGTGCTCGGCCTGGGAGGACTCCGCATCAGCTCGGACTGCTCGGACGGCGAGTCGGACCGCGAGCCCATCAGCGCCACGGAGTCGGAGGGCAGCCCGCTGCCCAGCAACCAGCCGGCGTTCCCTGTCCAGATCCTGCCGTACCTTTACCTGGGCTGTGCCAAGGACTCCGCCAACCTGGACGTGCTGAGCAAGTACAACATCAAGTACATCCTCAACGTCACGCCCAACCTGCCCAACATGTTTGAGCACGAGGGCGACTTCAAGTACAAGCAGATCCCCATCTCGGATCACTGGAGCCAGAACCTCTCGCAGTTTTTCCCTGAGGCCATTTCGTTTATCGGTAAGTGGATCAACAACTTCTTACTTTATTAAGGAATGTCAAACATATATTTGTACATGTATTTACACATTCATCAAGATTAAGCAGTAAGTCAGTGAATAAAAAAAATCATGTACTACAAAACACAAGGCAGCAACAATCAGTAGACCCTGACCCTAACCCAGGGGTCGGCAACCCAAAATGCTAAAAGAGCCATATTAAACCAAAAATACAAGAAAAAAATCGGTCTGGAGCCGCAAAAAAATTTAAAGTCTTATATAAGTCTAATAATGAAGACAACACATGATAATTGTCTATATTAGCTATAATAGCCTACTATCAAAATTACTTTGTGTTGCAGGCTGACGCATATCTTCGTTACGGAAATTTAGAAATGTTAATATTTATTCTAAACATTTTTACAACAACATTCGTAAAACCGAGGTTTCTCAGAGGGTGAGATAACTCCTGGAAATTACTGGCTTAGAATGGCCAAAGGTATAGATGTGTGTGTCCAAGTTAAAGGAAACTGTCTTCTTGTAATGGATTTATTACAATCTTTGCAATATTTTAATTTGTAAATTATTCCATAGAAGAACTCCTTTATATGATATACATACATATTTGGTTAAGGTTTGCTGTGGTCTGGAACAACATGGCACACAAACAACTATCGGACATGCAGCCAATGTTACATACAGATAATGTGTCATGAGACATGCAAATATAAATTAAATACACAGAGGACATAAGTAAAGGATATCAATAGAGCTCAAATATACCTACAAATGAGGCATAATGTTGCAATATGTACATACAGCTAGCCTAAATAGCATGTTAGCATCAATTAGCTTGCAGTCAGGCATTGACCAAGTATGCCTGATAAGCACTCCAACAAGTCAATAACATCAACAAAGCGCACCTTTGTGCATTCACGCACAGCAACAAAATGAGACAAAGAAGGAGTGGCATAAAACAAGTCTTTCTGTGGCAGCATGTAAACAAACTATGGTGAGTTCAAGAACCGCCGAAATTAGTAGGACAAAACGGTCCTTGCCAAATAGTCTCATCAGTGAAGCATGTTTAACATAAACTGTGGGATTTTTAACAATTTGAAATGTTTGTGTCATATTGTCCTACAGAAACCATATTAAAACAAAAATTATATTTCTCCCTCATATTTTTTCATTTTCATAAATTTTTGAAAAAGCTCCAGGGAGCCACTAGGCGACGCTAAAAAGCCGCATGCGGCTCGAAAGCCGCGGGTTGCCGACCCCCGCCCTAACCCCTCATACCACCTCATACATTTTGATATTTTTCATTTTCAAAACCAATACAATTTATAGATTTTTTTTTTTAAACCTTTAGGACTCCTCTCAAGTTTGGTCCTAGGGATCTGAAAGTGTATGTTATACAAATTATAAATGTTGAAAATAAGTCATATGTTAATTTTTTTTAAATTCAACACTTAAATCTCTAGATCAACTTTAATATAAATAAAATTTTTGTTGTCTTATGTTTCACGCCCTTTTTGTCAAAACCCTGTTGTTGTTTTTATTGCAAAAACACAAAATATGCAATATTGTCTCTCCCCCCAAAAAATGTTTAAAGTGGAATATTTGATGTGAAGTAAATTAGAACCTTAAATAGGTTAATATTTCATAATTACACTGATTTTGATTCATTATTATTCATAATTATTATTTTTGGAGCAATGACAGTTAAAAAAAATTGGGCCCCACTCATAAAAGTGTTAAAAAAAAAGTCATGCAGTTGTTTGTTTTGTCGTTTTTTGTCATAGAAATATTTTTTATATTTTTTATTCATAACGCCCAAAATGTGCATATTTTTTTTCCCCAAAAATATTTCAAAGTGGAATTTTTTATGTTAAATAATTGGAGCCTTGGATTATCATTCATAACAACATTGTTTTTGTTTCATTATTATTGTTATTATTTTTTTTATACCAATGACAGTTTTGAAGAAAAAATGTATTGCTAGGCAGCTTTGTGTTATTAGAGTCAACATTTTTGTCTTTTTTATTTATTGTTAAAAATTTATTATATTTAGAATGTGCCGCGGGCCCTTTAAAGTATGAGCTGTGGGTTGCAAATGGCTCCTGGGCCACACTTTGGACACCCCTGCCCTAACCTTAGAAAACACAACAAGAATATAAAGAAATTGTAAACTAACTCTAATTTTAATCTTAACTTTAACCCCTTACCAATAACACTAACCCTATCGAAAACAATGCAATAAAACAAAGAGTAATAGATACTTTTGACCTTCCTTACCTTAAACATAAACCCTAACACTAACCCTAGTAAAATTAGGAGTACAATTTGGAAGAATTGATGTGCATCAAAAGGATATCAGATGAAAATCCACCAAAATGAAAAAACATGTACAAGTTGCGTTGCATTTTCTATTAATTATCTGTGAAAGATAGATGACAGAAACGAACAGTAGAGTGCAAACTTCCACCAAGGCCTAACAATCCTAATTTGAATCAGGTCTAAAATTAGCTTTACCTTCATAAATACTATTGATATTTTATTGTGTGAATGGGTTAGGTCAGGGGCTTTCAAAATGTGCTGGGAGATTTTTGACAAGTTAAACTACAAAGCAATGCATTTTGCCTTTGACATCTAACATCAATGCGGCTTGGTTTGTAAAGGGTGTTTTTTCTTTATTTGTATCAAGCTGCTGCGCCTCAACTGAATCAAGGGGTGAAATTACAGATCAATTATTTTTGATTTAATAGTTTAAAAGGAACGTCCGTGTTTTCCTTACAGTCGACTTCAACCACCACAAATAGATTTTCTATTCTATTCTGCTCGTCCTTGCTCATAAACACATTATGATGGGACTGTCTGTGCATGAAGTAGTGTTGTCCCGATACCAATATTTTGGTACCGGTACCAAAATGTATTTTGATACTTTTTGGTACTTTTCGATACTTTTCTAAATAAAGTGAACCACAAAAAAATTTCATTATCGGCTTTATTTTAACAAAAAATCTTAAGGTACATTAAACATGTTTCTTATTGCAATTTTGTCCTTAAATAAAATAGTGAACATACTAGAAAACTTGTCTTTTATTATTAAGTAAGCAAACAAAGGCTCCTAATTAGTCTGCTGACATATGCAGTAACATATTGTATCATTTTCCATTCTATTATTTTGTCAAAATTATAAAGGACAAACTGTAAAAAATTGATTATTAATGTACTTGTTCATTTACTGTTAATATCTGCTTACTTTCTCTTTTACCATGTTCTATTTACACTTCTGTTAAAATGTAATAATCACTTATTCTTCTGTTGTTTGGATGATTTACATTAGTTTTGGATGACACCACAAATTTAGGTATTTATCCGATACCAAGTCGTTACAGGATCATACATTGGTCATAGTTTAAGTTCTCATGTGTCCAGGGACGTATTTCCTGAGTTTATGAACATAATATAAATAAAAAAACAAACCAAAAAATTGTGATGCTAAAAAATATCAATGTAATCATAGTCGCATCGACTAGAAACGCTCCTGTACTTGGTATCATTACAGTGGATGTTAGGTGCAGATCCACCAATGGTGTTTGTTTACATTGTGAGCTACGGTGTGGAATGAAGCATGTTTAGCTAGTTCAGGCATGTTTTTTTTCCGTCTAAAGTCGGAATTCCGTCTTTTTTAATCTCGGGGAAAAAAAAAAATTATCTTCCGTTTTTCAGTTTTTTTTCCCGACCCTAAATCAAGATTCGAGACATAGTTTATATTACGCTGTAGTTGATTGGTCGATATGTTCCTTGTGACCAATCAGGACATCTGTTATGAATGATGACGTTAATAACGTCATCATACCGCCATTTTCCATATGTAAACGATGTCGGTTATCGAGAGAAAGGACGCTTTACGAGTAAAAGAAATTGATAAACATGTCAAAAATAAGTTTCGATGGGACTGGATGGAAAGGGAAATCACTGATACTGTTGGGAAGAAGGAAGTTACGACTTTGTTCGGTGATTTTATTCGGAAAATCGATCGTCCCGGAAAGGTTTTGTGCAC
This sequence comes from Entelurus aequoreus, assembly GCF_033978785.1. NCBI lineage: Eukaryota > Metazoa > Chordata > Actinopteri > Syngnathiformes > Syngnathidae > Entelurus > Entelurus aequoreus. The sequence goes on from NC_084756.1 coordinate 18,211,721, forward strand.
GTGGTGTCATGATAATATTGACTATGGATCACGAGGTTTCAAGGCTTTGGAAGTACATGCGAAACGCCAAAAACATACGAAACAACTTGAAGCAAGGAAAACAAACTTTTCACTAGCTGGTACTTTTGGATGTCAACCGAAAGTGACATGGAGAGGAAAGATCCACCCACAACCCACTTCAGTTGCAGACAGGGTTGTTAATAATGAGGTAAGCTAAAAAATATTTGCTTGCGAAATACGCATGTTTGTTTTAAATATTAACCAATTATTGCTTTGCGAAATATAAATGGGTTTTTTATAAAAATAAAAAGCCACGTGAAAATATATTATGAAATTACAGAAATTCAGAGAGTCGCATTATTGAATCCAGTTAACAATTTATTTGAAATAAATTTGCATATAATACTATTTTGTAATATTAAGTTCTTATGTAGTCTCTTGAAACTATTGTCAGTGGTGTAACAATCTTGAAGGTAAATATTTTCACACTTGTTTCATGCAATATGTCAGTGTCCTCACATTATTATTATTTCCTATTTTCAAATATGAGTAAACAATACTAAACATGTTTAATTATTTTCATAAATGTATATCCTATTTTGGCGAAAAGAATGAAATGTTTACATTTGGTATTTTGTTATATTTATCCAAAAAAGAAGCTACAAAAGCAGAGACCAAAAGGAAAATGCAGGCTGCTCAGAAATTTGCAAGGAAGGCTCATGTTAGGGCTCTCCGAGAAAGCTAATGTGTGAAGTGAACTGAAGTAATGTGGTAATACTGTAAATAAACTGTAGATAATATCACTGATCGATGTGACACCTGTGGATGTGAAATGAACACAAGATGTAAATATTAGTGACTAAATACTGTTGGGACTGAACCATATACAGTGATTCATTATTATAATTGGGTTTTGTATGTTCTATTAATGTTTTCATGTCTTTAAACACTAAAATATTTTCTTCAAATGGTGCTGTCTTTGTTAATTTTAGCATGTTAAATTGGTGAAAAACCAGGAGCTTCCCAGACCCCCGGAAATGTTTTCAGTCTTTTTCATTGTGGTCAAATCACATGCCTGCTAGTTAGACCGGTACTTTTTAGAGGCGGTATAGTACCGAATATGATTCATTAGTATCGCGGTACTATACTAGTACCAGTATACCGTACCACCCTAGCATAAGGCTTATGTTTTTAACTCTGTACAGTAGATGGCATTGTGACTCTGCTTCCTAACACACCTTATAAGCACTTGGTCTGCCAGAGCATAAGAAGACGGAGCAGGAAGTGTTGCCAACTTACCGACTTGATTGTCATATTTAGCCAGTATTCAGACTCTTCTAGATTTTTTTTTTTTTTTTAAAAAGAAAAAAAGTAACTAGCCACGAATTTAGCGACTTTTCTTGGCGTTATTGGAGAGGCTAACATGAAAACATGTATTTCTCAACAAGCAGAGAAAGTTGCAGGTGCTGTACCTACTGACCCCAATCTAAGTCTTGCCTGTGACATAAAAACACACACAAAAAGAAGAAAGTTAGTTTGCATGTGTCGTGGCCAATTATGCAATGTAGATGACATCACGTATCCCGCCCAATTGAATGGGACAATAAGAATGTTTTGAACTCCTGTCCAGATTTTGAAGCAGAAAAATGAACTGTATATAACCTCCAACAACTGCTGACTGTACTGAATGATAATGGCAAACCATATGGAATGAAAATGAATGGTAGTGAGCAAACATCAACCAGTTCCTCAAATAATCTTTACAATAGATGGCAAACCTATGGAACAAGTATCAAATATGGTATATCTTGGTCGGATGCAGTTTGAAAATGGAAGAACTGATAATGAAATAAAAAGAAGAATGGAAATCAGATGAAAACATATCAAAACTACTAACATCACAAAAATTAAATATTGAAACAAGGATAAAAATGGTTAAATACTAAGTGTGGTCCATCCTACTGTATGCATCTGAGACATGGACCTTAACTCAAACTTGATCAAATAAATTGGAAGCATTTGAGCTCTGGTTATACAGAAGAATGTTAAAAGTCTCATGGACAAATTTGAAAACAAACACACATTTTACAAACAATGAATTGTAATAAATTACTAGTAAACACAATTAAAACACGGAAAGTTGAATATTTTGGCCATGTAATGAGGAAAGATGGCATACAGAGACAGCTGTTAAAAGGAAAGATGAATGCTGAGAACAACATGGACTATTAACATCCAAGACTGGACCACGCTCAGCTACTGTGTGAATGTGTCAGCATCGAGAGAAATGGCGATCCATTGTAATCAACCTGCAAACTACGGATGAAACATAATGATGATGATAATTAACTCGTTGCCAGAGTTGACATCAGCATGCTGGCTTCTTTAGACCGCAACCCAGTTGAGATTGAACCAACAGCGCCTCTGCTGGTTGCAGCCAAGCATTGCATTCCATTTAGGCAAATCCCGTATTTTTCGTACTATAATCCTTTAATTTTCTCAAAAAAACGACAGTGCGCCTTATAGCCCGGTGCACCTAATGTACGGCATAATTCTGGTTGTGCTTACCGACCTCGAAGCAATTTTATTTGGTACATGGTGTAATGATAAGTGTGACCAGTAGATGGCAGTCAAACATAAGAGATACGTGTAGACTGCAATATAATGGCAGTAAACAACACCAAAACTTTAAATGTTCCATTGAGAATATAGAACAGGGGTAGGGAACCTGTGGTTCTTTTGATGACTGCATCAGGCTCTCAGATAAATCTTAGCTGACATTACTTAACACGATAAGTAATGAATAATTCCGCTGGTAATCACAGTCTTAAAAATAACGTTCAAAATATAAAACATTCTCATGCATTTTAATCCATCCATCCGTTTTCTGCCGCACCTGTTCAAGAAGTTGCATTAATGGTAAGAAGTATTTTATTTATTATAGGTTAGCTTCAGAAGAACATTGCTATTAAAAAGAATAAGAGACTCATTATACTCTAAAAATGTTGGTCTTACTTAAAAATGCACGCATTTAGTTGTATTCAGTGTTAAAAAATTGTATATGGATCTTGTGGAAATACATATTAAAATATTTGGCTTTAATGGCTTTCTTAGCCAAAAAAGTCTATGGAACATTAGAATCAGAATCAGAATCAGCTTTATTGTCATTACGCAGGGTAACGAGATTGAGGCCATTCCATACAGTGCGATAAAACAAGTGTACACGCTATACAGTGGGTGAAATGAATATGTACATGAATATCTACATGAAACAGGGTGGTTGGTGGAATGGGTTATTGCACCGAAGAGAAGGCACACAAGGCGCTCAAAAATCTGTCAAAATGTTTTTCGTGCGACTTCGGTAAGCTATGAAGCCGCACCGCTTGATGGATTGTCGGTGCATTAAACATACAAGTATTATTATGGTGTATGTATAAGGTCCACAAAATGGCAGCTATTAGCAGAAATATTAGCAGACATATTATCTGACGTTATTTCGTAATATTATGCAAAACCAACTTTTCTTACCTTTTGGTACCTGCTGATCTGTATTTGGGATCTGCATAAGTCCTGAAAATTTGCACGCGTCCGCCTTTGTAGTAGTCATATGCTTCTTCTTTTTCTCTATCTTCTTGTTATGGGACATTCATCTTCTGCTGTTGCCATTTGTAATATAAAGTAGTGTAAAGTTCTTACTTATATCTGTCAGTAGACTAGCTATCAAAGCGCTAAAAACTGTAGTGGGTTTACATTATTCACCCACGGACCTTTAGTTATTAGAGGGTTCCGGTCGGAAGGTTTTTACGGGACACATTTCCGGCGTTGATGTTGCACTAGTGAGCCACGGATGAGGAGATGATGCTCCGTTATTGACTTAAGTAAAGTCTGAATGTCATTAAAACAGTTAGCGCCATCTTTTGACACTTCTCCCACTCCCGTCCTTGCACGCTACACCGCTACAACAAAGATGACGGGGAGAAGATGCTGTCGAAGGTGAGCCACCTAACTAAGACCGCCCACAAAACGGCGCATCTGTAAGCAACTGTCAGAAAGCGACTTGAAGATGATCTGTAAAACATCATCTATGCAACATTTTGACCAAAGAACCACCATTACATGTTATGTAGACCACGAGGAAGTGTTTTAAATGTAGAAAAAAATATAATATGACCCTTTTAATGCGCCTTATAGTCCGGTGAGCCTTTTGTATGAAAAAAGACCTGAATAGACCATTCATCGGCAGTGCGCCTTATAATCCGGTGGCCGGAAAATACAGTAATTAACAATCAATTCCACACATCCCAAAGTCGTCAGGATTGTTTCAGCGTGCGGTCATACTTTGTCAGGGTTAAAATCCCAGAGAATGAGTGTATTCCCTCTCTGGTGATTCACAGAGAACGCCTTTAAGACTTTTTCATGAATGTACGGAGGAAATGTGACGCTTGAAGTGACAAAGAGCGGAATAAAACGATGTGATGTTCCAGTCAATGATGATGACACCGTTCCTCATGGGTGGTATGAGGTTGTCTGGTCCAGACGGCAATAAGAGGAGCAGTTTACGCCGTTTTAACGGCATGTAGGGATGCAAGGCCTCAAGGAGACACGGCTGGAGCTTATTAATAACATACAGTGTTTCTAAGTCAGGATTATGTTTGGGGAAAAAGTGTTGGAAAGCAGAAGAACATAGAAGAACATGTGACTTTGCTCCATCAAATTCATGATTCAAGTTGAATATCATATTAAACTAGATGAGTCAATTCCTGAAGGAATTGCGTGTGAATGCTCCAATGCTGAAGTTGAACTGAAATGCTGACAAAATGTATTATGAATGTAAGATTAGTTTGAATGTTGAAGAGTTTGAATTTCCAGGAAAAACAGAATTAGGTTTGGAACTTTGGAAAGTGTTAGTTGGGTGAGTGGAATGTGTTGATGTTGGAATGGTTAGAATAGGTTGAACAATGTGCAAATTGTGGAAGTTTAAAAAATGGACAATTCATTTTGAATGGGGAAAATGTCCCTGAAAACTGGGAATTCTTGGAAATCCGGGAATTTTTTTAAATTGTTGAAGGAGCGCACATCATTTTGAACAGGCTGAATATTTTGGAGTTTGAACGGTTTGAATTGGATGAGAAATGTGGGAATTGTGGAAAAATGTCCCATTCTTTTCAATGGGAATTTCATGGACATTTGAGAATTTTGGGAAAAGCTGGCATTTTTGGGAAAATGTTAAAACACTTGAATAGTCTGAATTAGTGGTTGGTGTTGGAATTTTAAAAAAAAAATGATAGAGAAATGTTGAAGTAGTAACATTTTTAATTGAGAATTGGTATTAAGGAATTTTGGAAAAACTGGGAATTTTCCAGCTCAAAAAACAACTTTTGTCCTGATTAAGAGGAATGTTTGGACGGTGGAACGGTTGAAGTGGGTTGAAAAATGCGAAAGGAGTAGTCGCCAGGAAAAAAAAGGATCAAAATAGGGTTTGAAAAAAAAACGGAATTCTGGGAATTCCTGCAATTTTTTGGATCTTGGAAAAATTATAGTTTGAAATTCTAGGACGAGTGGAATATGTTGAAAGTGGAATGGTTTGAATCGGTAAAAAAATTTGGAAATGGTGGAAGTTTGAAAAATGGCCAATTCATTTTAAACGGGAAAAATGTCCTGAAAGACCTGGAATTCTGGGAAAATCGGGAATTAAAACAAATTGTTGAAGGTGAGCACACAAGTTTGAACAGGCTGAATATTTTAGATTTGGAACGGTTTTAATTGGATGAAAAATGTGGGAATTGTGGAACTTTGAAAAATGTCACATTCATTTCAATGGGAATTTCGTGGACTTTTGGGAAAGGCGGGAATTTTGGAGAATATGTTAAAAAGACTTGAATGGTCTGAATCAGTTCAAATGGTTGGTGTTGTAATTTTTAAAATCGATCGAGAAATATTGAAGTAGTAACATTTTTCATTGAGAAATGGTATTACAGAATTTCGGGAAAACCGGGAATTTTTCCAGTTGAAAAAACAACTTAGTTTTTTGTCCTGATTAAGAGGAATGTTTTGACGGTGGAACGGTTAAAGTGGGTTGAAATATGTGGGAGGAGTAGTCGTCAGAAAAAAAAGATCAAAAAATGATTTGAAAAAAAGGGAATTCTGGGAAATGCCTGGAATTTATTTGAACTTGGAAAAATGATAGTTTGAAATTCCAGGATGGTGAAATGTGTTGAAGGTGGAATGGTTTGAATCAGTTGAAAAATGTGGAAATGGTGAAAGTTTGAAAAATGGCCAATTCATTTTGAATGGGAAAATGTCCTGGAAAACCTGGAATTCTGGGAAATCTGGGAATTTTTGGAATTTGTCAAGGGAAAGCCCGCGATTCCCGAATAGGCTGAACAGTTTGAAGTTGGAACGGTTTGAATCAAAAGAAAGGGTTAGGGTTAAAGCTTGCTAAAATCTGGAGAAGAAGAAGAAGAATAAATAGATGAATTTTGGTGTAGAAAACCATGTATGAATGCTTTGTAGCATTCACACAATAATATTTATTGTGTCATGTCGCCGCTGCTTGGATGGGGGTGAGTGGATGAATGATGTCATCATCTAACTGGCCATTACCAAATCATGCTGTCATGTTAGAAGTCACCAAAAGTGTCTATTCGATATTTTTCAGAGGTAAAACTGATTCATTAGATTTTTAATCAACTAATTGTCGGCGGCACACACACACACACACACACACACACACACACACACACAACCACACACACACACGCACACGCACGCACGCACGCACACGCACGCACGCGCACACACCTCCATCACATCCTCCCAACACATATTATTGTGTGCAGACCTGGTTATAAGTTTTAGAAAATAAGAGATGAGCGAGGTTAAAATGTGATGTCACAGCAGGAAGCAGCGACCACACTGAGGAAGTCTGAAGTGACAACTGAAACTACACCCTAAAAACTATTGGTCTGCTCGGGGATTGTACAACATACCGGTACTAATAAAGAACTGCAGTAGTAAGAATGAAAAAAGGTACTATTATGTCTTCAACTTTATGTGCACGTCTGTGTTATCGGAAATGCTGACTGCAAATCTTTACTAAAACTGCAGCTCTCTTTTATGTTTTGCTAAACATTCCATACAGTAATATTTGTATTTTTAGTGCATTTCTTTAAAGTCCAATCAATCAATCCACTTTATTTATATAGCACATTTAAACAACAATATTCAAATATTAACCTTAGCTCCACCAATGACTGAATAAAAACAATAAATAAATAAATATAAAACCAATATAAAATAAATATGATTAAAAACGACTTTTAAGGGTAAAACCAATTAAAACAGTAAATAGTAATCAAAATAAAAACTTAAAAAACCCACAGAGGACAACAGAGGACCACACAACTCACGTAGTGTTAAAAGCCAAAGAATAAAAGTGGGTCTTAAGACGAGCCTTAAAACACTCCACTGTGGGAGCAGTTTGAACATGGATGGGCAGAGTGTTCCAGAGCTTAGGGCCGACCACAGAGAAGGCCCTGTCTCCCCTGGTTTTAAGTCTGGTCTTGGGCACCACGAGCTGGAGCTGGCTCTCGGACCTCAGAGCACGCGCAGGAGTGTAAATTTGGATGAGGTCCGAGATATACTGACGTGCCAGTCCATGTAAAGCAGGGGTCTCAAACACGCGGCCCGCGGGCCAATTGTGGCCCGGGAGACGTTATTTTGCGGCCCCCACCTTAATATGAAAGTTTAATGTTAGTGCGGCCCGCGAGTTTTAAATGAATGGCGCTTGACAGCGTTGTGTGCGGAGCTGAAGAAATCTACCAATCACGTTGTGGTATGAGGCTCTCGACAATATCGATGGCGTGCCGTGATGGCACTGTCATCAGTGTCCTCTAGAATCTGTCACCGCATCATCTTTTTCTCCATACTAACAGCGTGCCAGCCCAGACACATGTTGTATGAGGCTTCTAGAGACACACGCAGGTTATTGCAAGACATACTTGAGGAACAGCCATACATGTCTCACTGAGGGTGGTCATATTTTATTTTATTTATATTTTAACACTGTTACAAATATGCGCCACACTGTGAACCCACACCAAACAAGAATGACAAACACATTTCGGGAGAACATCCGCACCTAAACACAACATAAACACAACAGAACAAATACCCAGAATCCTTTGCAGCCCTAACTCTTCCGGGCTACAAAAACACCCCCGCTACCCCTAACCCCGCCCAACTCAACCCCCCCCATCTCCCGAATTCGGAGGTCTCAAGGTTGGCAAGTATGCATTGATGTCACTTGCGTAATGCAAGCAGAGAAACATTTTGCCGCTTTTCTATGACACACGCTCTTCCTTCCTCCCTCCCTGCCTCCCTCCCTCGCCCGCCTGCTCGCTCCCGCCCCCGTTGTAAACAGTCCGGGCGGGGAAGACGAGCACTCCGCCGAAGGAGCGAGCGACAATACAAAAGTGTGGTGCACTGGACCCCAGCGCTGATACAGACGTGGTGATGTTAACCCGTTCGGGGCTAATTGTGCTACCGTAACTGTAAACTCCACCCCCCACCCTCCTCCCGTTGGCTCCAGACAGAGACGATTCTTGATGCAATATTTCTTTCACAGGGGCACCCCGACGTGTCTTATTTCATTTCATTTCATTTTTATTTATCTCCTTCATTGATGTGCATCTTTGATCGATAGACAATTATACCTCAATTTTTAAATTATACATTTACACACCAATGCCTGAGAAGGAGCAGGATGAAGAAAAATCTTATATTTTTCTGCCCCCTTCAACATAGTACGTAGTCTTACTTAATGATATCATATAAACAAACAATTACATCCAAATATAACAAAAACAAACAAAAAAACACAAGAAGTGCAAAACTTCATGATGTACAAAACGAACAAAAAAAACAAAATAAGTAGTATACACCTCACAGGATGATACAAAACAAATACAAAACTAGGCAAAAAATAAGTAAAATAATAAATATAAAGCAAAATGTAAACAGTTATGGCTGTCCATATGATCTCATTGTTCTGTCCTTATATATTTTTTCAATTGGAATATATTTTTACAATCTTTTATCTCTTGTAAAGAGAATTCCATAGTTTAACCCCCACCACTGATATACACATTTGTTTTAAAGTTGTCCTTGAATACTGATGTTTGAAATGACCTTTTCTTCTATGCTCTTCATTCTCAGAAGTGATGACAAACATTTTTTGTAAATTTGCTGGTAATGTTTTACTTTTAGCCTTAAACATGACACATAATGTCTGTAACTTTACTAGCTCCTGTAGTTTCAATAAACCCGAATTAATAAATAATATGTTAGTGTGTTTTAAGTAATCTACTTTATGAATAATCCTTATAGCTCTTTTCTGTAGTTGATACAGAGAAAGTTGCGTTGCACAAGGAATACAATTTGAAACGTCATTATACAACTAGACATGCTGAGGAGTATGCAAAATACTAGGGGAGTGAACCGGGTTGCAAATTTTAAAACCAGTCTACTGAGGCAACAAGATTTCGTCAAGAATTGAAATGACCTTTTCTTCTATGCTCTTCATTCTCAGAAGTGATGACAAACATTTTTTGTAAATTTGCTGGTAATGTTTTACTTTTAGCCTTAAACATGACACATAATGTCTGTAACTTTACTAGCTCCTGTAGTTTCAATAAACCAGAATTAATAAATAATATGTTAGTGTGTTTTAAGTAATCTACTTTATGAATAATCCTTATAGCTCTTTTCTGTAGTTGATACAGAGAAAGTTGCGTTGCACAAGGAATACAATTTGAAACGTCATTATACAACTAGACATGCTGAGGAGTATGCAAAATACTAGGGGAGTGAACCGGGTTGCAAATTTTAAAACCAGTCTACTGAGGCAACAAGATTTCGTCAAGAAAGCAAGCGAAAAGAGCGATGCAGCAGTCAAAGCTAGCTACATGGTGAGTGAGATGGTTGCTAGGGCGGGAAAGCCATTCAAAGGAG
>NC_084756.1:18226731-18329231 GCF_033978785.1 Entelurus aequoreus
GCGAGTAACGATTAATTTGATAATCGATTAATCTGTCGATTATTACTTCGATTAATCGATTAATAATCGGATAAAAGAGACAAACTACATTTCTGTCCTTTCCAGTATTTTATTGAAAAAACCCAGCATACTGGCACCATACTTATTTTGATTATTGTTTCTCAGCTGTTTGTACATGTTGCAGTTTATAAATAAAAGTTTATTTAAAATAAAAATAAAAATAATTTTTTTTTTTTAAAAAGCCTCTGCGCATGCGTAGAGGCTGCATAGAAAGCATAGATCCAACGAATCGATGACTAAATTAATCGGCAACTTTTTTTAATAATCTGTTTTAATCGATTTAATCGATTAGTGGTTGCAGCCCTAATATATATATATGTGTATATTTATATATGTATGTACAGTATATATGTGTATATTTATATATGTATGTACAGTATATGTATATATGTGTATAATTATATATGTGTATATATGTATGTAGGTTTACATGTGTATATGTGTACATATATGTGTATATATGTGTATATGCATGTATATGTGTGTATATGCGTGTATATACAGTATGTGTATATATGTGTGTGTATGTACATATATACGTATAATGTGTGTGTGTGTGTATGTATATATATATACATATATATATACATATATGTATATATATATATATATAGATATATAGATATGTATATATATGTGTATATATGTATGTATATGTATATATGTACAATAATGTGTACATATAAGTATATATGTGTGTGTATGCATGTATTTTTGTATATATACATATGTTTATATGTGTGCATATGTGTATATATATATAAATATGTGTGTGTGTATATATATATATATATATATATATATATATATATATATATATATATATACACATATATATATATACATATAAATTCATGTGTGTGTGTGTTTATATATATATATATATATATATATATATATATATATATATATATATATATATATATATATATATAAACGTATTAAACATTTATTTTGTATAGCTGAGCTAATGATGTATGACTCAGCCTCGTGTTGTTGGATGTTGCTTTCAAAAACGTACGGGACCTTTTTTACGACACAAATTTTCCCAGACACAAATTTTCCCAGAGGATGATTTTTCAATCCACTGCCCCTCCAAGATGGACACCTTTTTTTTTTTTTATAGCGGGGAGCAAAACTGTAGCTTTTCTCCAGTTCCACGCCGAGCCCCATGCAAGGAAAGTATTAGTTTTCATCCATTTGTACCATTAGACTCATTTGAGAGTCAGCAATCTTACCAACAATGTTACAAAAATTTGCTTCATTTTTTTCGTGTGTCTTTAAGCACGTTAGCATTGTTAGCTTGAACAAGCTAACGCGTTGAAAGGTTTTTTCGATTGTGTTCCAGCGAATTTGGCTTTGTAATCAATTTTGGGTAACAAAGAAACGGAGTAAACGTTTCACGCTTGGTGTTGAAAAACATTTATTAGTATTTTCACGCAGGCGCCGCAGTCGGTACTGAACAGGGTTGGTCTCAGCCATGTCATCTCCTTCTAACACGACTGTTTAATACTCTTGGTATCGAGGCACAACACAACATGTTTTTTTATTCCAGTACTCCGCAATATACCACAGCTTTGTTTTGTTTTTGTCAAAACAAGACCTCAACCTTTTTTCGTTGGGTATCGATAGAATTCTACGAAACTCACATGGACGCACTTCCCAGATGACATTTTAAAAGTGATCTTATTTTATTTTATTTTTTTAAAGTAGTCCCAGCATGTTCTCGCACTTGGGATGAACATAATAATAATCCATTAATTTATCGTTTAATCTTGATTGTTTGGGATTGGGACAAAATGGCATGCAGTACCTGGCTGCGACCAGCAGAGATGCTGTCGAGTTCATCTCATTTTGAAAAGCAACATGTCAGAAAATGCTCATCCCTCGTTTCCACTCTTGTTGTGTTTTTTTTTTTTTTTTTAATAATGTGCTCTATGCTATTCCTGTGGCCTTTTTAATGTTAATATATATCACATATGTTATGAATTTTTATGCAAAAGAGTCGAGAAATGTGTATTGGACTATATTTCAGTACACGGCTCTCCTTTTTTAATTCCTAAAACAATACTTTTATCATTTGATTCTGAGCTGCTTTCGTGTCTTTTTAACGACAGAGAAAATTTTGAGAAAAGAAACAAATATTTTTCTCCTGTTTTGTTTGTTGTTGTTTTTTGTAAATGTTGCCAGAACAAAGGAAACGGGGCGTTTCTGTGTCCTCACGAACTTGTAGCCACGTCATGTCGGTGTCAATGTGCTCAGGATGGGAGAGGGGAAAAAAGTCCAAAATGAATGAGGAGGAGACAAAAAAAAAAATTGAAAAAAAAGTGAATGATTTTTGTTAGCTTATTGTTTAAGAAAAAAAAAAAAGTTACCTCAGTGAGGGAATTTTCAGGGATTTTTTTTTTTTTTTTTTTGACAATGCATCTTGTTCCAGCTTCACACACATGTTGACTCGCTGTTTTGTATTGTCCTCTTTTTAAAGGGAAAAAAAAAAAAAAAAAAACGCCATGCAAAGTGGGTTGTGTCTACTGAAGGAAGCCCCATTGACCCAATGTATTGTACAGTACACGATATTGTTTATACTGTAATAAATATTGACATATTTTTTCTTTAACCTGTTTGCGTCTGTCTTTTCGCCACGCTCCTGTTTTAAGGGAACTTCGATAATTAGTGATGAAAAATTAAATGCAAAGTGTCCACAATTTGACTTAAATAAATAATATTATAACATTCATGTTTTCCCTGCATGTGTTTACATTTGAAACACAGGATGTGGGCTATTAATAATAATGCAATAATAATACAGTCTAGAATAGGGGAGTCAAACTGGTTTTCATTGAGGTTTTTTCATAATTTTTGTTTCATCTGACATCACATGGACAAAGGAAAGACCTGGAGGAAAGTTCTGTGGTCAGATGAAACAAAAATTGGGCTGTTTGGCCACAATACCCAGCAATATGTTTGGAGGAGAACAGGTGAGGCCTTTAATTCCAGGAACACCATTACTACCATCAAGCATGGTGGTGGTAGTATTATGCTCTGGGGCTGTTTTGCTGCCAATGGAACTGGTGCTTTACAGAGAGTAAATGGGACAATGAAAAAGGAGGATTACCTCCAAATTCTTCAGGACAACCTAAAATCATCAGCCCGGAGTTTGGGTCTTGGGCGCAGTTGGGTGTTCCAACAGGACAATGACCACAAACACACGTCAAAATTGGTAAAGGAATGGCTAAATCAGGCTAGAATTAAGGTTTTAGAATGGCCTTCCCAAAGTCCTGATTTAAACGTGTGGACAATGCTGAAGAAACAAGTCCATGTCAGAAAACCAACACATTGAGCTGAACTGCACCAATTTTGTCAAGAGGAGTGGTCAAAAATTCAACCAGAAGCTTGTGGATGGCTACTAAAAGCGCATTATTGCAGTGAAACTTGCCAAGGGACATGTAAGCAAATATTAACATTGCTGTATGTATACTTTTGACCCAGCAAATTTAGTCACATTTTCAGTGGACCCATAATGACTTCATAAAAGAACCAAGCTTCATGGATTTTTTTTGTGACCAACAAGTATGTGCTCCAATCACTCTATCACAAAAAAATAAGAGTTGTAGAAATTATTGGAAACTCAAGACAGCCATGACAGTATGTTCTTTGCAAGTGTATGTAAACTTTGACCACGACTATATATATATATATATATATATATATATATATATATATATATATATATATATATATATATATATATATATATATATACACACACACATACACATAAATCAGCTCATATATATATATATATATATATATATATATATATATATATATATATATATATATATATATGTATATATGTATGGGGGTTGGGGGGCTGGTTATGAATCATAAAAGGTTAATAACATTAAAAAAAACGTTACACAAAAACATTTTGGGGTGATTTTAACAAGGTGGGGGGCTGGAAGTCTTCACTGGTCAGAAAAGGTATTTTAGAATAACTTAAAAACCGTAACGGCACGCTCGAAAAGAATGTACAGCACAAATCAGCTCAAACGTTATTTTAATATTTGCAATGATACAAGTCCGCTAGCGTGACCCCAAGATGCAGAGATGGCAGGTGAAGTGCATTGATTGATTGATTTTTCAATATTATTATTGGAATATTACACAGTACAGTACATATTCCGTACAATTGGCCACTAAATGGTTACACCCGAATACGTTTTTCAACTTGTTTAAGTCGGGGTCCACGTTAATCAATTCATGGTACTGCAGAGAAGAAAGTATTTTGATCAGTAGGAGGAAGGCAACCCCCCTCCCTAATTAGTGATCCGAAGCAGGTGAGTCCACCAATTGCTAACTAAGAGCAGGTGAAGAAAACAGTGCTCAGAAACAGTGGTGAAGTCACTGCAAGACATAACCAAAACAGGAAGTGGCACAAAAATAAGAGCGCTAGACAGGAAGAAACACTAAACACAGGAAAACAACACAAAACGTTCACGCGGATGATGACACTTCTGGGATCTTTCGATATTATGAGAGCCCTCCGTTTCAGCCAATACAGTCATACTGCCTGAGGCTGAGCCAATCAGTGGCAATGATTCTGAACAGCGTGATCTGATCGGTCTGGTCCCAGCTGGTGGGCAACACTCATGTTGTATGTATATTTTTAATCTATTTAGCCATTTTTATGCTTGAAAATGCTTAAAGTCAGCCCCAAATCCATGAAATATGTTGAAAATGAGCCCCTCCTGTCCTTAAAAGCCAGTGATGGCTCATGAACTCAATAGGAAATGAGGAAGAGTCTGCGAGCTTGTTTTGTTTTGTTTTGTTCCGAGTCAGCAGTCCTCCTTGCATTTAGTCATTTTCTTCCTCTTTTTGGTCGTACGCTGAAATTTCTCCATTCATTTCAAACCCATGTTTTCTATTTACAGAGTGCAGGGGTCGGCAAACAACATGGCACACAGACAACTATCTGAAATGCAGCCAATATTACATACAGATAATGTGTCATGAGACATGCAAATATAAATTATATACAAAGAGGATACAAGTAAAGGATATTAAATGAGCTCAAATACACCTACAAAGGAGGCATAATGATGCAATATGTACATATAGCTAGCCTAAATAGCATGTTAGCATCGATTAGCTTGCAGTCATGCACTGACCAAATATGCCTGATTAGCACTCCAACAAGTCAATAAAATCAACAAATCTCACATTTGTGCATTCACGCACAGTATACAACGTTTGGTGGACAAAACGAGACAAAGAAGGAGTGACATAAAACACGTCTTTCTGCGGCAGCATCAAGGAAAGTTGTACATGTAAACAAACTACGGTGCGTTCAAGGACTTCCAAAATTAGTAGGACAAAACGGTTTTGGCCAAATAGTCTCATCAGTGAAGCATGTTTAATATGCACAGTGGGATATCTAACAATTAGGAAGGTTTGTGTCATGTTTGTTCTCCTACAGAAAATATATTAAAACAAAAAATCTATATTTTTTCTTCATATTTTTCCATTTTCACACATCTCTGAAAGAGGTCCAGGGAGCCACTAAGGGGGCTCTAGAGCCTAGTGCATTGTATGACATAGCCCAGGGGTCGGCAACCCAAAATGTTGAAAGAGCCATATTGGACCAAAAATACAAAAAAAAATCTGTCTGGAGCCGCAAAAAATTAAAAGCCATATTACATGTGTCATGAGATATACATTTAATTAAGATGACTTAAAGGAAACTAAATGAGCTCAAATATAGCTACAAATGAGGCATAATGATGCAATATGTACATATCGCTAGCCTAAATAGCATGTTAGCATCGATTAGCTTGCAGGCATGCAGTGACCAAATATGTCTGATTAGCACTCCACACAAGTCAATAACATCAACAAAACTCACCTTTGTGCACTCATGCACAACGTTAAAAGTGTGGTGGACAAAATGAGACAGAAAAAGTGGCATAAAACACGTCCTAGAAAGTCGGAGAAATGTATGCATGTAAACAAACTATACGGTGAGTTCAAGGACCGCCAAAATAAGTAGGACAAAACGGCGCTCGCCAAATACTCGAATGAGTGAAGCATATTTAACATAAACAGTGTGATTTATAACAATTAGGGAGGTTTGTGTCATGTTTGTCCTCCTACAGAAACCATACTAAAACAAAAAAATAGATTTTTTTCCCCCTCATCTTTTTCCATTCTTCATACATTTTTGAAAAATCTCCAGAGAGCCACTAGGGTGGCGCTAAAGAGCCGCATGCGGCTCTAGAGCCGCGGGTTGCCGACCCCCGACATAGCCCGACACGGCTTCTTTGTGCATTAGCACGCTTACCGTGGACTTTGTGGATCGTTTTGAGTTGTTCTGTTTTAAAAGGCAGGGGTGGCGGTTATCTTTAATAACTGGCTGAGGGACTTGTCTGTGTTGCAATAGAAGAAGTTAACCATAAGATTCCATGAGTTCAAACCCCGGCCGAGTCATACCAAAGACTATACAAATGGGACCCATTACCTCCCTGCTTGGCATTCAGCATCAAGGGTTGGAGTTGGGGGTTAAATCACCCAAAAAATTATTCCCGGCCGCGGCCACGGCTGCTGCTCACTGCTCCCCTCACCTCCCAGGGGGTGATCAAGGGTGATGGGTCAAATGCAGAGAATAATTTCGCCACACCTAGTATGTGTGTGACAATCATTGGTACTTTAACTTTAACTTTAACTGTCATCAGGGCCGTAGCTAGGATTTCTGGGGCCCCTGAAACAATATCGGCGTGGGCCCCTCTCCTCCATTCAATTCCACCTTCAATGTTCTTGTTTTCCAGTCTTCTTAGCTGTGCCTGATGTATTACACCCAGATTGTTTCCTTTTTTTTGTTTGTTTTTTATGATTAACCACTTAACAAGTCAGAGTATTATTATGTAAATTATTAGTAGTCTTGTTCTCATTTCACTGATTTGCATTCATTTATTACACCTCAGATTGCAAATGCATTTTTAATTAACCACTCAACAAATATGTAGTGGGTGTTTTAGTGCAAAAAAAACAAAGCGTCCTGACTCAACATATTCCACAGGTAAATATGCACAAGACCCAAAACCAGTGAAGTTGGTACGTTGTGTAATTCGTAAATAAAAACAGAATACAATGATTTGCAAATCCTTTTCAACGTATATTCAATTGAATAGACTGCAAAGACAATAACTTTTTTTTTTTGTGCAAATAATCATTAACTTAGAATTTAATGGCAGCAACACGTTGCAATCCTCATCAAAATCATGTCTTGATCTGTGATTTCTGTCCCCTTTTTATCAAGTAATGATGTTATATTCTGCTTTCCACTTGCAAGTTTCTGCCTTGTTTTCTTCAAACTTCTATTGTTTTCTATTGTCTCTTGAATTTTAAGGGTGTTGTATTTTCTTATGTCTTGTCGGAGTTTCTTTCGTATTGTCTTGCATGTTTCTGTCTATTCAACATTCTGGAATCCAACTCCATCTCTCTTCATATTCCTCCTTTTCTTCATTAGCCACTTTGTGCTATCTGAGAGTTTGGACTCTTGCTTTTCCTTTTCTTTCCCTGCTGTTTTTATAGAGCTCTCATGTACTATGTCAATGAATTTGTCATTCCATTCGTCAAGGTCGGAGGTATCTTCTACTTCCAGTCCTTGAAAGTGTCATGTCTGTTCATGTTTTTGTTTTGGCCATGTGTTTGTTTTTTGGACTCTTTTTAGTTCCTGGTTGCACTTCCTTGTTTGTTCGTTTCCATAGCAACTCATTAGTTTTCACCTGTCCTGTCACGCACCTGTTTCACGTTTTGAGTCACGCACCTGTTTTCACTGATCATGTCACTATTTAAATCTGTCTGTTTCTGTTGTTCGTCCTGGCGACCTCACACTTTTTCATCCCTCTACTTCATGTCATGTTCACAGTTCCTTGTCAAGTAAATTTTGTTTATTAATGCCACAGTTAGTGTTTTTGTTTTAGTGTTCATAGTTTCTGCCTTTGTGCAAGTTTTGTGTTTATACCCAAGTTTTGTATTTCCGCCATTGTGCGCGCCTTTTGTTTGCTTCCTTTTTTTGTAGTTTATTAGTGTTAAAATAAATCATGTATTTAAATTCACGCCTTGCCCGCGCCAATTTTCCTTTGCCTTCCGGAGAAACACAACCCAAGAACCAGGTCGTGACAGAAAGCGGTTTTGTAGTTCTAGTTGAAATTCATGCTTTCTGGCTTCCAAATTGATCATATCGGGCTTTCTGTATTTTTGCTATTAATTTCATTCTTTCTAGTCTTGTATCTACCTTCACTTTGCACATACCCATACGGTGGTCACTGCCAGTGTTTACTTTGTTGAATATGGTAACATCTTGAATTATATTCCGCTTGTTAGTCTAGATAAAGTCAATTTCATTCTTGGTTTTACTGTCCGGGCTTCTCCAAGTCCATCTTCTGGATATTTTCTTCTTGAAGAAGGTGTTCATAATTTTGAGTTTGTTTCTGGAAGCAAAATCGATGAGCATTTCACCTCTGTCATTTCTGAGACCTGATCCAAAGTTTCCCGTCACTTCTTCCTCCCCATCTTGCTTGATTTCTACTTTAGCATTGAAATCCCCTATTACTAGGTTAAAGTGAGTTTTTGATGATTTGAGAGCCTGTTCCACTTCCTCATACAATTTGTCAACCTCTTCATCATCATGCGCTGATGTTGGAGCATAAATCTGAATGACCTTAAAGGCATACTGAAATGATTTTTTTTTATTTAAACGGGAATAGCAGATCCATTCTATGTGTCATACTTGATCATTTCACGATATTGCCATATTTTTGCTGAAAGGATTTAGTAGAGAAAATCGACGATAAAGTTCGCAACTTTTGCTCGCTGATAAAAAAAAAACCTTGCCCCTACCGGAAGTAGCGTGACGTCACAAGCGGTAGTGCTGCTCACAATTCCCCGTTGTTTACAATGGAGCGAGAGATATTCGGAGCGAGAAAGCGACGATTACCCCATTAATTTGAGCGAGAATGAAAGATTCGTGGATGAGGAACGTTACAGTGACGGACTAGAATGCAGTTCAAGAGATATCTTTTTTCGCTCTGACCGTAACTTAGGTACAAGCTGGCTCATTGGATTCCACACTCTCTCCTTTTTCTATTGTGGATCACGGATTTGTATTTTAAACCATCTCGGATACTACATCCTCTTGAAAATGAGAGTCGAGAACGCGAAATGGACATTCACAGTGACTTTTATCTCCACAACAATACATCGGCGAAGCTCTTTAGCATGAGCTAACGTGATAGCATGTGTCTCAAATGCAGATAGAAACAAAATAAATAAATCCCTGACTGGAAGGATAGACAGAAGATCAACAATACTACTATCAGGAGACACCGAACCAAACACTGGACATGTAAATACACGGTTAATGCTGTGCCGCCTGTCGAAGCCTGGCAATGCTGTTGCTAACGACGCTAACTTAGCAACGGGACCTCGTCAGAGCTATGATAAAAACATTAGCGCTCCACCTACGCCAGCCAGCCCTCATCTGCTCATCAACACCCGTGCTCACCTGCGTTCCAGCGATGGACGATGCGGTCGGCGGCCTGGAGACGTAGGAAGTCAAGGTGAGGTCGCCGGCGCTAGCGTCTGCTATCCAACAAAGTCCTCCTTGTTGTGTTGCTACAGCCAGCCGCTAATACACCGATCCCACCTACAATGCTGTTCTTTGCAGCCTCCATTGTTCATTAAACAAATTGCAAAAGATTCACCAACACAGATGTCCAGAATACTGTGGAATTTTGTCGAAGAAAACAGCTCTGTGTATTGTGTCCAAACACTTCCGTGGACCTCGCGACGTCACACGCATACGTCATCCTCCAAAGGCGTTTTGCACCGGAAGTTCCCCGGGAAATTTAAAATTGCACTTTATAAGTTAACCCAGCCAGTATTGGCATGTGTTGCAATGTTAAGATTTCATCATTGATATATAAACTATCAGACTGCGTGGTCGGTAGTAGTGGGTTTCAGTAGGCCTTTAATGCTGTATTTACTGTTCAGTTTAATGGTTATTTGGGCCATTCTTTCATTTATTCCTTTAAATTCTGTTATATACTTTGTCCATTTCTTATTAATGATGAAACCAACACCTGCTAGGCTTCTGTTTCCCATTCCTATGTGATAGAATTGATGCTCGCTGCTTAGTTCAATTAATTGTTCTCCTTGTCGCTTCACTTCACTGAGACCTATGATATCTCATTCTACACCATCTAATTCTTCTTCAAATTCCGTTAATCTGTCGTCTCCAATTAGGGATCTCACATTATACGTTGCCACTCGCAGATCCCAATGATGGCCTGTATGAACCCAGGGATTCTTAGCACCCCCTGGTCCTTGCCTTAACGAACCGCCATCTTGGTCTGGAGCTCTGGAACTGCTGGGGACTGGGGGTTGTCTTCTTGGCGTACTCTTCATGCTGGTTATTAGCCTACACCTTCCACGCTGGCTTGGTGCGAGTTGGAAGGGGTATTTTATATCAGAGATCCTTCTCCTAGACCAGGGGTCACCAACCTTTTTGAAAGCAAGAGCTACTTCTTGGGTACTGATTAATGCGAAGGGCTACCAGTTTTATACACACCTATATAAATTGCCGAAAATAGCCAATTTGCTCAATTTACCTTTAACTCTATGTTATTATTAATAATTAATGATATTTACACTTAATTGAACGGTTTAAAAGAGGAGAAAACACGAAAAAAATGACAATAAAATTTTGAAACATAGTTTATCTTCAATTTCGACTCTTTAAAATTCAAAATTCAACCGAAAAAAAGAAGAGAAAAACTAGCTAATTCGAATCTTTTTGAAAAAACAAAAAAAATAATTTATGGAACATCATTCGTCATTTTTCCTGATTAAGATTAATTTTAGAATTTTGATGACATGTTTTAAATAGGTTAAAATCCAATGCACACTTTGTTAGAATATATAACAAATTGGACCAAGCTATATTTCTAACAAAGACAAATCATTATTTCTTCTTGATTTTCCAGAACAAAAATTTTAAAAGAAATTCAAAAGACTTTGAAATAAGATTTCAATTTGATTCTACAGATTTTCTAGATTTGCCAGAGTAATTTTTTGGAATTTTAATCATAATAAGTTTGAAGAAATATTTCACAAATATTCTTTGTCGAAAAAACATAAGCTAAAATGAAGAATTAAATTAAAATGTATTTATTATTCTTTAAAATAAAAAAAATTAATTTACTTGAACATTGATTTAAATTGTCAGGAAAGAAGAGGAAGGAATTTAAAAGGTAAAAAGGTATATGTGTTTAAAAATCCTAAAATCCTTTTTAAGGTTGTATTTTTTCTCTTAAAATTGTCTTTCTGAAAGTTATAAGAGGCAAAGTAAAAAAAATAATGAATTTATTTAAACAAGTGAAGACCAAGTCTTTAAAATATTTTCTTGGGTTTTCAAATTCTATTTGAGTTTTGTCTCTCTTAGAATTAAACATGTCGGGCAAAGCGAGACCAGCTTGCTAGTAAATAAATACAATTTAAAAAATAGAGGCAGCTCACTGGTAAGTGCTGCTATTTGAGCTATTTTTAGAACAGGCCAGCGGGCTACTCATCTGGTCCTTACGGGCTACCTGGTGCCCGCGGGCACCACGTTGGTGACCCCTGTCCTAGACTAATTGCCTTACTGGGCTGTTGAACTTAGTCTGTTCTGTTGGTTGTCCGCGCCCCATTTATCCAGGGACCGGCTCAGCTTTATGGCGCTGACTGCCCGCCAGTCACAAGAGAAGGTGCAAACGGTTCTTTGTGTGCATTTTATAGACGTTAGTTGGGACTCACTAACCCCACACACAACCTCCCATCTCATGCCTGGATGTAGTTTAACCTCATACCCAAGACATGATTTTGATGAGGATTGAAGAATTTTATGAAGAACTCTATCAAAGCAGTCAGTCAGTGGACCTTCAATTATCCATAGACTCAGAAGAAATTCCAAACATCACATATTGGGAGGTGCAGCATGCAGTCAAAAACATGAAACGAGGGAAAGCACCAGGACCAGATAATATTTTAATCGACACAATTAAAGAGGGGGAGGATGTCATTGCTAAGGAGCTGGCGAAGCTATACACAGCTTGCTTACATCAGGGGAAAGTGCCAGAGAAGTGGAAAGAAGCTAACATGATCATCCTTTTCAAGAAAGGGGACAAGAGGGACCTCAAGAACTACAGACCTATTAGCCTTCTTTCAAACATATACAAGTTGTTTACAAGAATCAATCAATCAATCAATCAATCAATGTTTATTTATATAGCCCTAAATCACAAGTGTCTCAAAGGGCTGTACAAGCCACAACGACATCCTCGGTACAGAGCCCACATACGGGCAAGGAAAACTCACCCCAGTGGGACGTCAATGTGAATGACTATGAGAAACCTTGGAGAGGACCGCATATGTGGGTAACCCCCCCCTCTAGGGGAATCCTGACAAATCGAATGGAAAATACACTTAATAGCCACCAACCCAGAGAACAAGCAGGGTTTAGGAGTGTTTTTTCTACCATGGACCAAATTCATATATTGAATCAGATCAAAGAAAAATGCCAAGAATACAACAAACCACTTTGTATGGCCTTTATAGACTATGAAAAGGCATTTGATTCGGTGGAGACACAGTCGGTTCTACTGTAAAAGCTCTGCAAGATCAAGGAATTCATCATAAGTACATTACCTTACTCAAGGACATCTACACAAACTGCACTACCACAGTTACGATGCACAAACCAAGCGAGAAAATCCACATAAAGAAGGGTGTCCGACAAGGCGATACAATTTCGCCTAAACTGTTTACAGCTTGTTTGGAAGGCATATTTCGCTCTCTGGAGTGGGAGGATAAAGGAGTTGATATCAACGGAGACAAATTTAATCATCTGAGGTTTGCAGATGACATTGTTGTCTTGGGAGAGCAAATCAGTGAAGTGGAAGATATGCTTAAAGGCCTTCTGACACCCACTACTACCGACCACGCAGTCTGATAGTTTATATATCAATGATGAAAACTTAACATTGCAACACATGCCAATACGGCCGGGTTAACTTATAAAGTGCAATTTTAAATTTCCCGCTAAACTTCCGGTTGAAAACGGCTTTGGATGATGCGTATGCGCGTGACGTAGCCAGTGAAACAGAAGTATCGGTACCCCATTGAAAACAATACAAAATAGCTCTGTTTTCATCTCATAATTCCACAGTATACTGGACGTCTGCGTTGGTGAATCTTTTGCAATTTGTTTAATGAACAATGGAGACTGCAAAGAAGAAAGTTGTAGGTGGGATCGGTGTATTACCGGCTGGCTGTAGCAACACAACAAGGAGGACTTACTTGGATAGCAGACGCGCTAGCCGAGCTAGCCGCCAACCGCATCTGTGATCGGGTGAAGTCCTTCGTCGCGCCATCAATCGCTGGAACGCAGGTGAGCACGGGTGTTTATGAGTAGATGAGGGCTGGCTGGCGTAGGTGGAGCGCTAATGTTTTTATCATAGCTCTGTGAGGTCCGGTTGCTAAGTTGCTAAGTTAGCTTCAGCGTCGTTAGCAACAGCATTGTTAAGCTTTGCCAGGCTGAGAATTATTAACCGTGGAGTTACATGTACATGGTTTAATAGTATTGTTGATCTTCTGTCTATCCTTCCAGTCAGGGATTTATTTATTTTGTTTCTATCTGCATTTGAGCCAGATGCTATCACATTAGCTCAGTAGCTAAAGAGCTTCGCCAATGTATTGTCGTGGAGATAAAAGTCACTGTGAATGTCCATTTCGCGTTCTCGACTCATTTTCAAGAGGATATAGTATCCGAGGTGGTTGAAAATACAAATCCGTGATCCACAATAGAAAAAGGAGAGAGTGTGGAATCCAATGAGCCAGCTTGTACCTAAGTTACGGTCAGAGCGAAAAAAGATATGTTACTAACTGCATTCTAGTCCTTCACTCTAACGTTCCTCATCCACGAATCTTTCATCCTCGCTCAAATTAATGGGGTAATCGTCGCTTTCTCGGTCCGAATCGCTCTAGCTGCGTTGAAAACAATAGGAAAATATGAGGAGGCGAACAACTGACTACGTCACGCTACTTCCGGCAGGGGCAAGGCTTTTTTTTTTTATCAGAGACCAAAAGTTGCGAACTTTATCGTCGTTGTTCTATACTAAATCCTTTCAGCAAAAATATGGCAATATCGCAAAATGATCAAGTATGACACATAGACTGGATCTGCTATCCCCGTTTAACTAAAAAAAATGTCATTTCAGTAGGCCTTTAAAGACCTTGCAAATGCCAGCAAATGCTGTGGATTGAAAATGAATATGAAGAAAACAAAAGTTATGGCAAATTCCATGGTACCTCATGGACCTGTGACTGTTAATGGAAATGAAATTGATGAAGTTAATGAATACATCTATCTGGGACAGAGATTTAGCCTGAAAGAAAAGAGTCAAGAACAGGAGATAGGGAGGAGAATCAGATTGGGCTGGTGCCAATATGGAAAACTGAGCAACATCATGAGAGGAGAAATACCGTTAAGCCTAAAAAGAAAGGTCTTTAATCAATGCGTGTTACCAACCATGACGTATGGAGCTGAAACCTGGGCATTGTCAAATAAAATGGAAAAGAAAATAGCAGCAGCACAACACAACATGGAAAGAAATATGCTCGGAATCACATATAAAGACAGAAAAACAAATGAATGGGTGAGAAAACAAACGCAAGTCCAAGACATTATGAGAACTATCAAATTAAGTAAGTGGAAGTGGGCTGGACATATCAGTAGGAGAAGAGATAATAGATGGACTTCCCTAACGACATCATGGAGACACATGGATGGGAGCAGAAATAGAGGAAGACAAAGAGTGAGATGGCGAGATGAAATAGACAAATATTGGGGAACAGTGCAGTGGCAGGGAGCAGCTAGAGATCGTTCACTATGGCAGAAACATGCTGAGGCTTTCGTCCAGCAGTGGACTGACAACGGCTGATGATGATGATGAACACGTTGCAAAAAAGTTGTCACAGGGGCATTTTTACCACTGTGTTACATGGCCTTTCCTTTTAACAACACTCAGTAAACGTTTGGGAACTGAGGAGACCAATTTTTGAAGCTTTTTAGGTGGAATTATTTCCCATTCTTGTTTGATGTACAGCTTAAGTTGTTCAACAGTCCGGGGTCTCCGTTGTGGTATTTTAGGCTTCATAATGCGCCACACATGTTCAATGGGAGACAGGTCTGGACTACAGGCAGGCCAGTCTAGTACCCACACTCTTTTACTATAAAGCCACGCTGTTATAACACGTGGCTTGTCATTGTCTTGCTAAAATAAGCAGGGGCGTCCATGATAATGTTGCTTGGATGGCAACATATGTTGCTCCAAAACCTGTATGTACCTTTCAGCATTAATGGTGCCTTCACAGGTGTGTAAGTTACCCATGTCTTGGGCACTAATACACCCCCATACCATCACAGATGCTGCAAGCTAATCGATGCTAACATGCTATTTAGGCTAGCTGTATGTACATATTGCATCATTATGCCTCATTTGTAGGTACATTTGAGCTCTTTTAATATCCTCCATTTTACTAATGATTTCCAATGTTGCAAAAATGTGTAGAATAAAAATTTAAATACAACATTTCTGTCAACGAAGATTTGTGTCAGCCTTTGATAGTAGGCTAATATAGCTAATATAGACACTTACCGGTACATCATGTGTTGTCTTCATTACAACACTTATATAAGACTTTTAAAGTCATTTTGATAGTAGGCTATTATAGCTATTATAGACACTTACATCATGTGTTGCCTTCATTATAACACTTATACAAGGCTTTTAAAGTAATTTTGATAGTAGGCTAATATAGGTAATATGGACACTTACATCATGTGTTGCCTTCATTATAACACTTATACAAGACTTTTAAAGTCATTTTGATAGTAGGCTAATATAGCTAATATGGACACTTACATCATGTGTTGCCCTCATTATAACACTTATATAAGACTTTTAATGTAATGTTGACTGTAGGCTATTATAGCTAATATAGACACTTACATCATGTGTTGACTTCATTATAACACTTATATAAGACTTTTAAAGTCATTTTGATAGTAGGCTATTATAGCTAATATAGACACTTACATCATGTGTTGACTTCATTATAACACTTATATAAGACTTATAAAGTAATTTTGATAGTAGGTTAATATAGCTATTATAGACACTTACATCATGTGTTGCCTTCATTATAGCACTTATATAAAACTTTTAAAGTCATTTTAATAGTAGGCTATTATAGATAATATGGACACTTGCGTCATGTGTTGTCTTCATTATAACACTTATATAAGACTTTTAAAATAATTTTGATAGTAGGCTAATATAGCTAATATAGACACTTACATCATGTGTTGCCTTCATTATAACACTTATATAAGACTTTTAAAGTCATTTTGATAGTAGGCCATTATAGCTCATATAGACACTTACATCATGTGTTGACTTCTTTATAACACCTATACAAAACTTAAAAAGTCATTTTGATAGTAGGCTATTATAGCTAATATAGACACTTACATCATGTGTTGCCTTCATTACAACACTTATATAAGACTTTAAAATTTTTACGGCTCCAGACCGATTTTTGTTGTTGTTGTATTTTTGGTCCAATATGGCTCTTTCAACTTTTTGGGTTGCCGACCCCTGTGCTAGGTCGACATTTATTATTAATAACTGGCAAGAGGAGCGACCCATTTGTAATTTCACACATCTTTGTTCATTTTTTTTTTTTTTGCTTTGTGCCTTTGTCAAGTCTTTATATTTATTACTATTATGCGATTTGGCAATTTTATTAATAAACGTCGGGAGGAGCGATTACATTTGTAAAAGAACACATCATTGTGTCAGTGAGCACACCATTGGCTTTGAATTTTTGACTCATTTCTACAATGCGAGGTGGTGGCTCGCATTAATAACCGGCCGGAGGAGCTTTTGCAAGCTTGTTGCCGTCACTTTCTGGTAAGTCCCACAGGAAATAAATGCAACTGTAAGACAATAATCATATATCATTATCACTCTGTTCGCAGAGCAAGAAGGCCTATGATGATGATGATGATGATGATGATGATGATGATGATGATGATGGCTCTGTGGTTACCTGGCAACCTGACACAGGGTTTACCTCTACACGCCTCGTGTGACACAAGTAATGTGACAGCATTAAAAGTGGGAATAGGAATTAATTATTACCGCCAGGAATAGAAATTATTGAGGCATCACTTTTAATACTCTGTGGGTCTAAACTACTAAGATCCAAATAACACACGCCAAACAGTGCAAATTATTAGTTGGCTGTGAGTGATTAACCAATATTATGTGTATATTTGATAAAAAGTGCAAAGGGGGTACACACCGCCTCATTTAAATTAGGTTTTTGTGTGTACAGTAGATGGTTATCACCATGGAGACACTCATTTCCCTCCATATTTATGGCATCATACCGCAACCTGTGGCGTTTTGTCACGTTGTTGACACGCAGCACACAAATGTAACACACTTTTCTCTAGGCTATATCGAAGCGCGACCTAGACCACGGAACCTACTTTTAGCGTGCTGTAGGTGCCCTCTGAGAGGGCCTGCGGTATTGTGATAGTACGTCTGGAAGGATGTAGTCGCAAGAATATGCATCTTGCAAGAAATTGTATCTTATTAGAAATATACTGGGTGTCCAAAAAGTCTGTTCACAATTGAAAAAAAAAAACATTACAAAGGCAATTGACAAGATTTGTTCACTAGATTTGTTCCGATGAAATCAGTGGTTGTCAAAGTTTTGGTGACACTTTAGTTTGGGAACACATATTCACCATTAATTAGTTGCTTATTAACATGCAAATTAGTAACATATTGGCTCTTAATTAGTCATTAATAAATACTTATTAATGCCTTACTCTGCATGGCCTCATTATACAACCAGTAAGCCATTAACTAAGAGTCTTCCCTCAATAACCTCAGAATGATTGCTTATTAGTAACCCGAACCCTAACCCTAACCCTTATATGTTCCCCTAGTGTCCAAATTAGAGATGTCCGATAATGTATTTTTTACCGATATTCCGATATTGTCCAACTCTTAATTACTGATTCCGATATCAGTGTATATTGTAGCGTCCCGGAAGAGTTAGTGCTGCAAGTGGTTCTGGGTATTTGTTCTGTTGTGTTTATGTTGTGTTACGGTGCGGATGTTCTCCCGAAATGTGTTTGTCATTCTTGTTTGGTGTGGGTTCACAGTGTGGCGCATATTTGTAACAGTGATAAAGTTGTTTATACAGCTACCCTCAGTGTGACCTGTATGGCTGTTGACCAAGTATGCCTTGCATTCACTTGTGTGTGTGTGAAAAGCCGTAGATATTATGTGACGGGGCTGGCACGCAAAGGCAGTGCCTTTAAGGTTTATTGGCGCTCTGTACTTTTCCCTATTTCCGTGTACACAGCGGCGTTTTAAAAAGTCATAAATTTTACTTTTTGAAACCGATAACGATAATTTTGAAACCGATACCGATAATTTCCGATATTACATTTTAAAGAGTTTATCGGCCGATAATATCGGCAGTCCGATATTATCGGACATCCCTAGTCCAAATAACTCTAAATTAAGTCTATGTTACTTTAATAAGCAACTAATTATTGGTGAATATGTTCCCCATACTTAAGTGTTACCAAAGTTTTTA
The DNA here is from genome assembly GCF_033978785.1 of Entelurus aequoreus. Taxonomy (NCBI): domain Eukaryota; kingdom Metazoa; phylum Chordata; class Actinopteri; order Syngnathiformes; family Syngnathidae; genus Entelurus; species Entelurus aequoreus. The sequence continues at coordinate 18,245,572 of NC_084756.1, forward strand.
TTTTTAGCTTTTTTAATGCACCTCGATATGAGCACCAAGACGGTCCTCGATTTCTTGCCATGTTCGCTGTAGCATAGACTCATCAATAGTGGCAATGGAATAGAACAGAAAACCTGAAACACAACATTTCCATGTGATCACAAACTTTTATAAACACTGATTTAAAATCAACTGACTTTGTAATTTTTTTTTAACTGTAAAGAGACTTTATGGACATCTTGCAAAACGAATCAATTCAATTTGCTAAATCAGCCCCGTAAGTCAACCAATAGCTAAAAAAAATTTTTATCTCATTGATAAATCAGCGATATGTCTACTATTTTTATCTGTGACCTTTCCAAATATGTTGAAACACAAACAGAATATCCTCTCTCTCAAATGTCTGCGGCGCAAGCTAAGCCATTTGTGGGTAACTGTGCCATTTTTGCAGGTACTTTACAGACGTGCTATATAAAGACGCAAAACAGTTTTAGTGTGATAAATCACACGGTTTGCTAAATGGTTATAATGGCATCTCTAATTCAGCATAAATTCATGGACGTTAGATCATATATATACAGAGGTGGGTAGGGTACCCAAAAATCATAGTCGAGTAAGAATACCGTTACTCTAGAATAATAAGACTCAAGTACAAGCAAAACTTTTGTAGATCAGGCCCTAGCTCTTGTAGCTCTACATTTATGACTCTGAAGGACTCAGGTGGGTAGAGTACCCAAAACTTGTACTCAAGTAAGAGTACTGTTACTTTAGAATAATATGACTCAAGTAAAAGTAAGAAGTAATCATCAAAAAAGTAAGTATTCCGTGAAAAAACTATGCAAGTTTTGAGTAACTTGTGAGTAACTTCTGAGTTATTACATTTTTTAAAATGTTTTTTAGACTACAATTTAGTGTTTGTGTGTGTGTGTGTGTGTGTGTGTGTGTGTGTGTGTGTGTGTGTGTGTATGTGTGTGTGTATGTGTGTGTGTGTATGTGTGTGTGTGTGTGTGTGTGTGTGTGTGTGTGTGTGTGTGTGTGTGTGTGTGTGTGTGTGTGTGTGTGTGTGTGTGAGTTCTTGTATTTCTACCCTTCTTGAGACATCAACAAGGAAAAGTACCTTCCATATGAGGACCCGTGAACAAGTTAGGACATAAATCATGGTCCCAATACGGAAAACCATTGCATCTAATAGAGAATGTCTCATTTGCACCCCTGGTGGTGAAATCTATCAAAATGAGGGGGGTCCCAAAAAGGAGAGATTTTTCAAATTGACTGTGTGTCGGTTTTAAAAGTGCTCCCCCTCTGGTCAACATATGAAATAACAAGTGTGAGTAAAAAATTTAAGTGCTCCCACTTTGGCCAACATATGTAATAACAAGTGTGTGTAAGAAATTGAAATGCGCCCCCTTTGGCCAAAATAATTAAAAAAAATAAAATAAACCTGTTATAACTTGAAGTAAATAATGAAGATTAAAAAACAATTACAAACACCCCCCCCCAAAATAACCAATGAACTAAAAGCTTACATTTTTTTATATTTGCATAGTATGTATATATTATTAATGTTGTAAATACAAATCTTTATATATCTAGAAAGGGTGGTCCTAAAGAGGTAGACATTTTCTGGAGGTCTCAAGAAGGTAACAAATACAAGAATGTGGGTGTGTGTGTGTGTGTGTGTGTCTGTGTGTGTGTGTGTGTTCTTGTATTTCTATCCTTCTTGAGACATCAACAAGGAAAAGTACCTTCCATCTGAGGACCGGTGAACAAGTTAGGACTGAAACCATGGTCCCAATACGGAAAACCATTGCATCTAATAGAGAGCCAAAAACCAGAGTCCGTGAACATTGCTCCAAAGTCAGGATTTTTGTTGTTGATTTAATGTGCATACATAAGTAAACATTGACAGGTGCAAAGGCAGCAATATATGATAAAACAAGACGGCAGCTAAAGAAGGACTTCCCTATTCATCCCCCAAAAAACCCGCCAGGTGAGCAGCTGATTGTACGACTTCCGGTGCTGACATAAGACAACCCGCGTCCCATATGTGATCGTAGGATGAACAAATACACTAGGGTATAGTGGCCATTAACAGTTAGCTTCTACAGCTGGTTTGCCCAAAGTGTGGCCCGGGGCCCGTTTGTCATCGGCCTTAAGCACATTACAAAAAAACAAAAGTAGAGATCTCATTTGTACCCCTAGTGGTGAAATCCATCAACATTAGGGTGGTCCCAAAAAGGGGAGATTTTTAAAATTGACTGTGTGTCGGTTTTAAAAGTGCTCCCCCTCTGGTCAACATATGAAATAACAAGTGTGTGTGTAAGAAATTGAAATGCACCCCCTTTGGCCAAAATTAATTTTTATTTATTTATAAACATGTATATAGAGACACACTGTAATAGCTCGAAGTAAATAATGAAGATTAAAAACCAATTACAAACAAAACATTTTTTTAAAAATATTTATATATTTATTTTATATTTGCATAGTTTGTACATATTATTAATGCTGTGAATACAAATCTTTATATCTCTATAAAGTGTGTGTGTGTGTGTGTGTGTGTGTGTGTGTGTGTGTGTGTGTGTGTGTGTGTGTGTGTGTGTGTGTGAGTGTGTGTGTGTGTATGTGTGTAAAATATAAAAATCATATACAATTTACTGCAAAATGTTTAGAAGAGGAATTCTTGTTGGCTGAAATGTGAATATTTCTACTGACACAAATTAGTAAACATTTAATTTTTTACTAATTTGTAAGTAATCATTGAATATTTGTTCTGCCTTGTCTGTTGCATGTCACTATTTACAGTCGGTACATTTTCATGCACTAAATGAGTCGGATTTGTCAAATAATTCAGTTTTGTCTATATTCACAATCACAGCTACAGTTTCCATGCTCTAATCCAGGAGTCACCAACGCGGTGCCCGCGGGCACCAGGTAGCCCGTAAGGACCAGATGAGTAGCCCGCTGGCCTGTTCTAAAAATAGCTCAAATAGCAGCACTTACCAGTGAGCTGCCTCTATTTTTTAAATTTTATTTATTTACTAGCAAGCTGGTCTCGCTTTGCCCGACATTTTTAATTCTAAGAAAGACAAAACTCAAATAGAATGTGAAAATCCAAGAAAATATTTTAAAGACTTGGTCTTCACTTGTTTAAATAAATTCATAATTTTTTTTACATTGCTTCTTATAACTTTCAGAAAGACAATTTTAGAGAAAAAATACAACCTTAAAAATGATTTTAGGATTTTTTTTAACACATATACCTTTTTACCTTTTAAATTCCTTCCTCTTCTTTCCTGACAATTTAAATCAATGTTCAAGTACATTTATTTTTTTTATTGTAAAGAATAATAAATACATTTTAATTTAATTCTTTATTTTAGCTTCTGTTTTTTCGACAAAGAATATTTGTGAAATATTTCTTCAAACGTATTATGATTAAAATTCAAAAAAATTATTCTGGCAAATCTAGAAAATCTGTAGAATCAAATTTAAATCTTATTTCAAAGTCTTTTGAATTTCTTTTAAAATTTTTGTTCTGGAAAATCTAGAAGAAGTAATGATTTGTCTTTGTTAGAAATATAGCTTGGTCCTATTTGTTATATATTCTAACAAAGTGTAGATTGGATTTTAACCTATTTAAAACATAATCAGGAAAATTTTTTTCAAAAAGATTCGAATTAGCTAGTTTTTCTCTTCTTTTTTTCGGTTGAACTTTGAATTTTAAAGAGTCGAAATTGAAGATAAACTATGTTTCAAAATTTAAATGTCATTTTTTTCGTGTTTTCTCCTCTTTTAAACCGTTCAATTAAGTGTAAATATAATTAATTATTAATAATAACATAGAGATAAAGGTAAATTGAGCAAATTGGCTATTTCTGGCAATTTATTTAAGTGTGTATCAAACTGGTAGCCCTTCGCATTAATCAGTACCCAAGAAGTAGCTCTTGGTTTCAAAAAGGTTGGTGACCCCTGCTCTAATCCCTCATGTGAGTGCTGGCCATATGCAGTGTGTCTCTTGTACACTAGGGGGCGATTGTGGTCAGTTCACCTTGTTTAGCGATGTCAGAATGAAATAGAAGAAGAAAATGCTACACGCAATTAAGCCAACGTTCAAGCTACAGACCTAACAGATAAGTACAACTCTCCACTGCATTTTAGTGTTGTTGGTAAGGTTTTATTGTTTTTAAACTGACACTTGTGGGTATTATGATAATCAGAAACATACAAAAAGACGGTTTTTTTTAGTCAACTGTTAAAGGAGGTTTCTGCTCAGCAGTTGTCTCAAACAGCTGGTGTCTTGTCACGTGATTAAAGTGTCTTCTTTGGGAACATTCTGATACAACAAGATTTGTTTCTATTGTATCATATTTTTTTAAATACTTTAAAAATTCTAACCTAGTTCAGCTTCCTGCAGCTGTATTTTGTGCTTTTTTAATTTTTTTTTTTAATTTTCAAAACCTTTATTTACAATATTCGACATTTACATACAATTAAAGAAATACTAGTACCATACCATACCAACTTTATTTATAAAGCCCTTTAAAAACAACCACAGTTGAAGAACAACGGGCTGTACACCACAAAGAAATAAGAGGCAAAGGACAGACTAAAAAATAACATTTAAAACAGAAGTAAAATACACATTGAGAAATCAAATACAAATTACCCCAGTAATCAAAACAAGTACAGAAACAGTACAAAACAGCGCCAGGGTGTTGTAAACTCAATAAAGCAACTAAATAAGAATGCAAAATATATATATATGTGTAAAGCCATTGGCTCAAAACCTGACTCTCGCCAGACCCTTGTAGTTCGCTGAGCTCCACACAAGGATCTGGGATCGAGGGCAATGCAAACTCCTTCAAGGTAGCAAAAAATAATGAACCGATCAGGATCGCCGGGCGGGATTTCATAGATGTGATGTAGCACCGAAGCGACTGTTTGATTCCACGCAGCGAGGAGTCGTGTGCTGACATTGATTCTGCTATTGCAACTGTTTTGTCGAATGTATCGAATATTAATTCTTTAAAAGATGAACAGAGAACGGTTTTGAAGGCATTTATTGGTGGCAAGGATGTTTTGGCAAGAGCTTGATTTACCAAATCGCTCCACTGGTGGTGAAGTAAATGGGACGAGTGCAGAACCCAGTCGTTATAATTGTCTCCCCGCTGATTGCGCTGGTAGAGGATCAGATCCGTGAGGCTGGATTATTGGGGGTAACAGGCATGCAGCTGGGAGGAAGAAACAAGAACGAAATCCTCCCAGCGTCGCTCTCATCAGCGTCACGGGTTGATTTGGATGTGAGTGGTTGAAGTAGCACGTCATTCAAGATAACCGTCAAGTGGTTTATCCAATCACATACAATTTTTTTTTTTTTTTACAAGGCCCCGCCTTCTGAAATACATCTCCTATCGAGAAGTCCCACATCCTTGTGTGGAGCTCAGCGAACTACGAGGATCTGGCGAGAGTCAGGTTAATAGGCTCACACATAATAATCCAAATTTGGAGCACAGCATCATAGTTTTCATAGCTTTTTGGTTGTTAGAGGTAGAAAGAGTTTTAAAGAAAATTTCTCATTCTTTTTTAAAGGTACAAAAAGCAGGTCGGGTATTGAGAAACGTACATTTAAGATTATAAAACTTAGCCAATAGTATAACGAGGTCGCAAAGGTAAAATTCCTTTTCAAATTTTTTCTCATACTGTGTAAATCCAAATAGCATATATTTAAGACTAAGCACAAATTTGGCATGAATATTGTCCAGAATGAAGCGACAGATGCCCTGCCGTAGTGATCGAGTGCTTTCACAAGTCCAAAACAGGTGGTAAACAGTCTCTGGATGCATGTTACATAAGATGCAGGCAACATCAATGTCCTTCTTGTATCTACCCATCACAGTCTTTACAGGGTAATAACCATGAATGATTTTGAAAGAAATCTCTTTGAATGCTGCTCACTGCTCCCCTCACCGGGGTGAGGATAATGGGTTAAATGCGGAGGATAATCTCACCACACCTATTGTGTGTGTGACAATCATTGGTACTTAAACTTTTTAACTTTAACTTTGTCCGTAAGTAAATACCTGTTAGGAAGAGACCATGTTTTGACCCAGCAGATGGCATTCACAACATTACTACACCCCGACTTAAACAAGTTGAAAAACTTACTCGGTGTTACCGTTTAGTGGTCAATTGTACGGAATAGAGATAAATATATCGGCAGTCCGATATTATCGGCCGATAAATACTTTAAAATGTAATATCGGAAATTATCGGTATCGGTTTCAAAATTATCGGTATCGGTTTCAAAAAGTAAAATTTATGACTTTTTAAAACGCCGCCGTGTACATGGACGTAGGGAGAAGTACAGAGCACCAATAAACCTTAAAGGCACTGCCTTTGCGTGCCGGCCCAGTCACATAATATCTACGGCTTTTCACAAACAAGTGAATGCATTGCATACTTGGTCAACAGCCATACAGGTCACACTGAGGCTGGACGTATAAACAACTTAAACACTGTTACAAACATGCGCCACAGTGTGAACCCACACCAAACAAGAATGACAAACACATTTCAGGAGAACATCCGCACCGTAACACAACATAAACACAACAGAACAAATACCCAGAACCCCTTGCAGCACTAACTCTTCGCTGCCCCCCCACCCCCAACCCCCAACCCCGCCCACCTCAACCTCCTGGAGCATGTCCCAAATTCCAAGCTGCTGTTTTGAGGCATGTTAAAAAAAATAATGCACTTTGTGACTTCAATAATAAATATGGCAGTGCCATGTTGGCATTTTTTTTCCATAACTTGAGTTGATTTATTTTGGAAAACCTTGTTACATTGTTTAATGCATCCAGCGGGGCATCACAACAAAATTAGGCATAATAATGTGTTAATTCCACGACTGTATATATCGGTATCGCTTGATATCGGAATCGGTAATTCAAGAGTTGGGCAATATCGGATATCAGCAAAAAAGCCATTGTCGGACATCTCTAGTACGGAATATGTACTTTACTGTGTAAACTGTACTGTTTCATATAATGTATTCTCTTCCTTTGCGATCTACTAATAAAAGTTTAAATCAATCAATCAATACTCCAGAGCACAATTACCCAGGAGACAGACACTCAATCATTTTGGAATAAGCGGCAGATTTTTCAGTTATTTTTCTGATTAAAACAAAGTTTCCCCACGGGAGTGTCAAGTGGATCATTCACCATTTTTGAAGCAGAAAGAGGAAATGAGTAAGCCCTGTACAACATAACAACACCTGATGGAATGGCATCAAATATAAAGGCAAATTGTTTGGGAGTCACAGGGACCTTAAAATAGTTGAGAAATTCTTGGTTATTATTTCTTTCACTAACTACTTCTTTGCTATCACTTTTACCATCATATTTGTACATAACATATTTGCTGATGGTGTTCTATTGTTGTTGTTATTGTTATTGTTATTGTTGTGTTTGCTGCTGTTGTTGTTGTTGTCGTCTCTCTGTCTTATCCCGCTCTTGTCCCCACAATTTACCCCTCTGTCTTCCTTTTTTTCTCTTTCTATCCCCTCCTGCTCTGGCCCGGCTGCACCAAATAATAATATAAATCCATTTAATAAAGTGAAATACAAATAAAGCAAAAAGAGAAGTATTCCACACTTCTCTTTTGTAAAGTACATTTGTACAGCCGATATGGACATCTACATCAACTACCGTATATGATTTGCCTGAGAAGCTGGACAGAACTAAAAAAAAAAAAAAGAGAGATACATTTTTGGTAATTCAACAGTTTTCCTGACTCTCGATGTATTTTGTGCTTCTTTGATTGTTGGGATGGTTTCAAAGGTCGCTAAGTTGAATTGGTGAAACAGAGTCATGTGACATTGCCGACTGAAAGAAGGCTTGCTGACAAAATAATAAGTTTTTGCAAGTATTAATCGATATAAATAATTGTGATATAAGTAAATGTACTGAAACTCAATGTAACAGAGCAAAAGTAGTGTTTCTTCTACTCAAATATACTCAAGTAAAAGAATGTTGCATTTAAACTATTCTGAAAAGTACAATTTATCCAAAAGGTTACTTAAGTAAATGTAACAGAGTAAATGTAGCGCGTTACTACCCACCTCTGTGGAGGAGTACTACAAAAGTGACCTAATGTGCATGAAAGCATCCAAGATGCATTAAGCTGCACTCTTGTCCGCTGCTTTATTATCATGACACCGGGGATAGTGCTAATGGCCTCTCTCAGTGTCGCCTTAATGCTGCTTTGAGGACCTTCTAATGGCTGTTTTTTCAGTATGAGAATAGAACACATGTTTTACCACACATTACTTACCCTCTGGATATTTGTGTCCTATTGATACAATGAACTGGACATCTCATGTAAAAATACACAACATAAGGTGGCAAGAAATACATCACTGATAAATAAAGCAAAATATGTATTGGACAAAAATCACTCCATATTCTCTACTGCCCGCTCGTGTTACCATATCTGAGTTATTAGGCCCTTTTCCATCGCAGGAACATCCATCCATCCATTTTCTACCGCTTATTCCCTTCGGGGTCGCCAGGGGCGCTGGAGCCTATCTCAGCTACAATCGGGCGGAAGGCGGGCTACACCCTGGATAAGTCGCCACCTCATCGCAGGGCCAACACAGATAGACAGACAACATTCACACACTAGGGCCAATTTAGTGTTGCCAATCAACCTATCCCCAGGTGCATGTCTTTGGAGGTGGGAGGAAGCCGGAGTACCCGGAGGGAACCCACGCAGTCACGGGGAGAACATGCAAACTCCACACAGAAAGATCCCGAGCCCTGTATTGAACCCCAGACTACTCAGCACCTTCGTATTGTGAGGCAGACGCACTAACCCCTCTTCCACCGTGCTGCCCTCGCAGGAACATTCCCGGGAAAATAAAGTTTCCCCTGTGTTTTCACCAAAAACTACCCAGGTAGATTTAAGTCTTCAGGAACCTTTCGGAGTGGGCGATATGGACAAAAAAGTATACCTCGATATATTTTCCGGTGAAAGTATACATATAAAGATATTCATTTTTGAGCGATATTCAGTGAAATTGAAGTGAATGACAACTGTACTGTAAACAGTCAGTGACACTTTTATTAACCCAGTTAGTCCAGATGGGTATTAACTAGGGGTGTAACGGTACGTGTATTTGTATTGAACCGTTTCGGTACTGGGGTTCCGGTTCGGTTCGGAGGTGTACCGAACGAGTTTCCACACGGACATAGTAAGTAGTGTAACGCACGTTGTGTAAACAATGCACACCGAGGCACAACACACGGCATGCTAGCAGCTAACAGGCTACGATAGACTGACCATACGTCATCTTTTCACCGTACATGTCCTCTTTTGCGGAGCTGTCAGGGCGGAGTTTCTTAAATGCCTCAAATGTCCGGCATTTTGAGTTAGGGTTGCGTGTTGTTTCAATGTACGTTCAGGGTTAAGAAGGGGTTAAAAACAAAACAAATTGTGCACGCAGCAGCATTGGTGAGGGAGGGGCAGAGACAGAGAGAGCGAGAGAGTTATGATAAACGCGCATGCGACGCCAGGCTCTGCTTTTTATCCATAGATTTATCAGATTTAATTTTTTATTATCTATAGCAGGGGTGTCAAAAGTGTGCCCCGGAGGCCATTTGCGGCCCACAGCTAATGTTTTAAAGGCCGACGGCACATTCTAAAAATACTACTATTAAAAAAAACAAAAACATAACAAAAGTGAAATAAAAAAGCTTAAACGTTAAATGTAATTAGAAAAAGTTTCAATGTTGACTAATAAAACAAAGCTGTTTTTTTTCTCTTTTAAACTGTCATTGCTCAAAACCTAATATTGAATCAAAATCAATGTTATTATGAATTATTGACCTATCCAAGGTTCCGATTACTTCACATCAAATATTCCACTAAGAAAATATTTTTGGTGGATGATTTTGCAAATTGGTAAATAAATAACCCAAAAATGTATATTTTGTTGTTTTCTTACTGTACCGAAAATTAACCAAATCGTGACCTCTAAACCGAGGTACGTACCGATCCGAAATTTTTGTGTACCGTTACACCCCTAGTATTAACAGCACAGAAAATAAACTGTTTAAGTAGCACATAATTACATAACATAAGGGGTTTAGTAGCCAATGGAGGGAGAGCGGGTGAGAATCGAGGAACACAACAAATAAGCACTGTTTGGTCATTTCAACGTGAAATAAATTATATCGATATTACGATATTTTCTTAATTCATATCTTTTTAAAAATATATAAATATATCTTACAAACTCGATATATCGCCCAGCCCTAGGGGTTCCTAAAACTTATTTTTCTAACACACAGCGCCATCGGAATATGTTTAAGATTAAAGATTAAAGTACCAATGATTGTCACACACACACTAGATGTGGTGAAATTTGTCCTCTGCATTTGTCCCATCCCCTCGGGGAGCAGTGGGCAGCAGCGGCGCCGCGCCCGGGAATCATTTTGGTGATTTAACCCCCAACTCCAACCCTTTGTTGCTGAGTGCCAAGCAGGGAGGTTATGGGTCCCATTTTTATAGTCTTTGGTATGACTCGGCTGGATTTGAACTCCAACCTACTGTGGAGACTTGTTTGTTTCTTATTTCTTGTGTATTTCTATAACAACAAAATTGACAATGGAGTGAAAGAAGACAGGATGAAGAGACAAAGAACAACGAAAGGAGTTTTCGAAATGCAGGAACTTTTGTGGGGCATTTTTGTACTGAGCTCGCTGATCAGTGGAACTATCTTGGAGTGTTTTTACTCAGCCTAGTCTTTAAACTATATGCAGCCTAATGTTGTTTATTATTTTAAACTTCAATATGTGAAGCTACGAGAAGTGGACAGACTCTTTTTAAACATATTTACGGAGGAGTATGAAGCCGTAATCGAAGCGGCAACCTCAGCTGCTTACTACACTGACTTTGTTCGATATTTGTATAATAAAGGAGGCAGTATACGACTGGAACAAAGGTAAACGACATCAAATAATAACTAGATGAGACAATTCCTGAAGGAATTACTTGTTAATGCTCCAATGCTGAAGTTGAACTGAAATCCTGGGATTTTTTTTACAATTATTGAAGTAGAGCACACAATTCCCAAACAGGCTGAATATTTTGAAGTTGGAACAGTTTGAATCAGATGAAAAATGTGGGAGTTGTGGAACTTTGAAGAATGTCCCATTGATTTCAATGGAATTTCTCAAACATTTGGGAATTTCCGGAAAAGCGGAATTTTTTTCAAAATGGTAAAAAAAAACTTGAATGGTCTGAATGAGTTCAAATGGTTGTTGTTGACATTTTTAAAATTGGTTGAGAAATGCTGAAGTAGTAACATGTTGAATTGAGAAATGTTATTACGGAATTTTGGGAAAACCAGGAATTTTTCCAGTTTAAAAAACAACTTTGTTTTTTTGTCCGGTGGAACGGTTGAAATGCGTTGAAAAATGTGGAAGGAGTAGTCGGCAAAAAAAAGGGTAGAAATAGGGCTTTGGAAAACTAGGAATTCCGGAAAATCCTGGAATTGTTTTGAACTTGGAAAAAAGGTAGTTTACATTTCCAGGATGGTGGAATGTGTTGAAGGTGGAATGGTTAGAATATTGTGAAAAATTTGGAAATGGTGGAAGTTTGAAAAATGGCCAATTTATTTTGAATGGTAAAAATGTCCCGGGAAACCTGGAATTCTGGAAAATCTGGGAATTTTTGGAATTTGTCAAGGGAATGCCTGCGATTCCCGAATAGGCTGAAAAGTTTGAAGTTGGAACGGTTTGAATCGGGTGAAAAATGTAGAAGGTAGAGCGCGCCAAATTCTGGAGAAGAAAAAGAAGAAGAAGTTTAATAAATAGATGAATTTTGGTGTAGAAAACCATATGTGTGAATGCTCCAAAGCATTCACACAACTATTTACTTTATTCCATGTTGTAAAAGTAGTCAGTGACACTCCATTTGTGTAGTTATTAGCCTCAACCTGAATAAGCAGAATGCTAATGCTAACAAGCTAACGCTAAACTTGATGTGTTTGTGTTGTCATCGTTAGATAAACACTGACTTTTATTATTTATACTGTATATTCTTATTTACAGCTGAAATGGACCAAAAGTAATCGCCTGATCCTCATGAATTCATCATTTACTGAGAGGACGACTTTCTGACTGTTGGACGTTGCGGACAAAAGCCTGACCTTTTATGAACAATTCGGTACGCTTTAACTTTTAAATTATATAATTTTGTATATTATTGCTTTGTATTTCATTTACTTATTTTTTTAGTAAGATAACTGTGACCTAATACTGTCTGTCTATTTACATGGTATCAGTGTAAAAATATACTAAAGCACTCCTCCATACGTCATCAGTCTGATTTGTATGAACTGTGAAATGTGGTGGAATCATAAACCACACATTTCTACATGAACCGGTAGTTCCAGGAACCAGAGGTTCCAGGAACTTAAAGTTTCTGAACTTTTAATGGAAAAGGGCCTATTGTGTAGAAATATGGGGAAATAACTACACTCACACCTTTTATGTATTAAATCGAAAATACAAAAATTCCAGGATATAGTGTATTTGCAAACAGCCAAAATTATGCACGAAGCAAACTATAACCTGCTGCCCAAGGACGTATAACAATTCCTCTCAACAAAAGAGGGGAAATATAACCTTAGAGAAAAATTTAACTTAAAACATTTGTATGCACGTACAACACTTAAATCACTTAAAATATATCAGTATGCGGAATTAAATTATGGAATGGATTAAGTAAAGAAATCAAACAATGTACTAATATGATTTAGTTTACGAAACTGTACATTTTGAATTTATCCATCCATCCATCCATTTTCTACCGCTTGTCCCTTTCGGGGTTGCGGGGTGTCGCTGGAGCCTATCCCAGCTGCATTCAGGCGGTAGGCGGGGTACACCCTGGACAAGTCGTTGATAATCGTATTCATTTCACTATAAGATATATAATACAACTTATTTGACTATGTATTCTTTATTTGATTTTTTTAAAAATGTTAACTATGGATTAAATTGTGAACAAATTGGGAACAGGAAGTGAACAAAAGTGTTAGCAACGGCTATGAAATGGAAAAGGGTAGGACTAAATGAGCTCTGCTTCTTCCTACTCCTTTTCGAACATGTTGAAACATCCATCCGTCCATCCATTTTAATTGTGATGTATCATGTTGCAATTGCATGCATGTTCACAATAAACTTAAACCATATTGTTTATAAACTGGTGCACAATAAAACTCGCTGGCCACCACATTAGGTAAACAAGCACAATGCGAGGAACAAACTACAACAATACATTTCTAGTTCCCTATAGTTTAAATGTCAGCCCGCTGATTTAACATAACTTCTTCCTCTGGATTCAATTGCGCCAGAGAAACAAATAAGCAAAACATAAAAAAATGCATCCCTCTATACTCAAAATTGTGTTCATTTGTCCAAAGTCGGTGTATTTTTGTGGTCAATACAATTAAATTAACTAAGAATTTGATTTTCTTTTGAATACAATAATGAAAAAAACCTGAGATTAGAATTAAGATTAAAATTAGACCATTTTTAAATAAAATGTAATAAAAAAATTGGACTTAATTATTCCTTATTAGAAAATAAACAAAATTCATTTAGAAATATATAAAAACAAAAATCGACATTAATTGCAGCCGATTACCCTTCTAAAAGTTTCTTCTTTTTCCCCAGCTGGGTCTTTTGAGTTTTTCCTAACCTTAACCCTTGTTGTGAGTTTGTCAAGCCCTTTCGGACACTTTTGAATGAGCACCATATAGATACATTTTGATTGATTGTTTGATGGACTGATTCAATTAAGTGTTTAAAAAATGTATTAAAGATTGCATAATTTCTCATAAAAAATGTAATAGAAGTGTAATGGTGACTAAAATCTGTTATTTCATGTCTGGATATCTCATAATGTAAAAAAAAAACTTATTTAGAAGGTCATAAAACGTTTTTGTATGCTTTACCTAGTAAAATATTATTTTATTTATTTTTAATTGATCATTTTTACAGCTAAAATGTATTTATCGCCGTCAGGCCTGGAACCAAGTAACAGCAATAAATGAGGGTTTATAAATACATTGACAAATTTATTTTAAAAAGTAAATTTAAAAATGAATTACATTTTTACAAAATGTATTTCAGATTTTATCTAAATAAAAATTGTATTTAAAAATGTATTATAACATTTAAAAAAATTTTTTTTTAAGTGAATTTAAATGTAATCTGGAATAGTTCTATCTGACCCATGACCCCAATGCGGACATGCGTTAGACATAGATGAATGGATATGAAAAATTCAATTAGACATTAGATTAAAAATAATGTGATTAATAATAATATTAATGTGTCAGTGCAAATGAGTTAAGTTCCAGTCAGTGTTTTAGTGGAACAGTGTGTATATGACACATCTCATCATGACTTAGATCATGTCTTGCAGTCATAAAAAGTATGATTCAAAGTGTCGCCGGAAAGACTGTTGGTCAATGTGTGCACACGTCCACACCTGCCAGCGTCACCGCCAAACCAAATGTGACTTTTTACGATGTCACAGGAAGTGTGTTTGATGGGTGTAAAGCAACATGTGACTGTTTGACTTTGAGCCCGTCCTTTATGAGCAAACACACTCAACAGTTGGCGCTTATCTAACCTCCGTCCGGTACGCTATCTGACAGGCCAAAGTCGTCTTTGTTGCATTGGACTCCATCCTGACTTCCTGCCTGGGCAAACGCTTGCAATGAGCTTAAGAAGCAAATAATAAACACCTTATTACATAAATACTGCTAAATAAATACACATTTTACTACTACTACTACAATATGTGCAAGTGTGCCTAATAATGAAGTGGACCGCATTACTGTATATTTATTAGAGTGTAATCTTTTATTTTATGGACAAAACTATTGGAACATTTGGCCTTAAAATAAGTGTTTGTAAAAAGTGTATTCTTCTTTTTGGTGTTTTTGCCATTATTGGCCTTCAGGCCACGTAAAAATAAAATATTGTCTTCATGGTGAATATTAGGAGTGTGAATCTTTGGGAAATTAACGATTCGATCCGATCCAGATTCCTGGGGTGACGATTCCATTCAACACGATTCTCGATTTAAACCGATTATTTGGTATAATAATTGTAATACAACTTTTTTCAAAACAGGTTACAGGTTGGAACAGCTCCTTATGGTTGCATGGAGATGGCCTATAAAGGTTGATTTTAAAAATGTAGTCTTTCAAAAAAATTTTTTAAAATGTTATACATTTTTGAAAATTATGAATCGATTTAGAATTGGAATGAATAAAAATCACAATTTGGATGTGAATACAATTTTTGTGCACCTCCAGTAAATACAATGATCTCCTTTCCAGTATTTCCTATTGTATTCAAGTCAGGTCAAATACTTAAATGTTGCACCAAAATCTGGTAAAAAATTTAAATAAAATTGCCTTTTCAAGTTTTGCTTATTCTTTGGCTTATTTTGTTGTTTGGTGGATTGTTTCACTTTATGTAATTCAAATGGTTTGTAATTTTTGCAAAATATTGCTGTGTCTCGGCCAGTCTCAAAAGGCCATGTTTTGCTTTCTTTGGCACTTTGTGGTGTTTTTAAAAAATATATATATTATTTTTTTTGGCGCCACAAAGTTTGTTTTTTTGCCAAAAACTACAAAACAAGAAAAAAGTGTTTGCATCAAGTCGGAGTTGAAGTCAGCTTGGTTTATGGTTACAACATGACATATCAATTTCCAGTTTCTCAAAAAAGAGGAGGAAGAAGCACAGTTTATTTATTCATACCCTCTTCCATTTCATAGCAATTGCTAACAGTTTAATTCACTTCCTGTTCTCAGTTTGTACACAATTTACTCCATAAATAATACAATTCTAAAATAATAAATAAATAACAAATAGTGACGTTAGATGTACAAAACCCACAACCAGTGAAGTTGGCACGTTGTGTAAATGGTAAATAAAAACAGAATACAATGATTTGCAAATCCTTTTCAACTTTTATTCAATTGAATAGACTGCAAAGACAAGATACTTAACTTTTGAACTGGAAAACTTTATTTTTTGCAAATATTAGCTCATTTGGAATTTGATGCCTGCAACATGTTTCAAAAAAGCTGGCACAAGTGGCAAACAAGACTGAGAAAGTTGAGGAATGCTCATCAAACACTTATTTGGAACATCCCACAGGTGAACAGGCTAATTGGGAACAGGTGGGTGCCATGATTGGGTATAAAAGCAGCTTCCATGAAATGCTCAGTCATTCACAAACAAGAATGGGGCGAGGGTCACCACTTTGTGAATAAAATACGTGAGCAAATTGTTTAAGAACAACATTTCTCAACCAGCTATTGCAAGGAATTTAGTGATTTCACCATCTACGGTCTGGAATATTATCAAAAGTTTCAGAGAATCTGTAGAAATCACTGCACGTAAGTGATGATATTACGTACTTTCGATCCCTCAGGCGGTACTGCATCAAAAAGCGACATCAGTGTGTAAAGGATATCACCACATAGGCTCAGGAACACTTCAGAAAATCAGTAACTGCAGTACCGTAAGTACAAGTTAAAACTCTACTATGCAAAGCGAAATACATTTAGCAACAACACCCAGAAATGCCGCCGGCTTTGCTGGGCCTGAGCTCATCTAAGATGGACTGATGCAAAGTGGAAAAGTGTTCTGTGGTCTGACGAGTCCACATTTCAAATTGTTTTTGTAAACTGTGGACGTCGTGTCCTCCGGACCAAAGAGGAAAAGAACCGTCCGGGTTGTTATAGGCGCAAAGTTCAAAAGCCAGCATCTGTGATGGTATGGGGGTGTATTAGTGCCCAAGGCATGGGTAACTTACACATCTGTGAAGGCACCATTAATGCTAAAAGGTACATACAGGTTTTGGAGCAACGTATGTTGCCATCCAAGCAATGTCTTTTTCATGGACGCCCCTGCTTATTTCAGCAAGACAATGCCAAGCCACATTCTACACGTGTTACAACAGCAAGGCTTCGTAGTGAAAGATTGCGGGTACTAGACTGGCCTGCCTGTAGTCCAAACCTGTCCCCCATTAAAAATGTGTGGCACATTATGAAGCCTAAAATACAACAACTGAGACCCCGGACTGTTGAACAACTTAAGCTGTACATTAAACAAGAATGGGAAAGAATTCCACCTGAAAAGCTTAAAAAATCGGTCTCCTCAGTTCCCAAACGTTTACTGAGTGTTGTTAAAAGGAAAGGCCATGCAACACAGTGGTAAAAATGCCCCTGTGACAACTTTTTTGCAATGTGTTGCTGTCAAAAAATTCTAAGTTAATGATTATTTGCAAAAAATTATTAAGTTTTTCAGTTGGAACATTAAATATCTTGTATTTGCAGTCTATTCAATTGAATATAAGTTGAAAAGAATTTGCAAATCATTGTATTCTGTTTTTATTTACGAATTACACAACTGGTTTTGGGTTTTGTATTATATATAGTGAGATGAACATTAAATATTGATATTAAAAAACAGCGAAAACAATCAAATCGTTTGTGCCTTAATGGGATTGCTGCTTTTATTTATCGTCTTCTACCATTTTTCTTTTACTCCTTTCTTTTTTTTGTTTGTCCTAAATGATCATCACTTTTCCTAGAAGACACAAGTATCTTCCTCCTCCAGCTGCGAGATGCTCAATGCCTCCCTCTCCCATATGAAGCAGAGCGATGGCAAAGTGGAGATAAAAATAAAAAAGATTCTCGCCGCCTGATCCAGCTGATAACAGGCTGTTACCGTGGCAACAGGAAGGAAGTAGAATTGTTGCGGACCTCAGCAGTTCAAGAGGAACCACAAAGACGCGCTTTACAAGCGTGCGCGCTTCCTATTAATACGGTGTTTAGACAAGTGTTATCTGAGGCCTCTTTGCATCGTCAACTCTCAATCAGTAAAGTGACCTCGGCTGCGCCACAGAGTCCACATGGAGACAAGGACAGTAGGACATGTCCTCATTTCACCCCTGCTCATTTTCGACTGGGCGTACGGAGCATGCTACCAAACACGCATCGGCAAAACTCTTATCAAAGATCCTCTATATCAGTGATTCTCAAACTGTGATACGTGCACCACTACATCTAGTGCAGGGGTCGGCAACCCAAAACTTTTAAAGAGCCTTATTGGACCAAGGCAACACATGATGTAAGTGTCTATATTAGCTACAAAAACCTACTATTAAAAATGACTTATGTGTCGCAGGCTGAAGCAAATCTTCGTTGACAGAAATGTTGAAATTTAATATTTATTCTACACATTTTTACAACATTAGAAACCATTAATAAATGACATGCTACTCAGAAGTTGAGATACATCCTGTAAATTAGTGGCTTTTAACGGCCAAAGGTATAGATGTGTGTGTCCAAGTTAAAGAAAATGGCAGGCTGTCTTCTTTTAATAGCTCTATTACAATCTTTGGCAAGCTGGGTAATGTTTGCTGTGGTCTGGAAAAACATGCCACACAAACAACTATATAAATTGCAGCCAATATTACATACAGATGATGTGTCATGAGACATGCAAAACTAAATTATATACAAAGAGGATAAAAGTAAAGGATAGTAAATGAGCTCAAATATACCTACACATGGGCTATAATGATGCAATATGTACATACAGCTAGCCTAAATAGCATGTTAGCATTGATTAGCTTGCAGTCATGCTCTGACCAAATATGCCTGATTAGCAAGTCAATGACATTAACAAAGCGCACCTTTGTTCATTCATGCACAGTATAAAACGTTTGGTGGACAAAATGAGGAGGAAGACTTTACATGTAAACAAACTGTTGCGTTTGTTTGTATTTTCCCCCCATCTTTTTCCATTTTCAATCCTTTTTTAAAAATGCTCCATGGAGCCACTAGGGTGGCTCTAAAGAACCGCATGCGGCTCAGGAGCCGCGGGTTGCTGACCCCTGATCTGGTGGTACACCAAAGAATCCCTTAATGTTGTTTTATTTTGCTATACTCAAACACAGTCTTACAGTTCAAAGTGTGTGTAATGTTACAGTGGTCAAAAATATTCAATATACTTGTTAAATAAAACCTCTGCCTTGTTTTTAATGAATACCCAACCCTACTATGCTACTGTATTTTAATGTTGGTCATTATGGTGGCACTTGGAGAGTTACTTGTTTTCTGAGGTGGTACTTGGTGAAAAAAGTTTGAGAACCACGGCTTCATATGACAGGAACGCTTTGCTGGGTTTTTTTTTTGGAACGTACTACAAAAACGCTAGTCAAAGATTGTCTATATGACAGGAGCCCTCTGCTGTTTTTTGGAACATACTGTAAAAAGCTCAGTGAAATATCGTACGTGATACTGCAAAACACTGGTCAAAGATCATCTATATAACTGGAGCCATCTGCTACTTTGTGACAATCATTGGTACTTTAATCTTAATCTTTAATCTTTTTGTAGCACTACAAAAATACCAATAAAAGATTGTCCAAACAACAGGACCACTCTGTTGTTTTTTAAGAATATACCGCAAAAAGCTAAGTCAAAAATCATTTATACAAAAGGAGCTCTCTGCTATTTATTGGAACATGTGTACTGCAAAAACGCTAATCAAAGATCCTTCGAATAACAGGATCATACTTCTTTTTAGGAACATACTACAAAAACACTGGTCAAAGATCCTCCGCATAACAGAAAACACATGTCAGATATCCTCAATATAACAGCAGCACTCTGCTGTTTTTAGCTAATGTACTGCAAAAATATTAGTCAAAGTTCCTCTTTTTGTCAGGAGAAATCTGCTATTTTTTGGAACATATTACAAAAACGCTAGTCAAATATCTTCTATACAACAAGAGCGCTCTGCTGTTTTTAAGGAACATACCCCTAAAACTTAGTCAATGATCTTCTATAACAGAAGTGTTCTGCTCTTTTTGGTACATACTGTAAAAATAGTTGTCAAAGATCCTCTATATTACGCTCTGCTGTTTTTTGGAAATTATTGCAAAAAGCTTAATCAAAAATATTCTGTATAACAGGAGCACTCTGCTGTTTTTAGGAACATACCACATCAAGTTAGTCAAAGATCCTCTCCATGGCAGAAGTGTTCTGCTGTTTTTTGGTCAAAGATCAACTATATGACAACATCACTCTGCTGTTCTTTGGAGCATATTAAAAAATCACTTGCCAAAGATCCTCTAATATAACCGGAGCACTCTGCTGTTTTTTGGAATATAATTCAAAAACTCAGTCAAAGATCATCTTTATAACTGGAGCCATCTGCTGATTTTTGCCACATACTACAAAAATACCAGTCAAAGATTGTCTATACAACAGGAGCGCTCTGCTGTTTTTAAGGAACATACCACAAAAACTTAGTCAAAGATCCTCTATAACAGAAGTGTTCTGCTGTTTTTGGAACATACTGCAAAAACATTTGTCAAAGATCCTCTATATTACAGGGGAACTCTGCTGTTTTTTTGGAAATTACTGGAAAAAGCTTGGTCAAATTTTTTTCTGTATAACTGGAGCACTCTGCTGTTTTTTAGGAACATACCACATAAAGTTAGTCAAAGATCCTCTCCATTGCAGAAGGGTTCTGCTGTTTTTTGGAACGACTGTTTAAATATTAGTCAAAGATCTGTTCTTTGGAACAAACTAAAAAAACACTTGCCAAAGATCCTCTATATACCCAGCCAATTACAGGATTATACTACAAAAAGCTTAGTCAAAGATTGTCCATACAACAGGAGTAACAGGCAAAAGGTGATTTTAGGTCAGTTTAATAACAGCGCCACCATGTGGTATATCAGTCAGAAAAATAATAACACAGTAGGAATGCATGTTTCCACAACATTTTCACTCTTTAGTGTGCAGCAGCTGAGGAGCAGAAGACTTCAACAAATACATTTATTAGTGCTTGAAGAAACGAGGGCAGCTTCACTTGTTTGGGTTAAAAAGAGTTCAGGAGTGAGAAGTCTCTCTTTTAATTCTTCCACAATCTCCTCTTCCCGAAGGAGGACAGCCTTTCTCCTCTGGCCTCATTGTGAGCCAACATGCCAAAGTCTTTGTGCAAAGACGCAGTAACACTCTTACGTAATGCTCCCCTCAGAAGGAATATCGAGTAAAAATGCATATGACTTTAACTCCATCTTTGTTTCACACGCTTTCTGCTGAGCCAGTCTTAAAGCAAGCCTGACCTTAAGGCTTGTTTCCTTCACACTGATTTGTTTATTCATAGATTTTTCTTTTTTTTTACTGCTCAGCTAAAAGAGAGAAGCGTATCCTTGTGTAACCGCCTCCCACACTGGCATCAATCTGACCAAAACATGGTGGAACATGAAGATGGTCTGTTGGAGATCCTCCAGGCATCACCGAGGGATGAGGATCAATGGAAGGTGACGTCTGCTACTTGTGAACATTTCAAAGAACAGAGAATGTTTGCATTCTGTTTTATGTCTCGCACTCCATCACTGCGTCAGCGCCCTCTGGAGACCACTTGTCAGAAACTTGCACGTCGGCAGAGGGTGTGACCCCAGGATGCAGGGACAGAAGGCGGCGTGCAGGTCAGAGATGCAACTCTTTACTTAAAGAGCAAAATCGGCAGAAACAAAAGCAGTGTAACACGTACACACTGACTAAAGACACTAATCCAGCGCTGACAAGAAGCAACAGGTGAACCTTAACAGATTTGATTAGAAATGGAAACTGAATAAAGTGAAGTTTCAGAAAAAAAACTAAGAGTTAAACAGGAATTATAACCAGAATAAGAGCACCAGGACAGGAAATGATACAGAAGACAGGAAAATAACTAACAAACTGTTGTGTGGGATCCTGACACCACTAACATCTTTCAGAACCCTAAGCATAATTGTATTTTGGGCCTGTTCTTTTCAGTTTTTTTTTATGTGAAAAAATTGTTATACTTTTTCAAAATCCAACCGGAATTTACCGTATTTTTTCGGACCATATGGCGCACTAAAAATCCTTTCATTTTCTCAAAAATCGACAGTGCGCCTTATAACCCAGTGCGCCTAATGTATGGAATAATTCTGGTTGTGCTTACTGACCTCAAAGCAATTTTATTTGGTACATGGTGTAATGATAAGTGTGACCAGTAGATGGCAGTCACACATAAGAGATACGTGTAGACTGCAATATGACGCCAGTAAACAACACCAAATCTTTAAATCAGGGGTCCCCAAATTTTTTGACCCGGGGGCCGCATTGGGTTAAAAAAATTTGGCCGGGGGCCAGGCTGTATATATATATATATATCAGGGCTGCAACAACTAATCGATTAAATCGATTAAAATTGATTATTAAAATAGTTGTCGATTAATTTAGTCATCGATTCGTTGGATCTATGATATGCGCATGCGCAGAGTTTTTATTTTATTTTATTTTTTATTTAAAAATTATTATTATTATTTTTTTAATAAACCTTTATTTATAAATTGCAACATTTACAAACAGCTGAGAAACAATAATCAAAATAAGTATGGTGCCAGTATGCTGTTTTTTTTCAATAAAATACTGGATAGGATAGAAATGTAGTTTGTCTCTTTTATCCGATTATTAATCGATTAATCGAAGTAATAATCGACAGATTAATCGATTATCAAATTAATCGTTAGTTGCAGCCCTAATATATATATATATATATATATATATATATATATACATATATATTGTTTTTATAATCCGTTTTGTCATTTAACATCAATTAACATTGATGTTCATCAACATTTAACATTGTCACGTTATCGATGGGAAAATTAATTTTTAGACAATATGATTTGCCTGAGCGGCTGGGAGACACCGAGAGTAATAAGCGGTAGAAAATGGATTAGAAAGGAAAGATTTAAAAAAATAATAAAATAAAAATAAAAACACTTTTTTTTTTAACTTGGGACTTCCCGTGGGCCGGATTTTAGATGCCGCGGGCCGTTATTTGGGGACCCCTGCTTTAAATGTTCCATTGAGAATATAGAACATTAAACACGGCGCTCGAAAATCTGTCAAAATGTTTTAGGATGACTTTGGTAAGCTATGAAGCCGCACCGCTTGATTATATTGGTGTTTAAGGACCTCAAAATGGCACCCATTAGCAGACATAATCTGGCGTTTTGTTTCACAATATTATGCAAAACCAACTTTTCCTACCTTCTGGTACCTGCTGATGTGTAGTTGGGATCTGCATAAGTCCTGAAAATGTGCGTGCGTCCGCCATTGTAATCCGTGCTGACACCGTAGTCGTAAGCTTCTTCTTTCTGTTGCCATTTCTAATATAAAGTAGCGTAAAGTTCTTACATATATCTGTCAGTAGACTAGCTATCAAAGCGTTAAAAACTGTAGTGGGTTTACATAATTCACCCGCATAATTTTTGTTACTAGAGAGTTTCGGTCGGACGGTTTTTCTCGGGACACATTTCCGGCGTTGTTATTGCACTAGTGAGCCACGGATGAGGAGATGCTGCTCTGTTACTGATTGAAATAAAGTCTGAATGTCATTAAAACAGTTAGCACCATCTTTTGACACTTCTCCCACTCCCGTCCTTGCACGCTACTCCGCTACAACAAAGATGACGGGGAGAAGACGCTGTCGAAGGTGAGCCACGTAAATAAGACCGCCCACAAAACGGCGCATCCTGAAGCAACTGTCAGAAAGCGACTTGAAGATGATCTGTAAAACATCATCTATGCAACATTTTGACCCAAGAACCACCATTACATGTTATGTAGACCACAAGGAAGTATTTTACATTTAGAAAAAAATAATAATATGACTCCTTTAATGCGCTTTATAACCCGGTGCACCTTTTGTATGAAAAAAGACCTGAAAAGACCAGCTCATCGGCAGTGCGCCTTATAATCCGGCTCGCCCTATGGTCCGGAAAATACGGTAATTTAATGCATGTTTTGTGCTAAAACGAGTTAATGGGGTATGTTTTTCCAATATATATAATTTTTGGAGAAAATACAAAAATTTACATCATAAAACATTGATTTTTAACTTGAACAATGTTGCTTTTACAGGAAATAGAAAGGATAGGAGAGGATGGAGTTTATTTACCCCAGAGCTGTCACACTACAAAAATGGATTAAATACCTTAAATCAAGATCCAAACTTTTTACTTAATCCTCTGAATAATATTTCATGTAATAGCAATAGAGTAGCTAAAGGAGGAACAAGTCCCCAGGGAGTGTATAAATCAAGTTTGGATACATATTTTTCATTTTATTTTATTTTTTTCTCAAATCTCACAAGCAACTTCAGTCCTAATAACAATAGGGAACATGTCCTTTTTAACCCTTTAAATGCCCATTTGATATAATTATGTTTTTTTTTTTTTTTAAAGATTTGCACAACATGAGTTATCATCCGTATATTAAATGTTGAAGGCCTGGTATCAAAAGTACAGTCGTGGTCAAAAGTTTACATACACTTGTAAAAACATAATGTCATGGCTGTCTTGAGTTTCCAATAATTTCTACAACTCTTATTTTTTTGTGATAGAGTGATTGGAGCACATACTTGTTGGTCACAAAAAACATTTATGAAGTTTGGTTCTTTTATGATGAAAATGGAGTGGAACTGGAACCAATGAAACTGGTGCTTTACGGAGAGTAAATGGGACAATGAAAAAGGAGGATTAAGATTAAAGATTAAAGTACCAATGATTGTCACACACACACTAGATGTGGTGAAATTTGTCCTCTGCATTTGACCCATCCCCTTGGGGAGCAGTGGGCAGCAGCGGCGCCGCGCCCGGGAATCATTTTGGTGATTTAACCCCCAACTCCAACCCTTGATGCTGAGTGCCAAGCAGGGAGGTAATGGGTCCCATTTTTATAGTCTTTGGTATGACTCGGCTGGGATTTGAACTCCAACCTACTGATCTCAGAGCGGACACTCTAACCTTACCGCCGAATTCTTCAGGACAACCTAAAATCATCAGCCCGGAGATTGGGTCTTGGGCGCAGTTGGGTGTTCCAACAGGACAATGACCCCAAACACACGTCAAAAGTGGTGAAGGAATGGCTAAATCAGGCTAAAATTAAGGTTTTAAAATAGCCTTCTCAAAGTCCTGACTTAAACGTGTGGACAATGCTGAAGAAACAAGTCCATGTCAGAAAACCAACAAATTTAGCTGAACTGCACCAATTTTGTCAAGAGGAGTGGTCAAAAATTCAACCAGAAGCTTGTGGATGGCTACCAAAAGTGCCTTATTGCAGTGAAACTTGCCAAGGGACATGTAACCAAATATTAACATTGCTGTATGTATACTTTTGACCCAGAAGATTTGGTCACATTTTCAGTAGACACATAATAAATTCATAAAAGAGCCAAACTTCATGAATGTTTTTTGTGACCAACAAGTATGTGCTCCAATCACTCTATCACAAAAAAATAAGACTTGTAGAAAAGATTGGAAACTCAAGACTGTCATGTCTGTTCATGTTTTTGTTTTGGCCATGTGTTTGTTTTTTGGACTCTTTTTAGTTCCTGGTTGCACTTCCTTGTTTGTTTGTTTCCATAGCAACTCATTAGTTTTCACCTGTCCTGTCACGCACCTGTTTCACGTTTTAAGTCACGCACCTGTCTTTACCAATCATGTCACTGTTATTTAAAGCCTGTCTTTTTCTGTTGGTCTTCCTGGCGACATCACCTTCTCCACACTATTTCATCACTCTGCTTCATGTCATGTCACAGTTCTTTGCCAAGTAAGTTTTGTTCATTTATGCCACAGTTAGTGTTTTTGTTTTATTGTTCATAGTTTCTGCCTTTGTGCAAGTTTTGTGTTTATACCCAAGTTTTGTATTTCCGCCTTTGTGCGCGCCTTTTGTTTATTCCTTTTTTTGTAGTTTATTAGTGTTAAAATAAAACATGTATTTAAATTCACGTCTCGCACGCGCCAACTTTCCGTTGCCTTCCGGAAAAATAAAACCCCAGGACCAAGTCTTGACAGTATGTCGCCAGCAAAATAATTTTTCCGCACGAAAGTTGGACTTTTTGGACGAGGCAGCGTGGGAGGTCCTCCGCGCCATGGAGGAGGAAACGCTGCACTACTCCTCCGTGGAGTACAGAGACTCCATTTGGTCCGAGGACTGCGCTGCGTCACCGCAATCCCGGAAGCTCCGCTCCCGACGAAGGACGTCAGGGAGGGCTTTCGCAAACAGAGAGGACGCCTCACTCCCGCAAGCTCCTCCCCCTCCGGGCGGAAGCAAGCCACAGGCAGCCCGGCTTCACCCTGATGACATCACAGCTCAAGATTTTTTTTCTCTGAACTCTTTTACTTTTGATCAGCCGCCCTCAACAAAGGACTCTGTTTCTATGATCAAATATTATCAGAACATGATTTTGGACATTAGAGCATATCAGTCACAGCCATCTGAATTTCATGCCCCGCCCCCCAGGACTCAAGCCACGCCCAAGTCACAAAAAACATTTTTTTCACCCACTCAATCCCAGGTACAAAAAGAGACATTTTGGACAATTTATAGGGGAGGATTTTACCCCCCTCCTGACTTCCCTCCACCCACCCCAAAAAACGGTTCCAGACAGCGGGGAGCGCGTCTGGTATCCGCTCCTTGAGGGGGGGGGGGCTAGGGCTGGGAATTGTTCAGGTGGGGTGGCTCAGCATCGCTACGCCAAGCCACAGCCTCCAGCCCGGCCACCACCACCTGTCTTTCGTCACGCCAAGCCACAGCCGCCAGCACGGCCGCCACCACCAGTCTTTCGACCTGCCAAGCCACAGCCTCCAGCTAGGCCACCTCCACCTGCTCCACGCCAAGCGCCGCCAGTCGCAGCTCCACGCCAAGCGCCGCCAGTCGCAGCTCCACGACGCCAAGCGCCGCCAGTCGCAGCTCCACGCCAAGACCAAGAATCCCCACGCCAAGACCCCCCAAGCCAAGACCAAGCACCCCCATGCCAAGACTCCCCAAGCCAAGACCAAGAACCGCCATGCCAAGACCAAGACCCTCCAAGTGACCAAGACCCTCCAAGTGACCAAGACCAAGACCCCCCACGCCAAGACCAAGACCCCCCACGCCAAGCTTCGCCGCCTGACGCGCCACGCCAAGCTTCGCCGCCTGCCATGATGACGACGCGCCTGCCTCCTCGTCTGCCACGGAGGTGGCCACTGCCTGGTCGTCCGCCACGCCAAGTGCGCCCACCTCATCGTCGGCCACGCATGTGGCCCTTCCCGGGTCGCGAGTGGAACGCCGCCGCCACAGTGGATTCGGGGCCACTTGGCCTGGCGACCCACCGCCATGTCTCCCTCCCGCCCTCCCATGACTCTTGATCCTGTTTTTTGTTTTTGGACATCTGGGATCTGTCCGTAAGGGGGGGGGGGGGGGTTCTGTCATGTCTGTTCATGTTTTTGTTTTGGCCATGTGTTTGTTTTTTGGACTCTTTTTAGTTCCTGGTTGCACTTCCTTGTTTGTTTGTTTCCATAGCAACTCATTAGTTTTCACCTGTCCTGTCACGCACCTGTTTCACGTTTTGAGTCACGCACCTGTTTTCACCAATCATGTCACTGTTATTTAAAGCCTGTCTTTTTCTGTTGGTCTTCCTGGCGACATCACCTTCTCCACACTATTTCATCACTCTGCTTCATGTCATGTCACAGTTCTTTGCCAAGTAAGTTTTGTTCATTTATGCCACAGTTAGTGTTTTTGTTTTATTGTTCATAGTTTCTGCCTTTGTGCAAGTTTTGTGTTTATACCCAAGTTTTGTATTTCCGCCTTTGTGCGCGCCTTTTGTTTATTCCTTTTTTTGTAGTTTATTAGTGTTAAAATAAAACATGTATTTAAATTCACGTCTCGCACGCGCCAACTTTCCGTTGCCTTCCGGAAAAATAAAACCCCAGGACCAAGTCTTGACAAAGACAGCCATGACATTATGTTCTTTACAAGTGTATGTAAACTTTTGACCACGACTGTATATACAGTGGGGCAAAAAAGTATTTAGTCAGCCACCCATTGATTGTCAATGGGTGGCTGACTAAATACTTTTTTGCCCCACTGTATATATATTTGGCTGTCTAAAAGAAACAAACTTTGTCTTTTAATATGGTGAAAATTAAAAAAATAAATGTCTGTAAAATATTAATGAAATCCACTGACAACATTTTGCTCACTTAAAAGGGTTTGCTATGTTTTTTGCTATGTTTGAGTTGCTTAACGTCAGGACATAATTCAACAAGTTCTCAACGTTGTTTTAATGTCTTGTGCCTGCTGGGTAGGGCCTACTAAAAGTCTAAATTGCAGCGTCAAGGCTTGATTTTGGACAACACTAGTGTAGGAGGTCTGAGATGTATACATTCTATTATATGGAACATTTTAAATAATGATATCCCCACAAGGAGAAAAGTGGATATGCCATTTGTTTCAAACATTTCAATAATAATTTAGGAGGAGGGGGTTTTTTCCGGAAAAGTTTTAGTAGGGCAAAAATTATGAATCCATGTGTACTTTAAAACTGGTAAAGTACTCGATGATCAGGTACAGCTGCCTGATTGACAATCATAGCCAATGTTCTCAGTACATACTAATCACATTAGCGTTGTCACTGGCTGTTCTCATTCAAACACTCATTTTCTTTCTCACACGCCTTGCTTTTTTTCCCGTTATATCACACCCGAGCAACTCCCGCTCTAAGCCCTCTGGATGCTCTGCTCCTTTCAGTTCCACCTCATTACAGTCCATTATCAGCGAGGGGAGGATACATGCAAAGTCTACAATGTCAACATTTTCTACAGGTGATGCGTGATAATGTGTGTGTGCGTGTGTGTTCTTGTATTTCTATCCTTCTTGAGACATCAACAAGGAAAATGACTTTCTATATGAGGACCGGTGAACAAGATAGGACCGAAATCATGGTCCCAATACGGAAAACCATTGCATCTAATAGAGAATGTCTCATTTGCACCCCTGGTGGTGAAATCTATCAAAATTAGGGTGGTCCCAAGTAGGAGGGATTTTTCAAATTGACTGTGTGTCGGTTTTAATAGTGCTCCCCCTCTGGTCAACATATGAAATAACAAGTGTGTGTAAGAAATTGAAATGGGCCCCCTTTGGCCAAAATTAATTAAAAAAATTAAATAAATATGTATATAGAGACATACTGTAATAATTAGAAGTAAGTAATGAAGATTAAAAACCAATTACAAAAAAAAAAACAAAAAAAAATTAACTAAAAGCAATCTTTTTCTCACAATGTGTTGACTTCTTTCTTATAAAATTGGGAACGATTTGTCATATAATTTCTGTTTCTGTAATATTGTCTCGTAAAATTATACCTTTTTTTCTTTAAAATGATTACTTTTTATGCAAAATGGCGACATTTGTCATATACAATTCTGACCTTTATCACAATATTGCCAATTTTTATTGTAAAATAGTGACATTTTTTGAGTAAAATTATGACTTTTGTCATAATTTTGCCAAGTAAAATTCCGATTATTATTATAATATTGCCAAGATGTTAAAGTTTTCTTATAAAATTGTGACTTTTGTCTAGCAAAATTACGACTCTTTTCATAAAATTGCCCCAAATTTAAGCTTTTTCTTGTAAAATTGCGACTGTAATTGAGTAAAATTCCAACTTTTATCATAATATTGCACAAATGTTCAGTTTTTCTTGTAAAATTTTGACTTGCGTTAAGTAAAATTATAATACTGCCAAAATTCAAAATTTTTCCTGTGAAATTGGGACCTTTTTTTGTGAAATTCCAACTCATTTTTTACAATAAGCTTTTTTATACTTGCATGGTGTGTATATATTATTAATGTTGTAAATACAAATATTGATATATCTAGAAAGGGTGGTCCTAAAGAGGTAGGCATTTTTCAGAGGTCTCAAGAAGGTAACACATACAAGAACGTGTGTGTGTGTGTGTGTGTGTGTGTGTGTGTGTGTGTGTGTGTGTGTGTGTGTGTGTGTGTGTGTGTGTGTGTGTGTGTGTGTGTGTGTGCGCTCACGCACATGCGCGCGTGCGTGCCGGCGCACTTAATGAGCAACAAATCTACAAATCACATGGTCAGTCTGTGCTACTTATTGGCAAAAGATGATTCCCAGCTCGTCCCGTTGGCCGTAATGTGATTGTGCAACCACACACGCACGCACACACAGACACACACACACGCACACACACACACACACACACACACACACACACACACACACACACACACACACACACACACACACACACACACACAGACACAGAAACACCCACACACTGCTTAATTTGCATCACTCACTTTGGTGACAATTTGGGGTTTTTGGGGCCCTGTAATAAATGTGTTGCTACTTTTTACATTGCACAATTTGATGGATAACTTGCTTTGAAATCATTATTATTAGTATTTATTTCTACTTAAAAAATGGTTTGAATGTTTGATAATATATTTCTGCATAATTAGACAATATATAAGTTAACTTAATTGGCGATTACATGGAGTACATACATTTTTTTACTCCCCAAATAGAAAGAAAGAATACATTTAGTAAGAAAAGTTACAGTACTTTATTGATACATATTATTGACACATATTATTGATACATATTATTGATACATATTATTTCCAGGCTTTCGAGGTCCAAATAAAATGACGTGACGAGCCACACCTGGTTGTTTGACACCTGTGCTGTAGAAGAACCTGACCCTCAGACTCATAGACACGAGCAGCGCGAGCTCGCGATGAACAGCATGAACGCTTCCTCTCTGCCTCTCCGTGAAACCGGACACCATCATCATTAGCCGGACAGGAAGCGCTGGTGGTTAGCAGGTTAATGGTTCATGGCATCTATTTTCAGGTTGAGTGTCGCAACCCGATATGTCGGGCAGCTGCGCTCGCCGACCTAAGCACAGTCAGAATGGGCTCGGCCTGGAAAAGGGCTTTGGCACGGTAGTAAGGCCGCCCACAAAACGGTGCATTCTGAAGAGACAGTCCGAAAGCGGTGTGAAGATGGTCTGTAAAACATCATCTATGCAACATTTAGACCAAAGACCCACCATTACATGTTCTGTAGACCACAAGGAAGTGTTTTCATGTAAAAACAACCATATGACCCTTTTAAGTGAACAATGACAATCGATGCAAGCCGTTTGTTTTGCAAGTAGTAAAAACAATCATCTCTTTGCGTCTCAGTAAACTAGAATATAGTGCAAAAGTTAATTGACTCCAGGAGTTCAATGAATACACACAAAAAGACCAATTAAGGACGTTTTTTCCAGTACATTTTTTGATTAGAGCTTGAAACAGTAGCAAGCCCACTCCTAGCTAGATTGGGGCCCTAAGTAACCTTTTATTTTGATACCACCACATTACTTAATTTTTTTTCACACGTTTTAATTGAAGTGAAAAAACACAGGGAACATTTTTTTTAAATTTGTTGCACTAAAATATCAAAATTGATATTACTTTTTAGCGCTTCCATAGCGAGATATAAGTTAGAACTTTACGCTACTTTATATTAGAAATGGCAACAGCATAGGATGAATGTCCCATAACAAGAAGATAAAGAAAAAGCTTATCGACTACAGTGGCGGATTCGCGCCAATTTGTTTAGGACTTATTCAGATATCAAATACACATCAGCAGGTACCAGATGGTAAGAAAACTTGGTTTTGCATAATATTGTGGAAAAAAACGCCAGATAATATGTCTGCTAATGGGTGCCATTTTGCTTACACACACACACACCATAGTAATACTTGCATCTCTGACTACGGTAGCTGTAATGGGCCGACAATCCATCGAGCGGTGCGGCTTCAAAGTGGTACTAAAACATTTTGACAGATTTTTGAGTGCCAAGTGTAAGGTTCTTTATTTTCAATGGAACATTTGAGGTTTTGGTGTTGTTTACTGGCATCATATTGCAGTCTACATGTATATATTATGTATGACTACCATCTACTGGCCACACTTATCATTACACCATGTACCAAAAAAAATTGCTTCGAGGTCGGTAATCACAACCAGAATTATTCCGTACATTAGGCGCACCGGGTTATAAGGCGCACTGTCGAGTTTTGAGAAAATGAAAGGACGAAGCACAGTACAATCCATCAAGCGGTGCGGCTTCATAGTTTACAAAAGTTGTACTAACACATTTTGATAGATTTCTGAGCGCCGTGTGTAATGTTCTACATTTTCAATGAAACCTATACAATTTTGGTGTTGTTTACTTGAGTCATATTGCAGTCTACACATATCTCTTATGTGTAACTGCCATCATATTGCAGTCTACAC
Source organism: Entelurus aequoreus (assembly GCF_033978785.1). Lineage (NCBI taxonomy): Eukaryota > Metazoa > Chordata > Actinopteri > Syngnathiformes > Syngnathidae > Entelurus > Entelurus aequoreus. The sequence continues at coordinate 18,277,862 of NC_084756.1, forward strand.
GTATCTCTTATGTGTAACTGCCATCATATTGCAGTCTGCACGTATCTCTTCTGTGTGACTGCCATCCACTGGTCACACTTTGAGGTCGGTAGGTGTCAGAATAATTGTATCTAAGTTATCACAAAACTTTGTGTTGCCATGAGTTCCCGGCGAGAAGACAAAAGCTGTCTTTGATCCTACCAAGAAGAAGGCTTGTAAAACTCCACTGTGTAGGATGGGAAGCAACATGAAGGTGTTCTGTTTCTTTGATGTGCCATATTTTTCCGAGTATAAGTCGCTCCGGAGTATAAGTCGCACCGGCCGAAAATGCATAATAAAGAAGGAAAAAACCTTTATAAGTCGCACTGGAGTAAAAGTCGCATTTTTTGGGGAAATTTATTTGATAAAACCCAATACCAAGAATAGACATTTGAAAGGCAATTTAAAATAAATAAAGAATAGTGAACAACAGGCTGAATAAGTGTACGTTATATGACGCATAAATAACCAACTGAGAACGTGCCTGGCATGTTAACGTAACATATTATGGTAAGAGTCATTCAAATAACTATAACATATAGAACATGCTATACGTTTACCAAACAATCTGTCACTCCTAATCGCTAAATCCCATGAAATCTTATACGTCTAGTCTCTTACGTGAATGAAATAGATAATATTATTTGATATTTTACGGTAATGTGTTAATAATTTCACACATAAGTCGCTCCTGAGTATAAGTCGCACCCCCGGCCAAACTATGAAAAAAAATGGCGACTTATAGTCCGAAAAATATGATATTGTAATCCACAGAAAGATTTTGTCTTGACCCGAGAACAACAAAGCGGAGAGGAAGCAGGACCAGACTCCCCTCTAGGCGACCTTTTCTTTGAACTGTTTTACGACCTTTTCTTTGAACTGTTTTGTAACCAAAGGCATGGCTGTTTACGACCCCCCTCTCTTAGAAACAGCTTTTGCCATGTAATCATGGAAAGTCCAAATAAAAGAGGAGGCGTACAATATTTCGTCAGAGCGTGGTGACACTGTCACAGGTGTACGCGTTTAACCTCATTGAGCCAAATTTTATTCTGTCTCTGTTTAATTCCTTGCTTCTTGTCTTGTTTAATAGACGTCATCAGCGTTTGAACCTGACAGTAGGCACAACCCAAAATTATTCTGTACATTAGGCGCACCGGGTTATAAGGCGCACTGTTGAGTTTTGAGAAAATTCAAGGATTTTAAGTGCGCCTTATAGTCCGAAAAATATGGTAATATTGGTTCAAATTAATGGCCGCCATTTAGTCAACTGATTGGCCATTAATCATTGACTTTGTGTGAAGATGTTAAAACTTTGTCGGTGTTGCATGAATGCTAACATGCATTTCAAAGTATTTTGAACCCAACACATAGGGGGTGTCACTAATGTGTAATTTACATTGGGGGTTGACTAATAGTAAGATAATATTCGGTAAGTGTGTTTAAAAAGTTCAGGAGGAGGACATTTGGACATCTGAGTCATTTGATCTGAAGGGAATATCTAACCCCCCACAAATCAAATGTTGGGATCTGTCTGACGCTCTCACAGAAGCTGTTTTTTTATTGCCTAGATCCCCTTCACTGTGAACACTAGGCCGTGATGTCAAAAATGAGCGGTTGAATGACGAGGCGAGGAGGGACGATGAGGAAGTGGTAAATGTCGAAATAGAGGAGCAGAAAGATATCGCAATGTTTGCATGCAGGGACTCACTGACTTGTGTAAGGACGTGAGAAACAACAAGTGGCGACAGAGCCCAGACGAAGCAGAAGTGACTCGGAATGATGAAACTTTGATTGTTTGGCTTCGCTTTTTGACCCGAGGACAGAGGTTTTGAAAAAAAAAATGATTTATCGAAGCTTTGTTTGTGTTTCAGATTAGTTTATTTACACATCTGTAACCTTGGCTCTTTTTTATTGAATGATATGGCTGGTCAACTGAGGTGAAAGCAAATATTTGTTCTAATTCAACCGTTGGACTACAGAAAAGACTGAAAAAGTTTAAATATGAGAACATATTAGTGCTGTCAAATAATTGTTTTGAAATCAGATTAATCACATTTATGAATTTGGATTAATCAAAAAAATGATCACTCACTTACTCCTTATTGTTTAATGTGTTGTTTATTTAATTTTTGTCATTAAGGAAACCTTTTTAAAATGTTTTACTTGACTATACGTCATTTATTTGCTTAAAACTTGTTTTATTCAAAGTCTGCCATCGTAGTCCGACGCACTCGTCAATAAACTCTTGTTTTCTTAACTTTTATCACTTAGTAGACTTCATTTCGAAGTAATAATCTCTACCGTATATGGATAATATCGCTACCGTAATAATCTCTACCGTATATGGGTAGTATCTCTACCTTAATAATCTCTACCGTATATGGGTAATATCTCTACCGTAATAATCTCTACCGTATATGGGTAGTATCTCTACCTTAATAATCTCTATCGTATATGGGTAATATCTCTACCGTAATAATCTCTACCGTATGTGGGTAATATCTCTACCGTATATTGGTAATATCTCTACCGTAATAATCTCTACCGTATATGGGTAGTATCTCTACCTTAATAATCTCTATCGTATATGGGTAATATCTCTACCGTAATAATCTCTACCGTATATGGGTAGTATCTCTACCTTAATAATCTCTACCGTATATGGGTAATATCTCTACCGTAATAATCTCTACCGTATGTGGGTAATATCTCTACCGTATATTGGTAATATCTCTACCGTAATAATCTCTACCGTGTATGGGTAATATCTCTACAGTAATGATCGCTACCGTATATGGGTAATATCTATACTGTAATAATCTCTACCGTATGTGGGTAATATCTCTACTGTAGTAATCTCTATCGTATGTGGGTAATATCTCTACCGTAATGATCTCTACCGTATATGGGTAATATCTCTACCATAATAATCTCTACCGTATATAGGTAATATCTCTACCATAATAATCTCTACCGTATATGGGTATTATCTCTACCGTAATAATCTCTACCGTATATGGGTAATATCGCTACCGTAATAATCTCTACCGTGTATGTGTAATACAGTGACGTCATCGCTACGAAAAACATCTCAGAAGTATGCTAGCTGTTCCCCTGTTACATTGCTAATGGTAGCATGCTAACTTTTTATGCTAGCATCTGAGCTAATTTTGTACTTTTAACCTAACAATCATGGATTTCCTTACTCGGTGCCATTTTAGAAGTATGCTAGCGATTCCCCTGTTACTATGCTACGTTTTATACTTGCATTATAGCTATTTTCACACTTTTTTAAACCAAATAATCCGAGTGCATATGCATGTTAAATTTTCATACTAGCATTTTAGCTAACCAGCACTTTTTAACTGAATACACATGGAATTTGTTACTTGCCGCTATCATAGATATATGCTTGCTGTTCCCCTTTTTGCATGCTAACTGTGTATGATATAATTTTAGCTAATTTTATTACATTTAGAGCTAATATTCAGGGATTCTGTTAGTTTGTATCCTAACTCTAACATTTGAAATTTACGCTTACGAGCGCTTTCCGTGTCGTTCTCGTTTGTACCACGTCCTAAATGACTGTTAAAGTGTCCCAACTTGTTGGATTACAACCTCAGCCATCTACCTTTCAGGTGGGAGGCATGATTTATGATTTAGAATAAACTTACAGGGAAGAAGGAAGCGAGGAAGCAGCAGACCACTCGATGATGTGTGCCGATACCAATATTTTGGTACCGGTACCAAAATGTATTTCGATACTTTTCGGTACTTTTCTGAATACAGGGGACCACAAAAATTGTATTATTGGTTTTATTTCAACAAAAAATCTTAGGGTACATTAAACATATGTTTCCTCTTGCAAGTTTGTCCTTAAATAAAATAGTGCACATACAAGACAACTTGTCTTTTAGTGGTAAGTAAGCAAACAAAGGCTCATAATATATGCTGCTGACATATGCAGTAACATATTGTGTCATTTATCATTCTATTATGTTGTCAACATTATTAAGGACAAGTGGTAGAAAATGAATTAACAATCTACTTGTTCATTTACTGTTAATATCGGCTTACTTTCTCTTTTAACATGTTCTATCTACACTTCTGTTAAAATGTAATAATCACTTATTCTTCTGTTGTTCAATACTTTACATTAGTTTTGGATGATGCCACAAATTTGGGTATCAGTCAGATACCAAGTAGTTACTGGACCATACATTGGTCATATTCAAAGTCCTCATGTGTCCAGGGACATATTTCCTGAGTTTATAAACATAATATACATTTAAAAAAAACGAAAGAAGATTTTGTGATGCTAAAAAATATCGAGGTAATCATAGTAGTATTGACTAGATACACTCATGTACTTGGTATCATTACAGTGGATGTTAGGTGTAGATCCACCAATGGTGTTTGTTTACATTGTGACGCCGGTGAGCTACGGTGTGTAGTGAAACATTTTTAGCTATTCCTCGTCCTGCAGGGATGATACTTGTAAGAAACTTACTTTATTTGTCGCCATGGAGGCGAGGATTAGTGATTTAGAAGTAGCTAAAACACTGCAGACAGCGGCTGGACTTTAGCCGCTAGCTAGCTAGCCATGTCTTAAAGCACCTCTTCTTGAGGGCGTGTCAGTGTTATAACTTCACCTTTATTGTTAGTTTTTAAGCCAAAATGCGTCCGTTCTCTCTTTTCTGTCTACACACCTTGTCTGCTTGTAAGTACTCTGTGATTGTGCGCTGCCGAACATGGTCCTCTGCTCGTAAAACCAGCAATGACACGACGTGACAACGACGGGGGGGTGGACTGATACTTTTTAGAGGCAGTATAGTACCGAATATGATTCATTAGTATCGTGGTACTATACTAATACCGGTATACCGTACAACCCTAAGAGGGACACAAGATTTTCATCACGGTGCCGCTATAAATAGTTTGTCTGCGTTACTTAGCGCTTATAATAACAATATCACTAATACTTGGTTGATATTCAAATCACGGAATATAAGTAGAGATGTCCGATAATATCGGACTGCCGATATTATCGGCCGATAAATGCTTTAAAATGTAATATCCGAAATTATCGGTATTGGTTTCAAAAAGTAAAATTTATGACTTTTTAAAACGCCGCTGTGTACACGGACGTAGGGAGACGTACAGGGCGCCAATAAACCTTAAAGGCACTGCCTTTGCGTGCCGGCCCAGTCACATAATATCTACAGCTTTTCACACTCACAAGTGAATGCAATGCATACTTGGTCAACAGCCATACAGGTCACACTGAGGGTGGCCGTATAAACAACTTTAACACTTTAACAAATATGCGCCACACTGTGAACCCACACCAAACAAGAATGACAAACACATTTCGGGAGAACATTCACACCGTAACACAACATAAACACGACAGAACAAATACCCAGAACCCCTTGCAGCACTAACTCTTCCGAGACGCTACAATATACACCCCCCTACCCCCTACCCCCTACCCCCTACCCCCCACCTCAACCCCGAACCCCCCCCCCCCCAACCTATTCATGCTCTCTCAGGGAGAGCATGTCCCAAATTCCAAGCTGCTGTTTTGAGGCATGTTAAAAAAAATAATGCACTTTGTGACTTCAATAATAAATATGGCAGTGCCATGTTGGCATTTTTTTCCATAACTTGAGTTGATTTATTTTGGAAAACCTTGTTACATTGTTTAATGCATCCAGCGGGGCATCACAACAAAATTAGGCATAAAAATGTGTTAATTCCACGACTGTATATATCGGTACCGGTTGATATCAGAATCGGTAATTAAGAGTTGGACAATATCGGAATATCGGATATCGGCAAAAAAGCCATTATCGGACATCTCTATTCGTAAATATTGTTGGTTGTTTTCAATGGTTATTTAACCGACTTTATGGGCGGAATAGTGGAACTCCCATTGGCTCCACTGTAGTCTGCCTTTTATTTCTGTTTATTTAACATTTAGAATACATTAAAAAATCCATCTGTCGTCATGCCTTTCATAATGATTGTGAACGATAGGCAAAATTCCAAAAACAAGTGCTGTTCCCCTTTAAGACATCAATTTTTAAAAAAACAGCTTTTGCATAAAAGAGGACTGTAAAAAAAACATTAAAGTAAATTGCGACATGTTGTGTAAGTCAACATAATAAAAGGAAATTAAAGTCAATTTCAGCTTTAGCTGAACTTTGTGCGAAGATGTAGGAGGAAATCAGTTAGCTACGGTTGTCTGTGAGCTATTTGGGAGGAGAACATGGTGAATAATGGCTGAGAGTGACCAATTAGCCAAGATGGGGTTACATGGGAGTGAGTCTCTTAAACGGTGAGTAGGTGTTCATCAGGCCTATTTCGGCTTAGAGTGTCGACAGAGGAGCGCAAGTGTTTCCTGATTTTTACTCACTTAAACACACACACACACACACACACACACACACACACACACACACACACACACATACGTTCTTGTATTTGTTGCCTTCTTGAGACCGCCAAAAAATGCCTACCTCTTAAGGACCACCCTTTCTAGATATATGAAGATTTGTATTAATAATATATACATACTATGCAAATATAAAAAAGCTTGTTGTGCAAAATGTGTTGGAATTTCACAAGAAAAAGGTCACAATTTCACAAGAAAAACAAGATTATTTTTTTTGGCAGTATCATAATAAAAGTCGTAATTTTACTCAACGCAAGTCAAAATTCTCCAAGGAAAACTGAACATTTGTGCAATATTATGATAAAAGTTGGAATTTTACTCAATAACAGTCGCGATTTTAAAATGTTGGCAATTTTATGAAAAGAGTCGTAGTTTTACTCTACAAAAGTCACAATTTTATAAGAAACTTTAAAACTTTGGCAATTTTATGAAAATAGTCCAAATTTTACTCGACAAAAGTCACAATTTTATTAGAAACTTTCACATTTTGGCAATATTATGAAAAGAGTCAAAATTTTACTCAACAAAAGTCACAATTTTATAAGAAACTTTCAAACTTTGGCAATCTTATGAAAATAGTCCAAATTTTACTCGACAAAAGTCACAATTTTATCAGAAAACTTTAAAATTTCGGAAATTTTACTTAGCAAAATGATGACAAAAGTCACAAATTTACTCACTATTTTACAAGAACAACAAACAATTGGCAATATAGAGATAAGTCAGAATTTTATATGACAAATGTCACCGTTTTGCATTAAAAAGTAATAATTTTACATCAAAAAGTAATCATTTTACGAGAAAATATTGCAATGTTACAGAAACAGAAAGAGTGAGAAATTGTTCTCACTTTTAAAAGAAAAAAATTGACAACATGTTTTGTTTGTAATTGGTTTTTAATCTTCATTATTTACTTCACGTTATTACAGTATGTCTCTATATACTTATTTATTTTATTTTTGAAATTAATTTTGGCCAAAGGGGGCATATTTCAATTTCTTGCACACACTTGTTATTACATATGTTGGCCAGAGGGAGAGTACTTACATTTGTTTACACACACTTGTTAATTCATATGTTGACCAGAGGGGGAGCAATTTTAAAACCGACACACAGTCAATTTGACAAATCCCTCCTTTTTGGGACCACCCTAATTTTGATAGATTTCACCACCACGGGTGCAAATGAGACATTTTCTATTAGATGCAATGGTTTTCTGGATTGGGACCATGATTTATGTCCTAATTTTTTCACCGGTCCTCATATGGAAGGTACTTTTCCTTGTTGATGTCTCCAGAAAGGTAGAAATACAAGAACACACACACGCGCACTCACAGGCACATTTGCAAACTTCCTCACATAAAGGCACGACCTGACTGTCACCATGGCAACAAGGGGCAGGGTGTTGTGTTGGTGACATCTTAAAAAGTGACATTGCCCCTCTGTGTGGGAGCCAGTGAGAGATAGCGGAGGGTCTTTCATGTCCCCGCGTCAAAGATGGAAGTGGCAGCGTCTGCTCTTTGTCACAGTCAGCTTCCTCATTCAAGGGTGACCTCCAAGATAAACAGCTCACCCTATTAGGTTCACTCCAACGTAATAACCATCAATAAACTGTAAACAAATCTATCTTCTCTCACACTTGTTTGCTCCACTTGTGATTGAAGAGGTTAATATAAACTAGATGAGGCAATTCCTGAAGGAATTGCATGTGAATGCTCCAATGCTGAAGTTGAATTTTTTTTAGAATTGTTGAAGTAGAGCACACAATTCCAAAACAGGCTGAATATTTTCAAGTTGGAACTAGAGATGTCCGATAATGGCTTTTTTGCCGATATCCCGATATTGTCCCAACTCTTAATTACCAATTCCGATATCAACCGATACCGATATATTCAGTCGTGGAATTAACACATTATTATGCCTAATTTTGTTGTGATGCCCCGCAGGATGCATTAGACAATGTAACAAGGTTTTCCAAAATAAATCAACTCAAGTTATGGTAAAAAATGCCAACATGGCACTGCCATATTTATTATTGAAGTCACAAAGTGCATTATTTTTTTTAACATGCCACAAAACAGCAGCTTGGAATTTGGGACATGCTCTCCCTGAGAGAGCATGAGGAGGTTGAGGATGGCGGGGTTGAGGTGGTGGGGGGGGGGGGGGGTAGCGGGGGTGTATATTGTAGCGTCCCGGAAGAGTTAGTGCTGCAAGGGGTTCTGGGTATTTGTTCTGTTGTGTTTATGTTGTGTTACGGTGCGGATGTGTTTGTCATTCTTGTTTGGTGTGGGTTCACAGTGTGGGGCATATTTGTAACAGTGTTAAAGTTGTTTATATGGCCACCCTCAGTGTGACCTGTATGGCTGTTGACCAAGTATGCTTTGCATTCACTTGTGTGTGTGAAAAGCCGTAGATATTACTTGACTGGGCCGGCACGCAAAGGCAGTGCCTTTAAGGTTTATTGGCGCTCTGTACTTCTCCCTACGCCCGTGTACACAGCGGCGTTTTAAAAAGTCATACATTTTACTTTTTGAAAACCGATACCGATCATTTTGAAACCGATACCGATAATTTCCGATATTACATTTTAAAGCATTTATCGGCCGATAATATCAGACATCCCTAGTTGGAACAGTTTGAATCGGATAAAAATGTGGGAGTTGTGGAACTTTGAAGCATGTCCCACTGATTTCAATGGGATTCACCCAAAATTTCGGGAAAAGCGGGAATTTTTGGGAAAATGGTAAAAAACTTGAATGGTCTGAATGAGTTGAAATGGTTGATGTTGGAATTTTTCAAATCGGTCGACAAATGTTGAAGTAGTAACATGTTGAATTGAGAAATGGTATTACGGAATTTCGGGAAAACCGGGAATTTTTCCAGCTCAAAAAACAACTTTGTTTTCTGTCCTGATTAAGAGGAATTTTTTGACGGTGGAACGGTTGAAATGCTTTGAAAAATGTGGAAGGAGTTGTCGCCCAGAAAAAAAGGTTGGAAATAGGGCTTTGGAAAAACAGGAATTCTGGAAAATCCTGGAATTTTCTGAACTTGGAAAAAAGGTAGTTTAAATTTCCAGGATGGTGAAATGGGTTGAAGGTAGAATGGTTTGAATCGGTTGAAAAATTTGTAAATGGTGGAAGTTTGAAATATGGCCAATTCATTTTGAATGGGGAAAAATGTCCTGAAAAACCTGGAATTTGGGGGAAATCTGGGAAATTTTGGAATTTGTCAAGGGAAAGCCCGCGATCCCCGAATAGGCTGAACAGTTTGAAGTTGGAACGGTTTGAATCGGAGGAAAAATGTAGAAGGTAGAGCGCGCCAAAATCTGGAGAAGAAGAAGAAGTTTAAAAACTACATGTGTGAATGCTTTGGAGCATTCACACAATAAACAGGCTTTGCTACACGTGGTAAAATAAAACCTGGAACTCTGCCAAATATGGGCCTGATCTATTAATGCACATGTAAACTTGATAGCGAATGCAAAGCTGATCTACTTGTTAGCAAAATAAGGCGCGCAATCCATTTAGCGTCTGTCTTCATGAATATGCAGAATACATGCATACATGCATACATACACAACGCAGAAGAAAATGCATGTGCAAGCATTTAGCACACGCAGTGTGATTTATCAAGACTGAAAATGTTCTGCGGCCGATGTTTTGCATCAACGTTTTATTCTCCTTCTTTGTGGTCAACACTTCCTGCTTCCTGCTAAATTGCAACTTGTGATTGGATACTCACTTTGGAATGACAAGTGAGTATCGAATCACAGTCTCCTTATCAGGCTACCTAGGTAGGCTACTGTCAACAACTTGTGATCTGATTGGCTATCGCAACTGTCTATCAACTGTATGTGTTCTTAAATGTATCCGCTAACGGACCCGGGTTTGTGCTTTTAACCTAATAATCATGGATTTCCTTACTTAGTGCCATCTTAGAAGAATGCTAGCTGTTCCCCTGTTACTATGCTAATGTCAGTATGCTAATGTTTTATGCTAACATTTTAGCAAATGTTGTACTTTTTAACGTAATAAAACTGGATTCTGTCCCTTGGCGCCATTTTAAAACGTATGCCAGCCTTTCACCTGTTAGCATTTTATTGTTAGCATGTGGTCAGTATATTTACTTAAAGCGTTAAAGGCCTACTGAAAGCCACTACTACCGACCACGCAGTCTGATAGTTTATATATCAATGATGAAATCTTAACATTGCAACACATGCCAATACGGCCGGGTTAACTTATAAAGTGACATTTAAACCTTCCCGGGAAATATCCGGCTGAAACATCGCGGTATGATGACGTATGCGTGTGACGAAGTCCGAGTAACGGAAGTTATGGTACCCCGTAGAATCCTATACAAAAAGCTCTGTTTTCATTTCATAATTCCACAGTATTCTGGACATCTTTTGCAATTTTAATGAACAATGAAGGCTGCAAAGAAGACAGTTGTAGGTGGGATCAGTGTATTAGCAGCGGACTACAGCAACACAACCAGGAGGACTTTGTTGGAGCGCTAGCCGCGCTAGCCGCGCTAACCGCGCTAGCCGCCGACCTCACCTTGACTTCCTATGTCTCCGGGCCGCCAAACGCATCGGGTGAAGTCCTTCGTCCTTCTGCCGATCGCTGGAACGCAGGTGAGCACGGGTGTTGATAAGCAAATGAGGGCTGGCTGGCGTAGGTGGAGAGCTAATGTTTTTAGCATAGCTCTGTGCAGTCCGGTTGCTAAGTTAGCTTCAATGGCGTCGTTAGCACAGCATTGTTAACCTTCGCCAGCCTGGAAAGCATTAACCGTGTATTTACATGTCCACAGTTTAATAGTATTGTTGATTTTCTATCTATCCTCCCAGTCAGGGGTTTATTTCTTTTGTTTCTATATGCAGTTAAAGCAAGATGCTATCACGTTAGCTCGTAGCTAAAGCATTTCGCCGATGTATTGTCGTGGAGATAAAAGGCACTGAATGTCCATTTCGCGTTCTCGACTCTCATTTTCAAGAGGATATAGTATCCGAGGTGGTTTAAAATACAAATCTGTGATCTACAATAGAAAAAGGAGAGTGTGGAACCCTATGAGCCAGCTTGTACCTAAGTTACGGTCAGAGCGAAACAAGATACGTCCATCGCTGCCTCTCAAGTCATTCACTGTAACGTTCCTCATCTACGAATCTTTCATCCTCGCTCAAATTAATGGGGTAATCATCACTTTCTCGGTCCGAATCTCTTTCGCTCCATTGTAAACAATGGGGAATTGTGAGGAATACTAGCTCCTGTGACGTCACGCTACTTCCGGTACAGGCAAGGCATTTTTTTATCAGCGAGCAAAAGTTGCGAACTTTATCGTCGATTTTCTCTACTAAATCCTTTCAGCAAAAATATGGCAATATCGCGAAATGATCAAGTATGACACATAGAATGGATCTGCTATTCCCGTTTAAATTTTAAAAAATCATTTCAGTAGGCCTTTAAGGTTGAACATCTAAGTACCGTATTTTTCGGAGTATAAGTTGCACCAGCTGAAAATGCATAATAAAGACTATAAAAATGGGACCCATTACCTCCCTGCTTGGCACTCAGCATCAAGGGTTGGAATTGGGGGTTAAATCACCAAAATGATTCCCGGGCGCGGCGCCGCTGCTGCCCACTGCTCCCCAAGGGGATGGGTCAAATGCAGAGGACAAATTTCACCACACCTAGTGTGTGTGTGACAATCATTGGTACTTACTTAAAAAAATAAAGAAGGAAAAAAACATATATAAGTCGCACTGTAGTACAAGTCGCATTTTTTGGGGAAATTTATTTGATAAAACCCAACAGCAAGAATAGACATATGAAAGGCAATTTAAAATAAATAAAGAATAGTGAACAACAGGCTGAATAAGTGTACGTTATATGAGGCATAAATAACCAACTGAGAACGTGCCTGGTGTGTTAACGTAACATATTATGGTAAGAGTCATTCAAATAACTATAACATATAGAACATGCTATACGTTTACCAAACAATTCACACATAAGTCGCTCCTGAGTATAAGTCGCACCCCCAGCCAAACTATGAAAAAAACTGCGACTTATAGTCCGAAAAATACGGTACTTGGACTTATACACATGGAAAAAGAAATTTGCGTAGTAAAACAAAAACTTTTTTTTACTCATCCTTTAATGACAATTAAAGGAAGCAGTTTGCAGTACGCTATTATCACCCAGTGGTGTTTTATAGGTGTTGCTGTGTGGAGTGATAACGATTATGCCTAAAATGAGCATGGGTATTTATCAATATGATCGTTATATTGTTCACACTTGACAAAAAATAGGCATTGTGTTCTTTGTCTTTTCCACTTGGTACATTTTTGTACTGAGCAGCCAGGACAGAGATGTGGGATTTACTAAGCTCTTGTAAGATTTGCTAAAGTCGTGGAAATCCATCTTCTCACTGATCGGCCGCCAAGATTAGCAACCAGCCCTGCGTTGATAGTTGCTGTGATTATTTTGTGCCATTGTTTATTACTCTAGCCCCGCCTCCGCCTCCAAATGAGCGGAAACGGTTCATGACTGATGATCGGGGTCTGCTCGTAGTTCCTGGCAGACGGCCCCCGCTAAGATGATGTCATGCTTTCGCCTATCGATCGGGCGCTCTCTCTCTCTTTTGTTTTCTCTCGCTCCCCCAGTACGTTTACCTCATCAGGTCCATCATCAGCAACCAGATGCTGCCGCTAAAACAATAAAAGTCCCATCCAGAGAGGCATGAAAACACCTCGTCATCGCACGGATCGATCATTTTCAGTTAGAGCCACGGAGGCGGCGTTCGGCGGAGGCTGCGGAGAGTCGGGTTACATTTAAAGTGCAGCAGAGAATCGATGGTTTGTAGAAGGTTTGGCAGACTCCTCGTTCTCTTTTTTCCCCTCTCGCGGGATCCGAAGCACACGAGGCAGCGAATTGCACAAAAACAACAGATTGAGTTTCACTTTCAACAAGCATTACGCACCTCATCACTTTTAACAAAGTACAAGCATGCAAAAAACCACCAAAAACTAAAAGTCTGTGTTTTTACTTGAAGTTAGCCTTTGTATTTACATAAAGTCAATATTCTGTTTTCTACAACCATGTCTTGAAGCACCTTTTTGTCACAGTACTGGTGGCGCCTCATGTGGGTCATGGTGTAAATGCTGGACTTTAGGGATTTATGCCGCTGATTCCGACCGATCATCTGTGAGTGAGATTGGCCGATACCAATATCGATCACCTGTATTAACAGTACATTTTTCCATTTATCTACAAAACCCAAAACCACGTTGTGTAAATAGTAAATAAAACAGAATATAATGATTTGGAAATCCTTTTCAATTTATATTCAATTAAATAGACTGCAAAGTTAAGATCAAACTGGTAAACTTTTATATTTTTTGGCAGATATTAGCTCATTTGGAATTTGATGCCTGCAACATGTTTCAAAAAAGCTGAGAAAGTTGAGGAATGCTCATCAAACACATTACACAGGTGAAAAGGATAATTGGAAACAGGTGGGTGCCATGATTGGGTATAAAAGCAGCTTCCACGAAATGCTCAGTCATTCACAAACAAGGATGGGGCGAGGGTCACCGCTTTGTGAACAAATACGGCCGAAAACCAACATTGAATGCCCGTGACCTTCAATCCGTCAGATGCATCAAAAAGCGACATCAGTGTGTAAAGGATATCACCACATGGGCTCAGGAACACTTCAGAAAACCACTGTCAGTAACTAAAGTTTGTCGCTACATCTGTAAGTGCAAAGCCAAAGCCATTTATCAACAACATCCGAGCTCATCTAAGATGGACTGATGCAAAGTGCAAAAGTGTTCTGTGGTCTGACGAGTCCACATTTCACATTGTTTTTGGAAACTGTGGATGTTGTGTCCTCCGGACTAAAGAGGAAAAGAACCATCCGGACTGTTCTAGGCGCCAAGGTCAAAAGCCAGCATCTGTGATGGTATGGAGGTGTATTAGTGCCCAAGACATGGGTAACTTACACATCTGTGAAGGCGCCATTAATGCTGAAAGGTACATACAGGTTTTGGAGCAACATATGTTGCCATCCAAGCAACATCTTTTTCATGGACGCCCCTGCTTATTTCAGCAAGACAATTCCAAGCCACGTGTTACAACAGCGGGGCTTCATAGTAAAAGAGTGCAGGTACTAGACTGGCCTGCCTGTAGTCCAGACCTGTCTCCCATTGAAAATGTGTGGCGCATTATGAAGCCTCAAATACCACAACAGAGACCCCGGACTGTTGAACAACTTAAGCTGTACATCAAGCAAGAATGTGAAATAATTCCACCTGAAAAGCTTCAAAAATTGGTCTCCTCAGTTCCCAAACGTTTACTGAGTGTTGTTAAAAGGAAAGGCCATGTAACACAGTGGTAAAAATGCCCCTGTGCCAACTTTTTTGCAATGTGTTGCTGCCATTAAATTCTAAGTTAATGATTATTTGCAAAAAAAAATTAAGTTTCTCAGTTGGAACATTAAATATCTTGTCTTTGCAGTCTATTCAATTGAATGTAAGTTGAAAAGGATTTTAAAATCATTGTATTCTGTTTTTATTTACGAATTACACAACGTGCCAACATCAATGGTTTTGGGTTTTGTATGGTGAGTGCTATTGATAGCACAATATTAAAAGGAGAACTGCACTTTTTTGGAACTTTGCCTATCGTCCACGATCATTATGAAAGACCGGACGACGAATTTTTTTTTTTTTAATGCATTTAAAATATTAAACAGCCAGTGGGAGCTCCACTATTCCACCCATAAAATTTGATAAATAACCATTCAAAAATGGCCAACAATAAACCATTTACATTTCATGACTTGAATATTTACCAAGTATTAGTGATATTGTTATTATAAGCGCTAACGCAGACAAATTATTTATAGTGGCGCCGTGATTACTTCCATGTGCCCCTATGTTTACATCATCGAGTGGTCTGCTGCTTCCTCGCTTCCTTGCTCCCTGTAAATTTATTCTAGATTATACATCATGCCTCTCACCCGAAAAGTAGACGGTTAAGGATATAATCCGACAATTTCGGACACTTTGACAGCCATTTAGGACCTGGAACTGGCGAGAACAGCTCAAAAAGTGCTTATATTCAAAATGGGAATATATGAACATCCTAGCAGTGAGCATCCTAATGGCAGCAGACCTTTCACAGTAAGGGATGTTTTATTATGTTTTTTAGCTCCCATAAAGTCTGCAGTGAGTAATAATCAGCGATGAAGAAATTAATTAATTTTGAAAATTGTGGCCAAACAGCTCAATTTTTGTTTCATCTGACCACAGAACTTTCCTCCAGAAGGTCTTATCTTTGTCCATGTTATGTCAGATGAAACAAAAATTGAGCTGTTTGGCCACAATACCCAGCAATATGTTTGGAGGAGAAAAGGTGAGGCCTTTAATCCCAGCAACACCAGGCCTACCGTCAAGCATGGTGGTGGTAGTATTATGCTCTGAGCCTGTGTTGCTGCCAATGGAACTGGTGCTTTACAGAGAGTAAATGGGACAATTAAAAAGGAGGATTACCTCCAAATTCTTCAGGACAACCTAAAATCATCAACTCTGAGGTTTTTGTCTTGGGCGCAGTTGGGTGTTCCAACAGGACAATGACCCCAAACACACGTCAAAAGGGGTAAAGGAATGACTAAATCAGGCTAGAATGAAGGTTTTAGAATGGCCTTCCCAAAGTCCTGACTTAAATGTGTGGACAATGCTGAAGAAACAAGTCCATGTCAGAAAACCAACACATTTAGCTGAACTGCACCAATTTTGTCAAGAGGAGTGGTCAAAAATTCAACCAGAAGCTTGTGGATAGCTACCAAAAGCGCCTTATTGCAGTGAAACTTGCCAAGGGACATGTAACCAAATATTAATATTGCTGTATGTATACTTTTGACCCAGCAGATTTGGTCACATTTTCAGTAGACCCATAATAAATTCATAAAAGAACCAAACTTCATGAATGTTTTTTGTGATAAACGAGTATGTGCTCCAACGACCTATCACAAAAAAATAAGAGTTGTAGAAATTATTGGGAACTCAAGACAGCCATGACAGCTTACAAGTGTATGTAAACTTTTGACCACGACTGTATGTACTGACATCATGTATATAAAACCCTAATAGAGGTGTTTGGATGTTTTTTAAGGGCTCTATAGGCAGAATTTAATGGCTCCCATAGGCTTCATTGTAAGCAGACTTTTGATGGAATTTATTTAATATTTCGAATGCATTTTTAAAAATCCATCCGTCGTCATGTCTTTCATAATGATTGTGAACGATAGGCAAAATTACTAAAAAGGTGCAGTTCTCCTTCAAGATACAAGGACATGCAGTTTATTTTCCGTAATGAAGGTGATTATTATGAGCTTAGAGGAACGCTCCACACAGTGTAAAGAGACATATAATTAGCTGCTAGCTTTTTAGCCGGTGGACTAAATATAAATAAAAAAACAGGTTCCTCCTTTTCTTTTATTAGGTATATGTTTGAGCAAAACAGAGTAAAGAATACATAATAACTTCCTATCACTGGTAGAGGACGTAAAACAAAAATGCTTTGCTCTGTTAACTCGAGTTTTGAGTAAAATTGGAGGTTTCCTGACCTGATTGTGATCACAGCTACTGGACAGTCTGCTAACATATTTTGATTTGAATTTGATTTGAAACCGCTAGCTTAAAGGCCTACTGAAATGAATTTTTTTTATTTAAACGGGGATAGCAGATCTATTCTATGTGTCATACTTGATCATTTCGCGATATTGCCATATTTTTGCTGAAAGGATTTAGTATAGAACAACGACGATAAAGATTGCAACTTTTGGTATCTGATAAAAAAAAGGCTTGCACCTACCGGAAGTAGCGTGACGTAGTCAGTTGAACATATACGCAAAGTTCCCTATTGTTTACAATGATGGCCGCATGAAGTGAGAGAGATTCGGACCGAGAAAGCGACAATTTCCCCATTAATTTGAGCGAGGATGAAAGATTTGTGGATGAGTAAAGTGCAAGTGAAGGACTAGTGGGGAGTTGAAGCTATTCAGATAGGGAAGATGCTGTGAGAGCCGGGGGTGACCTGATATTCAGCTGGGAATGACTACAACAGTAAATAAACACAAGACATATATATACTCTATTAGCCACAACACAACCAGGCTTATATTTAATATGCCACAAATTAATCCTGCATAAAAACACCTGCGTGTTTGTTATGCTAGCTCCTAGCTCCTCTGCTAGCTCCTAGCTCCATAGAACACGCCAATACAATTCAAACACCTGATCAACACACACAATCACTCAGCCCAAAAGACCGTTTACCTAACCCAAGGTTCATAAAGCTTATATATTTTTAAAAAGTTACGTACGTGACGCGCACATACGGTCAAGTTATCGAATGTTTAGCAGCCAAGGCTGCATACTCACGGTACCTGATATTCAGCTGGGAATGACTACAACAGTAAATAAACACAAGACATATATATACTCTATTAGCCACAACACAACCAGGCTTATATTTAATATGCCACAAATTAATCCTGCATAATAACACCTGCGTGTTTGTTATGCTAGCTCCTAGCTCCTCTGCTAGCTCCTAGCTCCATAGAACACGCCAATACAATTCAAACACCCGATCAACACACACAATCACTCAGCCCAAAAGACCGTTCACCTAACCCAAGGTTCATAAAGCTTATATATTTTTAAAAAGTTACGTACGTGACGCGCACTTACGGTACGGTACGTGTTATGCTAGCTCCTAGCTCCTCTGCTAGCTCCTAGCTCCATAGAACACGCCAATACAATTCAAACACATGATCAACACACACAATCACTCAGCCCAAAAGACCGTTCACCTAACCCAAGGTTCATAAAGCTTATATATTTTAAAAAAGTTACGTACATACGCAAAAAAAAGCCAAAGCTGCATACTCACAGTAGCACGTCTGCGTCTTTGTCATCCAAATCAAAGTAATCCTGGTAAGAGTCTGTGTTGTCCCAGTTCTCTACAGGCGTCTGTGTATCCAAATCAAAAGTCCTCCTGGTTAGAGTCTCTGTTATCCGAGTTCTTCCATCTTGACTGCATCTTTCGGGAATGTAAACAAAGAAGCGCCGGCTGTGTACTGTTGTGGCTGACTACGTTCGAAAAATACGTCCATTTCGCACCGACAACTTTCTTCTTTGCTTGCTTGGCTTCCTTCTCCATAATGCAATGAACATGATTGAAACAGATTCACGAACACAGATGTCCAGAATACTGTGGAATTATGAAATGAAAACAGAGCTTTTTCGTACCGGCTTCAATGTGGAAGGCATACCCGTGTTCGTCGGGCTACGTCACGCGCATACGTCATCCTCAGAGGCGTTTCGAACCGGAAGTTTAGCGGCAAATTTAAAATGTCACTTTATAAGTTAACCCGGCCGTATTGGCATGTGTTATAATGTTAAGATTTCATCATTGATATATAAACTATCAGACTGCGTGGTCGGTAGTAGTGGGTTTCAGTAGGCCTTTAAAGTGATTCACTAGCAACCCAAAGTTATACGGTGATCCTGCCTTAAAAGTTTTAATAGATCAAGCAAAGTGATCTCTAAGACAGGCTGACCCAGTTCTACAGGCGCAAAGTATGATTATTGTTGAAATAAACAAGTTAGACATGCTTCTATCTGTAAAAGCTAACAACCCCAACAACTTTCAGTTGGCTGCTTAGCAACTATGACATGCACAATACGGAACACAACTCCCAACTCGAAACGTCCGGGCTCAAAACCTACAATCAGATATCAGAGGTCTACAGTCAATTATAGAAGGTTAACAATTAGATATTAGAGGTCTACAATTACATGTACAAAGTCTACAAGCACCGAATAACAAAGTCAGAAAGGATTTTTGTGACGATATAAGGACGTTCAAATATGAAATGAAGGACAGCAGTGAGACAGGAGTTGAAGGTCATGCAAGAGGAGAATGCTGCATTGTGCTGAGCAGCAAGAAAACACCGTTCTGGAAAATATCAAAGAGGAGATGGATCAGTGTTCACAACAGAATTATATCATTATTGCAGGGCTGTGCATCACACCCAGATCCTACGCCAGACCAGTTTACAACAGAGGAGAACCAGATGAAAATGGATGCTACTTCAACGGAGCAACAAGTGGTCCACTTTCTGCAATCAAAGGATGTTGAGGTCTGTAACAACACCGTCGACGCGTGCATTCCACTGAATGAAAGAAACAATACCACCGCGTCATTCATCATCGTAAAGCTCGCCAACAGGGAATCCAAAATGGCACTGCTGAAACAGGGAAAGAAGCTGAAAGGTAAATGCAACGCTGATATTGCCAAGAACGCACGCAACTTGAGGTAGGAAGGGAAAATTCAGGGGATTTGGAGTGCGGACTGCAAAACTTTCATTATGTCATGATCATGTTTTGTTATGTTCTGTTAGTTTTAGACTCCATAGTTCCTGTTTTTGTGCACCCTTGTTTGTTTCAGTTACCATGGTTACTTATTATTTCCACCTGTCTCTGATTAGTGTTCGCCCGCTCACCTGCTTCCCGAGCACTAATCAGAGGCATTATTTAAGCCTGCCTTTGCCGGTCAGTCGGCCTGGCGTCATTGTTTGCTTCGTGCAACCTGCTACGTAAGTTTTGTTTGTTTCGTGCCACAGTTAGTGAGTATTCCTTGTCCATAGTCCATGCTAAATAGTAGCATTAGCTTTGAGTGCGACTCCTTTTCCATTTTTTGTACTACCGTATTTTTCGGAGTATAAGTCGCTCCGGAGTATAAGTCGCACTGGTCGAAAATGCATAATAAAGAAGGAAAAAAACATATATAAGTCGCACTGGAGTATAAGTCGCATTTTTTGGGGAAATTTATTTGATAAAACCCAACACCAAGAATAGACATTTGAAAGGCAATTTAAAATAAATAAAGAATAGTGAACAACAGGCTGAATAAGTGTACGTTATTTTCCGGTAATGTGTTAATAATTTCACACATAATTCGCTCCTGAGTATATAAGTCGCACCCCGGCCAAACTATGAAAAAAACTGCGACTTATAGTCCGAAAAATACGGTACTTTGATATTTTGAAGAATAAATCATGTTCCTACCTGCACGCTTTGTCCGGAGTGGTCCGTCTGCATTTCGGGAGAACGAACCCTGCTGTAAGCTGCGAAAACCCCGTCGTGACACATTAAGCTGAATGGAGGTCTAGAAACACGAGTACTTGTTGTCAAATGTATTTTCGCCAGCTTTTCGTGTCTTTCTCGCCATCTCCGGGTCCGAAATGGCTGTCAACGTGTACCAACTTGTCGGATTACCTACTCAGACGTCTCATGTACAGGTGAGAGGCATGATTTATGATCGACAATAAACCTACAAGGAGCAAGGAAGCGAGGAAGCAGCAGACCACTCGATAATGTAAACATAGGGACACAAGCTTGTCATCACGGCGTTGCTATAAATAGTTTGTCTGCGTAAGCGCTTATAATAACAATATCACTACTACTTGGTTAATATTCAAGTCACGAAATGTAAATGGAGTATTTTTGCCGCTTTTTGAATGGTTATTTTTTAGATTTTATGGGCAAAATAGTGGAGATCCCATTGGCTCCCTTGTAAGCGGACTTTTATTTACATTTATTTAATATTTAGATTGCATTAAAAAAAATTCCACCTGTCGTCTAGTCTTTCATAATGATTGTAACAATAGGTGAAATAATAAGAAACAAATAAATGCAGTTTATTTTCCGTAATGGAGGTGATTACCAAGTCATACCAAAGACTATAAAAATGGGACCCATTACCTCCCTGCTTGGCACTCAGCATCAAGGGTTGGAATTGGGGGTTAAATCACCAAAAAAATTATTCCCGGGCACGGCCACCGCTGCTGCTCACTGCTCCCCTCACCTCCCAGGGGATGATCAAGGGTGATGGGTCAAATGCAGGGAATAATTTTGCCACACCTAGTGTGTGTGTGACTGACTATCATTGGTACTTTAACTTTAACTTGAATTATTATGATCTTAGATCTACACCAGGGGTCACCAACCTTTTTGAAACCAAGAGCTACTTCTTGGGTACTGATTAATGCGAAGGGCTACCAGTTTGATGCACACTTAAATAAATTGCCAGAAATAGCCCATTTGCTCAATTTACCTTTAACTCTATGTTATTATTAATAATTAATGATATTTACACTTAATTGAACGGTTTAAAAGAGGAGAAAACACGAAAAAAATGACAATTAAATTTTGAAACATAGTTTATCTTCAATATCATTTAATTTCAACCGAAAAAAAGAAGAGAAAAACTAGCTGATTCGAATCTTTTTGAAATTTTTTTAAAAATAATTCATGGAATATCATTAGTAATTTTTCCTGATTAAGATTAATTTTAGAATTTTGATAACATGTGTTAAATAGGTTAAAATCCAATCTGCACTTTGTTACAATATATAACAAATTGGACCAAGCTATATTTCTAACATAGACAAATCATTATTTCTTCTAGATTTTCCAGAACAAAATTTTTTTAAGAAATTCAAAAGACTTTGAAATAAGATTTAAATTTGATTCTACAGATTTTCTAGCTTTGCCAGAATATTTTTTTTTAATTTTAATCATAATAAGTTTGAAGAAATATTTCACAAATATTCTTCGTCAAAAAAACAGAAGCTAAAATGAAATATTAAATCAAAATGTATTTATTATTCTTTACAATAAAAAAGATACATTTACTTGAACATCGATTTAAATTGTCAGGAAAGAAGAGGAAGGAATTTAAAAGGTAAAAAGGTATATGTGTTTAAAAATCCTAAAAACATTTTTAAGGTTGTATTTTTTCTCTAAAATTATCTTTCTGAAAGTTATAAGAAGCAAAGTAAAAAAATAAATGAATTTATTTAAACAAGTGAAGACCAAGTCTTTAAAATATTTTCTTGGATTTTCAAATTCTATTTGTGTTTTGTCTCTCTTAGAATCAAAAATGTCGGGCAAAGCGAGACCAGCTTGCTAGTAAATAGATACAATTAAAAAAATAGAGGCAGCTCACTGGTAAGTGCTGCTATTTGAGCTATTTTTAGAACAGGCCAGCGGGCGACTCATCTGGTCCTTACGTGCTACCTGGTGCCCGCGGGCACCGCGTTGGTGACCCCTGATCTACACAGTGTATAGATAAACATAATTAGCTGCTGCCTTTTTAGCCGGTGGACTAAAAATATACAATATTAGACAAATGTTTGGTGTTCCCAATGTTTTTTATTTTTTTATTTTTTTTATTGGAGTTTTTATAAGGAACAAACAAAAGTAATTTTAAAAAAAATATCTACACTTGATAGAAATAAATAAATACAATTGTATTTCGTTCAAATGATGATGATAGATAAAACAAACATAATAATAATAATAATAATAATAATAATAAAAAAACAAAAAACAAAGCATGCTTGTGAGAGCATACATATTCTTTGAAACCAAAATTTCTCAATTTTTAGACGCACGCTTGTTTAAGGAAATTTCAAGTCAATATACAATAGAAGCCTTACACTTGATAGAAAGAAAGAAATACAATTGTATTCCGTTCAATTGATGATGATAAATAAATAAATACAGATAAAACAAACATAATAATAATAATAATAATAATAATAATAATTAAAAAAAAACAAAGCATGCTTGTGAGAGCATACATATTCTTTGAAACCAAAATTTCTCAATTTTTAGACGCGCGCTTGTTTAAGGAAATTTCAAGTCAATATACAATAGAAGCCTTTATATGGTGTATTTGTCAAAGACATAAGGGCACAGGCCACAATGTAGGACAGCATTAAATGTTCTTTATCTCCACCAGGAAGTGATGCAATCGTTGCCACTGGTATGTCTGTAAGCAAAATAACGTGAAGTGATTGGCATGTTTTTGTTCAACTTTCAGGAAACGTGGTTAACAAACAACTGATTAGATTTTTAACTTTAGATTTTGGGCTTGGCCCTGGTGAATTTTTACTGCCCCACTACATGTTTTCGTAACGTGTATGCATGCGTCCCGCCTCCATCCATAGAGATAAAGACAATGGAGGACAGACAAGAGGCGAATTTCCCCTTTTTGTTTCTTTAATTCTAGCTCAAAAAGTTATGGGCATGTTTTAATTCAACTTTTAGGAAATGTCAGAAACGAACAAGCTATTCTATTTTGGGGCTGATCCGGATCACCGTCTAGTTTCAGGACTTTCGTACCATTGGGTGGTAGAGCCTGGCGGAGGTCTGTGCTCTCCGAGTTACCATTTTTAGACTCCAAACGTGGAAGTGATGTTTTGGACACTTCTATACGCGAACAGTGTAATAGAGTTAAAACTAATTTGTGGTGCGGCTAGAAAGACAAGACGCTGTTGGATGTGAGGATAAAGAGATGTCCATTGATTACCGTATTCTTCGGACCATAGGGCGCACCGGATTATAAGGCGCATTAAAGGAGTCATATTATTATTATTTTTTTCTAAATGTAAAAGACTTCCTTGTGGTCTACATAACATGTAATGGTGGTTCTTTGGTCAAAATGTTGTATAGATGATGTTTTACAGATCTTCTTCAAGCCACTTTCTGACAGTCGCTTCCGGATGCGCCATTCTGTGGGTGGTCTTATTTACGTGGCTCACCTTCGACAGCGTCTTCTCCCCGTCATCTTTGTTGTAGCGTGCAAGGACGGGAGTGGAAGAAGTGTCAAAAGATGGTGCTCACTGTTTTAGTGACATTCAGACTTTACTCAAGTCAATAACGGAGCAGCATCTCCTCATCCGTGGCTCACTAGTGCAACAACAACGCCGGAAATGTGTCCCGTGAAAAACCGTCCGACCGGAACTCTCTAATAATTAAAGTTCCTTGGGTGAATAATGTAAACCCACTATAGTTTTAGCGCTTTGATAGCTAGTCTGCTGACAGATACAGCCCTTTGAGACACTTGTGATTTAGGGCTATATAAATAAACATTGATTGATTGATTGATTGATATAAGTAAGAACTTTACACTACTTTATATTAGAAATGGCAACAGCAGAAGATGAATGTCACATAAGAAGATAGAGAAAAAGAAGAACCTTATGACTACGGTGTCGGCATGGACGTGTGCACAATTTTTTAGGACTTAGGCAGATCCCAAATACAGATCAGCTGGTACCAGAAGGTAATAGTGTTGTAACGATACCAATGTTTTGGTACAGGTGCCAGTACTTAAATTATTTCGTTACTTTGTATTGGCCGATAAATGCTTTAAAATGTAATATCGGAAATTATCGGTATCGTTTTTTTTAATTATCGGTATCGTTTTTTTTTTTTTTATTAAATCAACATAAAAACCACAAGATACACTTACAATTAGTGCACCAACCCAAAAAACCTCCCTCCCCCATTTACACTCATTCACACAAAAGGGTTGTTTCTGTCTGTTATTAATATTCTGGTTCCTACATTATATATCAAAACAGTCTACAAGGGATACAGTCCGTAAGCACACATGATTGTGCGTGCTGCTGGTCCACTAATAGTTCTAACCTGTAACAGTTAATTTTACTCATTTTCATTAATTACTAGTTTCTATGTAAATGTTTTTATATTGTTTTACTTTCTTTTTTAATCAAGAAAATTTTTTAAATTTATTTATCTTATTTTATTTAATTTTTTTTTTAAAAAAGGACCCTAACTTCACCATACCTGGTTGTCCAAATTAGGCATAATAATGTGTTAATTCCACGACTGTATATATCGGTATCAGTTGATATCTGTTGATATTTGGGGACGGCGTGGCGAAGTTGGTAGAGTGGCCGTGCCAGCAATCGGAAGGTTGCTGGTTACTGGGGTTCAATCCCCACCTTCTACCATCCTAGTCACGTCCGTTGTGTCCTTGGGCAAGACACTTCACCCTTGCTCCTGATGGCTGCTGGTTAGCGCCTTGCATGGCAGCTCCCGCCATCAGTGTGTGAATGTGTGTGTGAATGGGTGAATGTGGAAATACTGTCAAAGCGCTTTGAGTACCTTGAAGGTAGAAAAGCGCTATACAAGTATAACCCATTTATCATTTATATCGGTATCGGTAATTAAGAGTTGGACAATATCGGATATCGGCAAAAAAGCCATTATCGGACATCCCTACTTTTCGGTACTTTTCTAAATAAAGGGGACCACAAAAAATGGCATTATTGGCTTTATTTAAAAAAAAAAAAAAATCTTAGGGTACATTAAACATATGTTTCTTATTGCAGTTAAGTCCTTAAATGAAATAGTGAACATACAAGACAACTTGTCTTTCATTAGTAAGTAAACAAACAAAGACTCCTAATTAGTCTGCTGACATATGCAGTAACATATTGTGTCATTTTCCATTCTATTATATTTTCAAAATTATTAAGGACAAGTGGTAGAAAATGAATTATTAATCTACTTGTTCATTTACTGCTTACTTTCTCTTTTAACATGTTCTATCTATACTTCTGTTAAAATGTAATAATCACTTATTCTTCTGTTGTTTGATACTTTACATTAGTTAGGGGATGCGGGACCGGTACGTTTCAGAGGCGATATAGTACCAAAAATGATTCATTAGTATTGCGGTACTATACTAATACCAGTATACCGTACAACCCTAGAAGGTAAGAAAAGTTGCTTTTGTATAATATTGCGAAACAAAACGCCAGATATTATGTCTGCTAGTAGGTGCCATTTTGCGGTCCTTATACACACACCATAATAATACTCGTATGTTTAATGCGCCGACAATCCATCAAGCGGTTCACAGCTTACAGAAGTCCGATTTTTGAGCGCCGTGTGTAATGTTCTATATTTCCAATGGAACATATCAAGTTTTGGTGTTGTTTACTGGCGTCATCTTGCAGTCTACACGTATCTCTTATGTGTGACTGCCATCTGCTGCTCACACTTATCATTACACCATGTACCAAATAAAATCGATTCGAGGTCAGTAAGCACAACCAGAATTACGCCGTACATTAGGCGCACCGGGTTATAAGGCGCACTGTCGTTTTTTTTGAGAAAATTTAAAGATTTTAAATGCGCCTTATAGTCTGATAAATAGGGTGTATCCATTGATAAGACAAATGTAGATAATACAGTGCTCTGCTTGTCTGCCTTCAGAGGCTATTTCACTCCAATTCTCCTCTCAGTGGCTTTTAGCTGAATGCTATATGAAGACTTGAATGGGAGGGATTTGCCAACACACACACACACATACACACACACACACACACACACACACACACACACACACACACACACACACACACACACACACACACACACATCCATAATGTATTACAGAGTGATCCGTGAGAGGGAGTATTAATTCCTCTATAGCACCGCACTCACACTCACACGCACACACACATGCACACACACGCACACACACACACACACACACACACACACACCCTCACATACACTCATTCATTAATGGAGTCACATGTCATCTTCACAGATCACTGGCTTTCACTCACTGCAGCTACTTCCTGCCTCCTCCTACCCCTCGTGTCACATGACATGGTCCACATGCTCCTTTCTATTATGTGTGTGTGTGTGTGCGTGTGTGTGTGTGCAGAATTGCGTGCGCTCGCTTCCGTGCATCAATCTCCTTGCTCGCCACCAAGGCCCCGCCCCTCCTCCTCACTGCCTTGCATCACATGGCCTCTGCAGAGGAGAACACGAGGCAAACCTTCTGGAGTTGACAGCGAGTTCAGACGTAAACAATCCACACACGTTTGAGCTTTTTTGGAGAGAATCCACACTTTAACCGACAAAGTTATTAACCCATTCCAGCCAACACGTGAATCGAAGGTCACAATCTTAATAAGACCCGATCAACTGGAATCCGGATCTGATCCAGATTGCATGGTTAGGAATATTACGGTCAGACTGAATTTAAAAAAAAGTCATAACAATGTGAGGATTAGTGTTGTCTTGACGCCAAAATGTATGTCATTACTTTTCTAAATAAAGGGGACCACAACAAATGGCATTATTGGCTTTATTTTAACAAAAAATCTTACGGTACATTAAACATATTTTTTCTTATTGTAATCGAAGAAAAAGTTTGTCCTTAAATAAAATAGTGACCATACAAGACAACTTGTCTATTAGTAGTAAGTAAACAAACAAAGGCTTCTAATTTGTCTGCTGACGACATATTGTGTCATTTTCCATTCTATTATTTTGTCAAAATTTTAAAGGACAAGCTGTAAAAATTGATTATTAATCTACTTGTTCATTTACTGTTAATATCTGCTTACTTTCTCTTTCAACATGTTCTATCTAGACTTCTGTTAAAATGTAATAATCACTTATTCTTCTGTTGTTTGGATACTTTACATTAGTTTTGGATGAGACCACAAATTTGGGTCTCAATCTGATACCAAGTAGTTACAGGATCATACATTGGTCATATTCAAAGTACTCATGTGTCCAGGGACATATTTCCTGAGTTTATAAACATAATATGAATTTTTTTAAAAGGACGATAAAAAATATCGATGAGATACGCTATTGTACTTTGTATCATTACAGTGGATGTCAGGTGTAGATCCACCCATGGCATTTGTTTACATTTAGGGGCGCTAGCTTTTTAACAATCCGGATGGTTCTTTTCCTTTTTGTTACGGAGGACACAACGTCCACAGTTTCCAAAAACAATTTGAAATGTGGACTCGTCAGACCACAGAACACTTTTCCACTTTTCATCAATCCATCTAAGATGAGCTCGGGCCCAGCAAAGCCGGCTGCGTTTCTGGGTGTTGTTGATAAATGGCTTTCGCTATGCATAGTAGAGTTTTAACTTGCACTTACAGATGTAGCGACCAACTGTAGTTACTGACAGTGGTTTTCTTAAGTGTTCCTGAGCCCATGTGGTGATATCCTTTACACACCGATGTCGCTTTTTGATGCAGTGAGGGATCGAAGGTCACAGGCATGCCGCTTATGTGCAGTGATTTCTCCAGATTCTCTTAACCTTTTGATGATATTACAGACCGTAGATGGTGAAATCCCTAAATTCCTTGCAATAGCTGGTTGAGAAATGTTGTTCTTAAACTGTTGGACAATTTGCTCACGCATTTTTTCACAAAATGGTGACCCTCGCCCCATCCTTGTTTGTGAATGACTAAGCATTTCATGGAAGCTGCTTTTATACCCAATCATGGCACCCACCTGTTCCCAATTAGCCTGTTCACCTGTGGGATGTTCCAAATAAGTGTTTGATGAGCATTCCTCAACTTTCTCAGTCTTTTTTGCCACTTGTGCCAGCTTTTTTTAAAACATGTTGCATGCATCAAATTCCAAATGAGCTAATATTTGCAAAGAATAACAAAAGTTTTCCAGTTTGAACATTAAATATCTTGTCTTTGCAGTCTATTCAATTGAATATAAGTTGAAAAGGATTTGCAAATCATTTATTTACCATTTACACAACGTGACAACTTCACTGGTTTTGGGGTTTGTATTACAATTATCACATTTTAACTATCATTACTATTATTATTATTATTATTATTATTTAATTTTCATACAAATAAAAAAATATGTCTTAACATCATAAAATTATGAGGAAATTTATTTTTTCATATTGTTTGTCTTTTTACATATTAACTTAAGTTTTGTAAGAAAACAAACAATAAGGCAACATAAAATTATGGTAAAACTAGGCATTTTTCCTCTAAATTTCAAATGTATTTTTGTAAAATTTACAATTTTACTTGTAGAATTATTATATCGTAAAATCAGTATTCATTGTCGGTAACACTTTAGTATGGGGAACATATTCACCATTAATTAGTTGCTTATTAACATGCAAAAAAATTGTAACATATTGGCTCTTAATGATTCATTATTAAGTACTTATTAATGCTTTATTCTGCATGACCTTATTATACAACCAGTAAGCCATTAACTAAGAGTCTTAGTTAGTCTTAACCCTAACCCCCTAACCCTAACCCCAACCCTAACCTGTTAATAAGCAACTAATTAATGGTGAATATGTTCCCCATACTAAAGTGTTACCTCATTGTCTAATACAGGGGTCACCAACGCGGTGCCCGCGGGCACCAGGTAGCCCGTAAGGACCAGATGAGTCGCCCGCTGGCCTGTTCTAAAAATAGCTCAAATAGCAGCACTTACCAGTGAGCTGCCTCTATTTTTTAAATTTTATTTATTTACTAGCAAGCTGGTCTCACTTTGCCCGACATTTTTGATTCTAAGAGAGACAAAACTCAAATAGAATTTGAAAATCCAAGAAAATATTTTAAAGACTTGGTCTTCACTTGTTTAAATAAATTCATAAATTTTTTTACTTTGCTTTTTATAACTTTCAGAAAGACAATTTTAGAGGAAAAAATACAACCTTAAAAATTATTTTAGGATTTTTAAACACATATACCTTTTTACCTTTTAAATTCCTTCCTCTTCTTTCCTGACAATTTAAATTAATGTTCAAGTAAATTTTTTTTATTATTGTAAAGAATAATAAATAAATTTTGATTTAATTCTTCATTTTAGCTTTTATTTTTTCGACGAAGAATATTTGTGAAATATTTCTTCAAACTTACTATGATTAAAATTCTAAAAAAATATTCTGGCAAATCTAGAATATCTGTACAATCAAATTTGAATCTTATTTCAAAGTCTTTTGAATTTCTTTTAAAATTTTTGTTCTGGAAAATCTAGAAGAAATAATGATTTGTCTTTGTTAGAAATATAGCTTGGTCCAATTTGTTATACATTCTAACAAAGTGTAGATTGGATTTTAACCTATTTAAAACATGTCATCAAAATTTTAAAATTAATCTTAATGAGGAAAAATTACTAATGATGTTCCATAAATTCTTTTTTTAAATTTTTTCAGAAACATTCGAATTAGCTAGTTTTTCTCTTCTTTTTTTCGGTTGAATTTTGAATTTTAAAGAGTCGAAATTGAAGATAAACTATATCAAAATTTAATTGTCATTTTTTTCGTGTTTTCTCCTCTTTTAAACCGTTTAATTAAGTGTAAATATCATTAATTATTAATAATAACATAGAGTTAAAGGTAAATTGAGCAAATTGGCTATTTCTGGCAATTTATTTAAGTGTGTATCAAACTGGTAGCCCTTCGCATTAATCAGTACCCAAGAAGTAGCTCTTGGTTTCAAAAAGGTTGGTGACCCCTGCTCTAATACAATAACTTAATTCTTGTAAAAAATAAAAATGAAAAAGAAGCCTCCTTGATATTTGGATTTTTGTGGTATTCATGTGTACTTCAGATTCAGATTCAGATTCAGAAGTACTTTATTAATCCCCGAGGGGAAATTGAGATTTTCAGCACAATCCCATTCAAGATCAGACAAACATTACAGGGAGACAGACAAAAGAATCGCTGACCGGTCTGTCATTTTCTGGCACCGCTTACAAAAAAAAAGGTGAGAAGCAGGTTAATGTTGGGGAGGAGAGTAAAAAAATATTCAGTCAAAGGCTGGACTCCAGGGAGGGGGGGGGGGGGTCCAAAAAAACCTCATAGCCACAGCACACATAAACATGTTACATAGAATCAACAAAACTTGCAACAGAGGGAAGGGCTTGGGAGCTTACGGAGGCCGGCTGCTGCTGTATAAGCGCTAGTCAGCCATCCATCGCCCCTAAGGGATTCAAGCGTCGAGTTTGCTGGTTTTATTGTACGTCAAATAACATCTCATTTATTGACAGTGTTCCTTTCATTGGTGCAAAAGTCATCATTGCCAGCTTGTGTTTCATCAACACCTCGGGCAGGTAGAGTGTGTGCGACAAGTCCATCCTGCAGGCAGCAGCCGGGTCAGCCATGGAGAGACGTGCAATGTAATTACGTGCACGGTGACAGCAGGGAGAAAAAAAAACATGGCTGGTGTTCCAATTTAGTAAAGTAGTGATGATCTAAAAGTCCAACTGGTTATCAGAGCGAGCACAATCAGGCCATCTAACTTCTATTGTGTAAGGACGTTGCAAAAGTAGGTCATGAAATAAGTAAGTGTTGAATTGCCTCCCGTGAAATAGCCAGCAGTAGTTTGGATTTAATCAAAATAATCGAGATCATAATCACACATCAAATCCCTGATGAGTTTTTAACACCTCAAGCTCATTTTGGAGCAATTTAAAAAGGATAATAAGTTTAACTAGATAAGGCAATTCCTGAAGGAATTGCGAGTGAATGTTCACAATGCTGAAGTTGAACTAAAATCCTGGAATTTTTTTTTGAATTGTTGAAGTCCATCCATCTTCTTTCGCTTATCCGAGGTCGGGTCGCGGGGGCAGCAGCCTAAGCAGGGAAGCCCAGACTTCCCTCTCCCCAGCCACTTCGTCCAGCTCTTCCCGGGGGATCCCGAGGCGTTCCCAGGCCACCCGGGAGACATAGTCTTCCCAACGTGTCCTGGGTCTTCCCCGTGGCCTCTTACCAGTCGGACGTGCCCTAAACACCTCCCTAGGGAGGCATTCGGGTGGCATCCTGACCAGATGCCCGAACCACCTCATCTGGCTCCTCTCGATGTGGAGGAGTAGCGGCTTTACTTTGAGCTCCTCCCGGATGACAGAGCTTCTCAACCTATCGCTAAGGGAGAGACCCGCCACCCGGCGGAGGAAACTAATTTTGGCCGCTTGTACCCGTGATCTTGTCCTTTCGGTCATAACCCAAAGCTCATGACCATAGGTGAGGATGGGAACGTAGATCGACCGGTAAATTGAGAGCTTTGCCTTCCGGCTCAGCTCCTTCTTCACCACAACGGATCGATACAGCGTCCACATTATTGAGGACGCCGCACCGATCCACCTGTCGATCTCACGATCCACTCTTCCCTCACTGGTGAACAAGACTCCGAGGTACTTGAACTCCTCCACTTGGGGCAGGGTCTCCTCTCCAACCCGGAGAATGCACTCCACCCTTTTCCGAGCGAGAACCATGGACTCAACAATTGTTGAAGTATAGCAAACAATTCCCAAACAGGCTGAATATTTTGAAGTTGGAACAGTTTGATGAATCAGATGAAAAATGTGGGAGTTGTGGAACTTTGAAGAATGTCCCATTGATTTCAATGGGAATTTCAGAAAAATTGGGGATTTCGGGAAAAAGGGTGAATTTTTTTGAAAATGGTAGAAAACTTGAATGATCTGAGTTGAAATTGTTGATGTTGGAATTTTTCAAATCGGTCGAGAAATTTTGAAGTAGTAACACGTTGAATTGAGAAATGGTATTACGGTATTCCTGGAATTTCGGGAAAACCGGGAATTTTTCCAGTTAAAAAAACAACCGTGTTTTTTGTCCTGATTAAGAAGAATGTTTTGACAGTGGAACGGTTGAAATAGGTTGAAAAATGTGAAAGGAGTCGTGCAACTTAAGGGTGGAAATAAGTTACCAAAAAACGGGAATTCCTGGAAATTTGTTGAATGTGGAAAAATGGTAGTTTGAATGTCCAGGATGAGTTGAATGTGTTGGAGTTGGAATGGTTTGAATTGGTTGAAGAATGTTGGAATTGTAAAAGTTTGAAAAATGGCCAATTAATTTTGAATGGGGAAAATGCAAAAAAAAAAAAAGGAATTATGGGAAATCCGGTTTGTTTTTTTTAGAATTGGTGAAGTAAAGCACACAATTCCTGAACAGGATGAATATTTTCAAGTTGGAACAGTTGGAATCAAAGGAAAAATGTGGGAATTGTGGAACTTTGAAGAATGTCACATTGATTTCAATGGGAATTTCCAAAAAATGTGGGAAAAGCGGGAATTTTTTTGAAAATGTTTTTTTTTTTTTAAACTTGAATGAGTTGAAATGGTTGGTGTTGGAATTTTTCAAATCAGTCGAGAAATGTTGAAGTAGTAACATGTTGAATTGAGAAATGGTATTACAGAATTCCTGGAATTTCGGGAAAACAGAGAATTTTTCCAGTTCAAAAAACAACTTTGTTTTTTGTCCTAATTAAGAGGATTGTTTTGACGGTGCTACGGTTGAAATGCATTGAAAAATGTGGAAGGAGTAGTCGCCAGAGAAAAAGGTGGAAATAGAGCTTTGGAAAAGCAGGAATTCTGGAAAATCCTGGAATTTTTTTGAACTTTGAAAAAGAGATATTTAAATTTCCAGGGTGGTGGAATGTGTTGAAGGTGAAATGGTTTGAATGGGTTGAAAAATGTGGAAATGGTGGAAGTTGGAAAAATGGCCAATTCATTTTAAATGAGAATAATATCCCGGAAAACCTGGAATTCTGGAAAATCTGGGAATTTTGGGAATTTGTCAAGGAAAAGCCCGTGATTCCCGAATAGGCTGAACAGTTTCAAGTTTGAACGGTTTGAATCGGATGAAAAATGTGGAAGGTAGAGCGTGCCAAAATCTGGAGAAGAAGAAGTAGAAGAATAAATAGATGCATTTTGGTGTAGAAAACCATATGTGTGGATCATCTTCGGTAGACTTCCTGGGCCACATCATCGAGAGGGGTAACATCCGAGCCTACCCCGAGAAGGTCAAGGCAGTGGTGGAGTGGCCTCAACTAATCACCCATACTAAACTGAGGAGATTCCTAGGCTTTGCTGGATTTTACCGTCGATTCATACTCAACTTCAGTAGGGTAGCCGCGCCTCTCCACGCGCTAACCTCTACCATTACAGCTTTCCTTTGGAAGAAGGAGGCAGACAGGGCATTCCAGAGCCTCAAGAGGAGCTTCAGTTCTGCTCCCATCTTGGTACACCCTGACCCTGACAAGCCGTTCACTGTGGAAGTGGACGCATCTGATTCCAAGATTGGGGCAGTTTTGTCTCAACGATCGAATGAGAATAATTTGTTGCACCCTTGTGCATTCTTTCCTAGACGCCTATCCCCAGCCGAAAGGAACTACGATGGAGGAAACCGAGAACTGTTGGCCATCCACGAAGCTTTGGTCGAATGGAGACACTGGCTGGAGGGGGCCAAGCGTCCGTTCCTGGTCCTGACCGACCACCGCAACCTCATCCACATCCGTTCCGCTAAGAGAGTTAAAAGCAGGCAAGCACGCTGGACACAGTTATTCTGCCGATTCGAATATACTCTCACCTACAGACCCGGTTCACGCAAGGGCAAGGCGGATTCTCTTTCGCGGATCTTCTCAGAGGAGCCCACCATTACCGAATATGATTCATTAGTATCACGGTACTATACTAGTTCCGGTACACCGTACTACCCTACTCTGCACACAAAGTGACTTCCTGTTGTCCATTTCAGAATAAATGCACGGCAATGTGGGCTCTGTACCGAGGATGTCGTTGTGGCTTGTGCAGCCCTTTGGGACACTTGTGATTTGGGGCTATATAAATAAACATTGATTGATTGATTGATTGAATGTTTTAACCGATAGATTTAAAGGCCTGCTGAAATGCGATTTTCTTATTTAAACGGGGATCAGGCATGTGATTTTTCCGTCTAAAGTTGGAATTCCGTCTTTTTTAATCTCGGGAAAAAAAATAATAATTATCTTCCGTTTTTCCGGTTTTTTTTTCCGACCCTAAATCAAGATTCGAGACGCAGTTTATATTACGCCGTAGTTGATTGGTCGATATGTTCCTTGTGACCAATCAGGACATCTGTTATGAATGATGACGTTAATAACGTCATCATTCATAATGGTTACTACGGCCATTTTCCATATGTAAACGATGTCGGTTCTCGAGAGAAAGGACGCTTTACGAGTAAAAGAAATTGATAAACATGTCAAAAATAAGTTTCGATGGGACTGGATGGAAAGGGAAATCACTGATACTGTTGGGAAGAAGGAAGTTACGACTTTGTTCGGTGATTTTATTCGGAAAATCGCTCGTCCCAGAAAGGTTTTGTGCACGTGGTGTCATGATAATATTGACTATGGATCACGAGGTTTCAAGGCTTTGGAAGTACATGCGAAACGCCAAAAACATACAAAACAACTTGAAGCAAGGAAAACAAACTTTTCACTAGCTGGTACTTTTGGATGTCAACCGAAAGTGAGCAAACCTTACGGACTTCATCTTTTGTTTACATCGACAACTGCCGTAGACATCGAGAGGAAAGATCCACCCACTTCAGTTGCAGACAGGGTTGTTAATAATGAGGTAAGCTAAAAAATATTTGCTTGCGAAATACGCATGTTTGTTTTAAATATTAACCAATTATTGCTTTGCGAAATATAAATGGGTTTTTCTAAAAATAAAAAGCCACGTGAAAATATATTATGAAATTACAGAAATTCAAAGAGTCGCATTATTGATTCCAGTTAACAATTTATTTGAAATAAATTTGCATATAATATTATTTTGTAATATTAAGTTCTTATGTAGTCTCTTGAAACTATTGTCAGTGGTGTAACAATCTTGAAGGTAAATATTTTCACACTTGTTTCATGCAATATGTCAGTGTCCTCACATTATTATTATTTCCTATTTTCAAATATGAGTAAACAATACTAAACATGTTTAATTATGTTCATAAATTGATATCCTATTTTGGCGAAAAGAATTAAATGTTTACATTTGGTATTTTGTTATATTTATCCAAAAATCCAAAAAAGAAGCTACAAAAGCAGAGACCAAAAGGAAAATGCAGGCTGCTCAGAAATTTGCAAGGAAAGCTCATGTTAGGGCTCTCCGAGAAAGCTAATGTGTGAAGTGAACTGAAGTAATGTGGTAATACTGTAAATAAACTGTACATAATAACTGATCAATGTGACACCCGTGGATGTGAAATGAACACAAGATGTAAATATTAGTGACTAAATACTGTTGGGACTGAACCATATACAGTGATTCATTAGGATAATTGGGTTATGTATGTTCTATTAATGATGTTTTCATGTCTTTAAACACTAAAATATTTTCTTCAAATGGTGCTGTCTTTGTTAATATTAGCATGTTAAATTGGTGAAAAACCAGGACCTTCGGGGGGCGTTGCCCCCCTTGTCCCCCCACCCTGGACCTGGCTGGGGGCCTTCGTCCCCCAGACCCCCGGAAATGTTTTCAGTCTTTTTCATTGTGGTCAAATCACATGCCTGGGGGATAGCAGGTCCATTCTATGTGTCATACTTGATCATTTCGCGATATTGCCATATTTTTGCTGAAAGGATTTAGTAGAGAACATCGACGATAAAGTTCGCAACTTTTGGTCGCTGATAAAAAAGCCTTGCCTGTACCGGAAGTAGCGTGACGTCACAGGTTGTGGAGCTCCTCACATCTGCACATTGTTTACAATCATGGCCACCAGCAGCGAGAGCGATTCGGACCGAGAAAGCGACAATTTCCCCATTAATTTGAGCGAGGATGAAAGATTTGTGGATGACGAAAGTGAGAGTGAAGGATTAGAGGGCAGTGGAAGCGATTCAGATAGGGAAGATGCTGTGAGAGGTGGGTGGGACCTGATATTCAGCTGGGAATGACTAAAACAGTAAATGAACACAAGACATATATATACTCTATTAGCCACAACACAACCAGGCTTATATTTAATATGCCACAAATTAATCGCGCATAACAAACACCTCCCCCCTCCGTCCATATAACCCGCCAATACAAATCAAACACCTGCACAACACACTCAATCCCACTGCCCAAAGTACTGTTCATCTCCGTAAAGTTCATACAGCACATATATTTTCCCAAAGTTACGTACGTGGCATGCACATAGCGGCACGCACGTACGGGCAAGCGATCAAATGTTTGGAAGCCGCAGCTGCGTACTCACGGTACCGCGTCTGTGTATCCAACTCAAAGTCCTCCTGGTAAGAGTCTCTGTTGTCCCAGTTCTCCACAGGCCAATGGTAAAGCTTGACTGTCATCTTTCGGGAATGTAAACAATGAAACACCGGCTACGTGTTTGTGTTACACCGCTTCCCACCTACAGCTTTCTTCTTTGCTGTCTCCATTGTTCATTAAACAAATTGCAAAAGATTCACCAACACAGATGTCCAGAATACTGTGGAATTTTGCGATGAAAACAGACGACTTAATAGCTGGCCACAATGCTGTCCCAAAATGTCCGCTACAATCCGTGACATCACGCGCAAACGTCATCATACCGAGACGTTTGCGGATATTTCGCGGGAAATTTAAAATTGCACTTTACTAATCTAACCCGGCCGTATTGGCATGTGTTGCAATGTTAAGATTTCATCATTGATATATAAACTATCAGACTGCGTGGTCGGTAGTAGTGGGTTTCAGTAGTCCTTTAACTACAGCGACTAACATTTCATTATTTTCGATTTTTGTCAATTTCTGCATGTACAAAAGCTTTATTATGAATTTAGTCGGTTAGAGAAGATTATAAAATACGGTAATACAAAATAAAAATATGCACAAATGAAGGAAAATGGTGTCTGGTTAAGAAATCTTGTATTATGGTCCAGTTAATACTATGATCAATGTTAATTACAAACTAAATGTGGGATATAAATAATAATGGAAGTATAATTGTTTGTATATTAGTATATAATTGGTACAAAAGGTTTAACTAACACGTGTACAAGGATATTTCACATGTCTTTACTGTGTATATAATTGAACAGTGTTTATGTTGTGTACAAGGTGTATTTATAATATGTTGTGCAAAGGAAATTTTATATTTTTTGGAAGCTCATCTTGTATTTGACATTGTTTATAGGGTTAGGCGCAATAAGTGTTCAACTTCAGCCTAAACCCTTTCGGTTTGCAACATTTTCAATTTATGAATGTACAACTGTTTGTTTATGTAAAACTGTTTGTTTATTTTGTTGACTACTGACAGAAGAAATAATAAACTAACTAATAATCCAATATATGTGCAAGCAAAGGCTCGTTTTGGTATTGGTTATGTTGACAACCGCTTATGTCAGCATCATTGTATTTGCTTGTTTGGCATAAATGATGACTGGAATCAGGTTTTTGCTGTACAGGAAAGCTTATTTGATGGCGTCCAAGGGCAGTGTGGAAAAGTGTCTTTGCAGGGTGGTCAATGTAGCCTGGGACTGTGTTAAGTGGGACATTTGGAGGATGAATACTCACGTCTTCAATGGTTAAGATACGAGACAACGACCAAGAAAGCGCAATAATTTTGCTGCTTTTTCTATTGTTCTTTATGTTCCATCCTGCTCAGACAGACCTTTTTGTCACACGTTGTACCGCAGCAGTCTTTCTAACGGCGACGCGTGTCAGCCTGACCTCCAGTCCTCCATTTAGAAAAGAAACTTTTCAAAAGCGCGCTGTGCATGCACGCCTGAAAATAGCTTTATCATATTCTCATGGCAATGTGTGCTCTCTTTTTATCGCGGTGTATTTTTGTTCACGTGAAAGCAAAACACTAACACGTGTTGCGTAACAGGCGAGTGGGTTTAAAAATACACGGCGAGTGGCAAGTTGAAGCCATTGTGTGTGTTTGTGCGTGTGTTTGCGTGGGTGTCTTGTGAGAACGTGTTAGTGTTTGTACTGTATGTGTAATTAATAGAAAACCCAAAACCGGTGAAGTTGGCACGTTGTGTAAATAAAAACAGAATACAATGATTTGCAAATCCTTTTCAACTTATATTCAATTAAATAGACTGCAAAGACAAGATATTTAATGTTCCAACTGAGAAACTAAATTTTTTTTTGCAAATAATCATTAACTTAGAATTTAATAGCAGCATCACATTGCAAAAAAGTTGTCAAAGGGGCATTTTTACCACTGTGTTACATGGCCTTTCCTTTTAACAACACTCAGTAAATGTTTGGGAACTGAGGAGACCAATTTTTTTAGTTTTTCAGTACGAATTCTTTCCCATTCTTGCTTGATGTACAGCTTAAGTTGTTCAACAGTCCGGGGTCTCCGTTGTGGTATTTTAGGCTTCATAATGTGCCAGACATTTTCATTGGGAGACAGGTCTGGACTACAGGCAGGCCAGTCTAGTACCCGCACTCTTTTACTACAAAGCCACGCTGTTGTAACGCGTGGCTTGGCATTGTCTTGCTGAAATAAGCAGGGGTGTCCATGAAAAAGACATTGCTTGGATGGCAACGTATGTTGCTCCAAAACCTGTATGTACCTTTCAGCATTAATGGTGCCTTCACAGATGTGTAAGTTACCCATGTCTTGGTGCACTAATACACCCCCATACCATCACACATACTGGCTTTTGAACTTTGCGCCTTTAACAGTCCGGATGGTTCTTTTTGCCTTTGGTCCGGAGGACACGACGTCCACAGTTTCCAAAAACAATTTAAAATGTGGATTCGTCAGACCACAGAACACTTTTCCACTTTACATCAGTCCATCTTAGATGAGCTCAGGCCCAGCGAAGCCGGTAGCGTTTCTGGGTGTTGTTGATAAATGGCTTTTGCTTTGCATAGTAGAGTTTTAACTTGCACTTACAGATGTAGCAACAAACTGTAGTTACTGACAGAGGTTTTCTGAAATGTTCCTGAGTCCATGTGGTGATATCCTTTACACACTGATGTCGCTTGTTGATGCAGTACCGGCTGAGGGATCCAAGATCCGTAATATCATCGCTTACGTGCAGTGATTTCTCCAGATTCTCTGAACCTTTTAATGATATCACGGACCGTAGATGGTGAAATCCTTAAATTCCTCGCAATAGCTGCTTGAGAAATGTCGTTCTTAAACTGTTGGACAATTTGCTCACGCATTTGTTCACAAAGTGGTGACCCTCGCCCCATTCTTGTTTGTGAATGACTGAGCATTTCATGGAAGCTGCTTTTACACCCAATCATGGCACCCACCTGTTCCCAATTAGCCTGTTCACCTGTGGGATGTTCCAAATAAGTGTTTGATGAGCATTCCTCAACTTTCTCAGTCTTACTTGCCACTTGTGCCAGCTTTTTTGCAACATACTGCACGCAGTAAATTCCAAATGAGCTAATATTTGCAAAAAATAACAAAAATTTCCAGTTCGAACATTAAGTATCTTGTTTTTGCAGTCTATTCAATTGGATATAAGTTGAAAAGGATTTGCAAATCATTGTATTCTGTTTTTATTTACCATTTACACAACGTGCCAACTTCACTGGTTTTTGATTTTGTATAAATGTAATGTAGTAACAAGCACATTCATATTAACATGTAATATTTAAGTATTTTACGTATTTTAAGCATACATATTAATTTCAGAGACGCATCATAACGTTCGCTTTTCCCTTTAAAGTCAACAACACTATTACTCATGACAGACTTCTAGAGAGACAACAAAGACGACTTATGGACAAATGATGATCCAGAACCTTATAATTTTGAGCCTGAATATACCGAGGATAAGCTACAAGTTAGCTAAACAGATCCAGATTTAGTGAAACACTTAGCATCATGTAGCAGTATTGCTAGGTGCTAAACAAGATATACAAAGTATATGAACATAAGTAAACAATCACTTAGGTAACAATGTCTGCTCTCAATGGGATGTCATATTTTCCTGTTTAGATGAAGAATGAATCACAATCTTCACACGGGTTAAAAAAAAAGGGCCGGAAACAAGCGTTTTATATTCAGGTATAAGTTGGATGCCAGAGTTGACCTACTTCTCAGTTTATGGCTACAAGCTTCTACTATTTTGGGGAGAAGAATGACATATATTCTAGAATTAACTTTCACCTACTCATAGGCGATGCAGCAGCTCACCAGCTCAATATGTCAATACTGTAGCTGTAAAAGACTTTGTCTGCGTTTGAGCTTATAATCAAAATTTTGCTAGGAATTTGTGTCAAAATCTTTTTTTAGGTTTATTGAAATGGTGTGAAGAAGTAATTTACTGTGATTAATCACCTTTAGCCCAAATTCAGAAGTGGGACTCATCTAATAAAAATAAAGGTTCATTGAACACAACAGTAAGTAAAAGCAGACTGCCAATCACCACGGCTCTCACAGGCTTGAAGCTATTTTTAAAAAACTTTGGTGAATGTCCGTGTCTGCCTCATTATTGGAGAAGTATGGTGCGACTACACCAATTGTGCTGCCTTAAGGTTACCTGAACTCCTCACTAACAACGTCTCCAGCCCACCTTTTTTCACCCTTTTTTTGTTGAAACGACTTTCTTCCGTGGCAAATACAACCTTTGTTGCTTCCCTCTAACAACACCCGTGTGTGTGTTGCTGAAGAATAATGAGCGCGGTAGGATGCTGATTGTATCGTCACGCTGCAGTGACAGGCTGCTGTACTTGATTTGTGCACAATAAATAACACACACTCCTCTGACTTTGTAATATATTACTCTCGAAATAAACATATCTCCAGCTTAACGCCTATAAGGCGAATATTGCGTCATTGCAATGCAGCCACGGGGCTTCTACAATGTCCAAAAAATATTGATGTTTTCGCCTCGCAAAAACTGCAGACACTCTCTTTTTTTTTTATATATAACTGTATATGATATTAGTGGCGCCCCATGGGTTGTGGTTTTGGAAGACATACATTCAGATATCATTAAAGTTCTAGAATCATTAGACTTATTGACAATTATTCGCTAAGTGTGTTTGTTTTTCAACCATAACACTTTCTTGTCGGTCCCCTAAATGTGCATGCAAAATTTTGTGGCAATTCCGTCTAACACCCAAAAGCTGTGCTCTTCAAATGGTGACCCTGGGGCCCCAGGATGTCATCATTCCGGCCCTTGAGTTCAGTTTAACAACTTGGGAGAAAAACATTTTTGCCGCAAATTCCTAAATACAATAGAGTGCTCATGTTGTTTAGAGGTGGACCACTGTCAACACATTGGCAGATCCTTGCATTGACATTTTACCATTGCTAGCAAACATAGAACACTTGGGTCCAAACTTGGGGTTTGCATAACTGACGCATTCCTCAAGGCACCATTTTAAGTCCTCTCTTTTTTTTGGCCGTTACACATTTTTTGTAATGTGGTTTATGTAACTAAGGCGGGGGAGTCCAAACGTTTTGACTTGGTGACCACTTTGGGCTAAAAGAATTTGGCCGGGGACCGAAAGCCGACTGCATGCATGCATATAT
The DNA here is from genome assembly GCF_033978785.1 of Entelurus aequoreus. Lineage (NCBI taxonomy): Eukaryota > Metazoa > Chordata > Actinopteri > Syngnathiformes > Syngnathidae > Entelurus > Entelurus aequoreus. The sequence goes on from NC_084756.1 coordinate 18,320,327, forward strand.
ATATATATATATATATATATATATATATATATATATATATATATATATATATATATATATATATATATATATATATATATATATATATATATATATATATTGAATATGCTACAAAGACAAGATATTTGATGTTCAAACTGATAAACATTTTTTTATTTTTTTTTGCAAATAATCATTGGGGGCAGCACGGTGGAAGAGGGGTTAGTGCGTCTGCCTCACAATACGAAGGTCCTGAGTAGTCGTGAGTTCAATCCCGGCCTCGGGATCCCCTCCGGGTACTCCGGCTTCCTCCCACCTTCAAAGACATGCACCTGGGGATAGGTTGATTGGCAACACTAACATTTGGCCCTAGTGTGTGAATGTGAGTGTGAATGTTGTCTGTCTAGCTGTGTTGGCCCTGCGATGAGGTGGCGACTTGTCCAGGTGTACACAGCCTTCCGCCCGATTGTAGCTGAGATAGGCTCCAGCGCCCCCCGCGACCCCGAAGGGAATAAGCGGTAGAAAATGGATGGATGGATCATTAACTTTAGAATTTGATGCCAGCAACACGTGACAAAAGAATAGTGATTTTACGATACAATAATTCTACAAGTAAAATTGTAAATTTTACAAAAATACATTTGAAATTTAGAGGAAAAATGCCTAGTTTTACCATAATTTTATGTTGCCTTATTGTTTGTTTTCTTACAAAACTTATGTTAATATGTAAAAAGACAAACAATATGAAAAAAAAAATCCCTCATAATTTTATGATAATGTTAAGAGATGTTATTGTTTTATTTGTATGAAAATTAAATAATAATAATAATAATAATAACAATAGTAATAATGGTTAAAATGTGATAATTGTAATACAAACCCCAAAACCAGTGAAGTTGTCACGTTGTGTAAATGGTAAATAAATGATATGCAAATCCTTTTCAACTTATATTAAATTGAATAGACTGCAAAGACAAGATATTTAACGTTGAAACTGGAAAACTTTTGTTATTTTTTGCAAATATTAGCTCATTTGGAATTTGATGCCTGCAACATGTTTCAAAAAAGCTGGCACAAGTGACAAAAAAGATAAGATAAAGTTGAGGAATGCTCATCAAACACTTATTTGGAACATCCCACAGGTGTGCAGGCTAATTGGGAACAGGTGGGTGCCATGATTGGGTATAAAAACAGATTCCATGAAATGCTCAGTCTTTTACAAGAAAGGATGGGGCGAGGGTCACCACTTTATGAACAAATGCGTGAGCAAATTGTCAAACAGTTTAAGAACAACATTTCTCAAAGTGCAATTGCAAGAAATTTAGGGATTTCAACATCTACGGTCCATAATATCATCAAAAGGTTCAGAGAATCTGGAGAAATCACTCCACGTAAGCGGCGAGGCCGGAAACCAACATTGAATGACCGTGACCTTCAATCCCTCAGACGGCACTGTATCAAAAACCGACATCGATCTCTAAAGGATATCACCACATGGGCTCAGGAACACTTCAGGAAACCACTGTCACTAAATACAGTTTGTCACTACATCTGTAAGTGCAAGTTAAAGCTCTACTATGCAAAGCGAAAGCCATTTATCAACAACATCCAGAAACGCCGCCAGCTTCTCTGGGCCCGAGATCATCTAAGATGGACTGATGCAAAGTGGAAAAGTGTTCCGTGGTCTGACGAGTCCACATTTCAAATTATTTTTGGAAATATTCGACATCGTGTCATCCGGACCAAAGGGGAAGCGAACCATCCAGACTGTTATAGACGCAAAGTTCAAAAGCCAGCATCTGTGATGGTATGGGGGTGCACTAGTGCCCCAGGCATGGGTAACTTACACATCTGTGAAGGCACCATTAATGCTGAAAGGTACATACAGGTTTTGGAACAACATATGCTGCCATCTAAGCGCCGTCTTTTTCATGGACGCCCCTGCTTATTTCAGCAAGACAATGCCAAGCCACATTCAGCACGTGTTACAACAGCGTGGCTTCGTAAAAAAAGAGTGCGGGTACTTTCCTGGCCCGCCTGCAGTCCAGACCTGTCTCCCATCGAAAATGTGTGGCGCATTATGAAGCCTAAAATACGACAGCGGAGACCCCGGACTGTTGAACGACTGAAGCTCTACATAAAACAAGAATGGGAAAGTATTCCACTTTCAAAGCTTCAACAATTAGTTTCCTCAGTTCCCAATCGTTTATTGAGTGTTGTTAAAAGGAAAGGCCATGTAACACAGTGGTGAACATGCCCTTTCCCAACTACTTTGGCACGTGTTGCAGCCATGAAATTCTAAGTTAATTATTATTTGCAAAAAAAAAAAAAAAGTTTATGAGTTTGAACATCAAATATCTTGTCTTTGTAGCATATTCAACTGAATATGGGTTGAAAAGGATTTGCAAATCATTGTATTCCGTTTATATTTACATCTAACACAATTTCCCAACTCATATATATATATATATATATATATATATATATATATATATATATATATATATATATATATATATATATATATATATATATATATATATTTATTTCATTTGTAATTTTTTTGCAAATGAACTGCAGTACGGTCGAGACCCCGATGAGGACAATGAGCTTCCCTTAGACGGTTTCTCACAGTTTGTGCAGAAATTATTTGGTTATGCAAACCAATTGTTGCAGCAGCTGTGCGGGTGGCTGGTCTCAGACGAGGAGGTTTACCTGCTGGATGTGGAGGTACTGGGCTGGGTTATATATATATATATATATATATATATATATATATATATATATATATATATATATAATATATATATATATATATATATATATATATATATATATATATATATATATATATATATATATATATATATATATATTCAATGTGTTTTCTTTATTTTCATGACTATTTACATTGTAGATTGTCACTGAAGGCATCAAAACTATGAATGAACACATGCAGAGTTATGTACTTCACAAAAAAAGGTGAAATAACTGAAAACATGTTTTATATTCTAGTTTCTTCAAAATGACCACCCTTTGCTCTGATTACTTTTTCGCACACTCTTGGCATTCTCTCGATGACCTTCAAGGGTTTTCACTTCACAGGTGTCATAATTTTGATGCCTTCAGTGACAATCTACAATGTAAATAGTCATGAAAATAAAGAAAACGCATTGAAATGAGAAGGTGTGTCTTAACTTTTGACCTGTACTGTATATATATATATATACACACATATATATATATATATACACACATATATATATATATATATATATATATATATACATATATATATGTCTTAATTAGATTATCAAAAAAAAAAATAGTGCTCGATACTGTGGTAGAGCGTAATATGTATGTGTGGGAAAAAAATCACAATATTATTTCATCTCTACAGGCCTGTTTCATGAGGGTTTTCTCAATCGTCAGGAGATTGAGGAAACCCTCATGAAACAGGCCTGTAGAGATGAAATAGTCTTGTGATTTTTTTCCCACACATACATATATATATATATATATATATATATATATATATATATATATATATATATATATATATATATATATATATATATATATATATATATATATATATATAATTATTGTAGAGTCTATGTCTTTCTGTGTTTAGTTGCGGTTTGCGCTATGAGTGGGAAAGGTTGCTTGGATTGGGTCATATAAGTCAATGCTGTGCTGTGGCCACTTTAAAGCAAATTTCATGGTAAATTACCTGATATTGTCACATTGTCCACAAGGCAGCGGTACATTTGTTGCAATTAGACTGGCAGCTATTTAAAATGAAGCTATTGGCACCCGCGGGCCCATTTCCTTATTAAACTCGAGACATCTCACGGGCCGTAGTTTGGACACCCCTGAACTAAGGTGTTGCTGTAGCTTGTCTAGTTCAGATGCAGTCAGTATTCATTTGTTCTACTTCTTTAGTTGTCCTAGTGCTGTTCTTCAAGGTTCCATTTTCGGTCCTCTCTTTTTCATCATTTGGGATAGTCAACACCTTTTTGCAGCAGATTCCTAAAAGCACCAGTGGGCTGTCATAGAGATGATCTTTGACTAGCTTTCTTGCAGAAGGTCCTTAAAAACAGGAGAGCGACCTTGCAGATGCACTAAATTTGAAGTTGACGCTTTTTGCAGAATTGGCTATTTTTGGAATTCCACCAAACTATCAAAAAATTAAGCAGACTTTTAGGGATCTGCATCATTAATAGCTCGTAGAAGGATTTTATTGGAGTGGAAATTACAGTTTGCCCCCAAGGCCTCCCTAAGGCTTAAGGACCTCATGATTTTCTTTGATTTAGAGAAAATTAAATATAATCTGAGGGGTACACCAAGACAATTGGACTTGACCTTGGGGCTGTATGATTGGTTCCATAGCTAAATTAAAGACACTATAGGATAAATGTGACACTCACTGTTGACAATGAACCTTTCCACTTACCTCAATTCTTTTTTTGTTTTTATTCAGTGATACTTCTCTAAATGTTTTTGATCTTTTTTTCGTCAGTTCGTTTGATTTACTATCTGCTTGTGACGAGGAAGGCAGTACATTGCCACCCACTGTGACTGAAATGTAGGACGAGGGGGGTGGCGGAATTTTTTTTTTTTTTTTTTACATATTTAGCATTTTTGTTGTTTTTTTAAATTGTATTTTTTATTTTTAGTTGGATTTTTTGGGGGAAGGGGGGGGGGTGCGGGTCTGTTTCGCAGTACCTGTATTACGATTTCCCTATTAATTTTTTCTATCAATTTATTTATTTATTTTTTATGTCTTTTTTTTTTTTTTTTTGAGGGGTTGGGGGTGTCTGTTTCTCTGTACCTGTATTATGATTTCCCTATCAATTAAAAATATATATATATATTTTTACTCATTTTTTATTTGTATTTTATTTGTTTTGCAATTTTTAGTTGTTATTAGGGGTGGGGGGGGGGGGTCTGTTTCTCATTACCTGTATTATGATTTCCCAGTCAAATTTATTTTTTGGGGGTGGGGTTGGGGGGGTCTGTTTCTCAGTACCTGTATTATGATTTCCTTATAAAAAAAAAAAATTCTTTAACTTATTTTGTATTTTTATTTGTATTTATTTATTTTTTGTAATTTTTAGTTGTTTTTTGGGGGGGGGTCTGTTTTGCATTACCTGTATTACGATGTCCCTATTAATTTTTACTGTCAATTTATTTATATATTTAAATTTAATTTTTTACGTCATTTTTTTTTTTTTTGAGGGGTGGGGGGTGTCTGTTTCTCTGTACCTGTATTATGATTTCCCTATCAATTAAAAAATATATATATTATTTGTTTTACTCATTTTTTATTTGTATTTAATTTTCTTTGTAATTTTTAGTTGTTTTTGGGGGGTTGGGAGGGGTGGGGGTCTGTTTCTCAGTACATGTATTATGATTTCTATATCAATTAAAAAAAAAAAAAAAGTTCCTTTTTTTTTCGGGGGCGGGCTGTTTCTCATTACCTGTATTATGACTTCCCAGTCAATTTTTTTTTCTTTTACTTATTTTTTATTTGTATTTTATTTTATAAATTATTTTTTTGAGGGAGTGGGGGGGTCTGTTTCTCATTACCCGTATTATGATTTCCTTATCATTTTTATTTATTTATTTATTTTTGTACTTTTTTTTTTTGTATTTATTTATTTTGTAATTTTTAGTTGGTTTTTTTGGGGCGGGGGGTCTGTTTCTCAGTACCTGTATTATGATTTCCCTATCAAATTAATAAATAAATATTGTAAAAAAATTTAAAAAAGCTGAGCCCTGCTGCAACTCTGACAAATGTTCACTCTTTAGTGTGCATGGGTTCAGGAAACAGATGACATTAGTATTTATAAACTGACTCAAGGAATCGATTGTGTGTGTTCCGAGTGCACATCAAGCATGTCTGGGTGCTGGAGGAGCACTAGAGAGACCCTCAAGCTGGGGAGAGAAAGTGTGGCTGGTTGGGTCCTCTCAGTAACAGTGGTGCGTTCAAGTGCCAGCTGCGCCTGCTGATGCTCAGGGAGGGGAGGAGAGGAGAAATGAGTCATCCTCCCTCCTCGCTTGTGCCTGAGCAGCCTAATGCAGTGTGGCATCTGGCCTTCATTCTAATCCGCAGCATCCTCTCATTCATCCCCTCGCGACCACCAATCACAACGCTCTCCTTCTGGCGGAGGACCGCCCACTGCTCGTCTTCGTCCTCCTCTCTTCTTCATTCTGTCCTTTTCTTGGCGCTAGCATGAATGGAGTCGGGAGCAGCAATAATACCATGGACAGTAGAAAGTACAGTAGTTTCTGGAAAAGAGGGCGTTTTTTCCATTCTTCATCCTCAGCGGGGAGGGAGGCGTTGGTCACATGTGCACACAAACACCATCGCTCCTGTTCAGCTACTCATTGCTCATGAAAGATTTGCCTATTACTCAATGCTGCGCAACTGCAGGGGAGGGTGTCTCACTTGCACTGCTTTTTTATGCAATCGGAGCCTCGTTTCCTCCCTGAAATGAATAGAAAACGTAAGCCTTATCACGATAAACACTCATATGTAACGGCCAAATACAGCACATTTCTCAATCAAAATGTGGCGTTTTAGTGTGTAGTCTGCACAATGTGGATTTTTTTTAACATCATAGCATAATAGATCTGACTAAACACTAAAAAATAACCCAATTTTAACCCAACTGCTGGTACAGAAAAGGACGAACCCCTTATTTGAGTTATTTTAACTCAACATTTTGGGTTAATTTTTTCAACCCAACTATTGCGTTGAATCATTTAACCAAAAAGTTGAGTTAAGATAACTGAAGTGCGTTGAAAAATGTGGAAGGAGTAGTCGCCAGAAAAAAGGTTGGAAATAGGGCTTTGGAAAACCAGGAATTCTGGAAAATACTGGAGTTGTTTTGAACTTGGAAAAAGGGTACTTTGAATGTCCAGGATGAGTGGGATATGTTGAAGGTGGAATGGTTTGAATCAGTTAAAAAATGTGGAAATGGTGATAAGTTTGAAAAATGGCCAGTTCATTTTAAATGGGAAAAATGTCCCGGGAAATCTGGGAATTTTTGGAATTTGTCAAGGGAAAGCCCGCGATTCCCGAATAGGCTGAACAGTTTGAAGTTGGAACGGTTTGAATCGGTTGGAAAATGTGGAAGGTAGATTGCGCCAAAATCTGGAGAAGAAGAATAATATTTTTAAAAAAAACGTGTGTGAATGCTTTGAAGTTTGAAAAATTCACGGTTTTTCCAAAATTCCAGGAATTCCGTAATACCATTTCTCAATTCAACGTGTTACTACTTCAACATTTCTTGACCGATTTGAAAAATTCCAACACCAACCATTTCAACTCATTCAGAACATTGAAGGTTGTTTTTTTTACCATTTTCCTGAAATTTCCAAATTTTGGGGAAATTTTCATTGAAATCAATGAGACATTCTTCAAAGTTCCACAAGTCCCACAAAATTAAATATAATCTGAGGGGTACACCAAGACAATTGGACTTGTCCTTGGGGCTGTATGATTGGTTCCATAGCTAAATTAAAGACACTATAGGATAAATGACACTCACTGTTGACAATGAACCTTTTCACTACCTCAATTCTTTTTTTGTTTTTATTTAGTGATACTTCTCTGTATGTTTTGGATTTTTTTTTCGTCAATTCGTTTGATTTACTATCTGCTTGTTGTGACGAGGAAGGCAGTACATTGCCACCCACTGTCAGCCTGTGCTCTACTTCAACAATTAGTCATTTTGAAGTTCAACTTCAGCATTGCAGCATTCACACGCAATTCCTTCAGGAGAAGTTTCATCTACTTTTCTATTGATTTTTTTTTTTTTTTTTACGATTTATTTTTTATGTAATTGTAGAGAATGTGCCTCCACAGCTATTTTTATTTTCTTTTTACCCTTACAATTTGACCCTGGAACCGATTATTGCTGTTTCCAATTTTTTCTATGTAAGATTTTTGGATTTTATTTTATTTTGCTGCCTCGTGACTGTCAACATATCGAGCCTCCGACTAATTATATTCCCTGAAAATGTGCGGTGATGTGATATCAGGCAGGCAATATTGCAGAGAGTAATAAACACAAACAGGTGTATTGCGCGTGAAGAATCATTGAAAATCTGAAAATTGAATGAGAGAAGAGCCGAGGCAGCATGGAGAGCTTCATATTCTGTCATTGAATTAGTCCTGGTCCTGGGAATACTCACTCAATGTGTGTGTGTGTGTGTGTGTGTGTGTGTGTGTGTGTGTGTGTGTGTGTGTGTGTGCTTTGGTGTATGGGCCTACGTCAGATTTGGGCAAATTAAGGCCCGGGGGCCGCATGAGGCCCGTTAAGATTTTCAATCTGGCCCGCCGGAAATTCCCAAAAAATTGTTTTAGATCATTAAGATGGAAAGTGTAGCTGTCATTATGATGTGCAGTGATGTTTTCAAATGATCGTAAGTCTTGAACTATACAAAATATTTCAATGGTTGGAATCTGCACTTTTGCATGATATACTAGTTATTATGGTGATCTAATTAGTTACTATGGTTATCTAAGTCACAGCAGCTCAGACCAGGCACCAAGCAGTGTGGGTGGGGAGCGTTTCCACAGAGTGTTTCCAGAGCGGCCAGCCTGAAAAGCGGGTGTCAGGGACAGACGTGGAAGGAGATTTTTACAACAAATGTCTAAATCTTAGTGATGTATCAGATACATCTGATCGTAGGTGGGTTTATTTTTTACCCTTTGCGTTCATATTTCGGTGTGTTTGTTGCATTTTTGTTGCGTTTCGCTTGATTGTAAAATATGTCGATCGAGAGGGGGTGTGACGTTCATATGTTGTCAATATTCAGTGTTTTATTGTTCATAGTTAATATTGTAAATCCCGCACTCTTTATTTTCATGTACATTCTGGGTGTCTCATTCAGAGAAAAACCTTAAAATTCC
>NC_084756.1:18334231-18476731 GCF_033978785.1 Entelurus aequoreus
AAATAAATGTTTTAATGAGCATTCCTCAACTTTCTAAGTCTTTTTTGCCACCTGTGCCAGCTTTTTTGAAACATGTTGCAGGCATCAAATTCTAAATGAGCTAATATTTGCTAACTAGTTTACTTGTTGTCGCCTCCGTTCAGTCTCTAAGCCACAACGTTGTCGGCCGTCCACTTTGCTGCTAATCATGTTTGGATGATTACAAACCAAACACTGTTAGTTTTGAAGCAATTGTAGTTCTAGAGCATTTATTAGTTGCCAGCAAGGTGTATTTTTGACGCGACCGATTGTAAACCGAGGTCACAACACCGGAAGTATATTACCCAAAGGGGCGTGGCTACAGGATAACGATTGCCGAATGGTAAACGTTTTCTGCATGCGTGTTATAGAATTTTACATACAATGTTCCAAGATGAACATTTTTGTAAAATACCTACCAACAAAACTAAACATTTTTTGGGAGGAAAAACATTTATATAAAAAAAAAAAACAAACATTGAACTCTAACCCCCAACTGCAGGAAATGTATTCTTGATTTTCAAAATGTTCTTTCGGGTTTGCTTGGCAGCAGTTTCTGCTGATATAAATTTTCCTTTTTATTTCCAAAGGGTGCTGACATCACTGTAACTTGCTCATACTTGGACTGTGCATCTTATGTTAAGAGGTGCCATGATGCTAAGGCTGCAGCTAACGATTATTTTTCTATCGATTAATCTATAGATTATTTTTTTCGATTAATCGGTTAATCTATAGATTATTTTTTTCGAGTAATCTATAGATTATTTGTCCTTTTACCGATTATTTTTTTATTCAAAATGAAGATGAAAAAATAAATTTAGGCCCGTTTTTTCAAAAGGCATGGCTTTTATTTACAAAAAAAAAGAAGTATGGCCACTCAGTCAACATTGACAACAACATGACTAAATATTCTGTAACAATGTAAACATTTAAAACTTTTAACATTTAACAAAATTAAAAGTAGCTTATTTGCTTTTTAATGTGCAAATATAAAAGTCAACATCCAGTGCAAATCTTAATATTCTGCAATAGTATAAGCATTTCAAAAGTAAAAGTATTGCTTATTTTGCTTTAAAATGTGCAAAAATAAAGATAAACATCCAATACAAAAAAGTGCAAAACGAAATATTCTGTAACAACAGTGTAAACATTTCAACAAAAGTGAAAGTATTGCTTATTTGCTAAAATGTGCAAAAATAAAGATAAACATCCAATACAAAAAAGTGCCAATCTAAATATTCTGGAGCACTGTAAACATTAAGTATTGCTTTTAAAATGTGCAAAATAAACATCCAGTCCAACACAGTACACAATAACCAATTCTACTCATTCCAGTGAGTGACTAACAGTTGTAATGAAGAAAGGTTAGCATGTGTACATGCTCTGCTTCTTTTCATGTTTACAATATTCCCAGCAGCTGAAAATAGGCGCTCAGAAGGGGTCGATGTGGCTGGAACTGAGAGCTAATTAGCCTTCACCTCAAGCCAGGACTGCGAGTGAGCTGAGCTGCAGTTTATATTTCTAGAAGGTCAACGGGCTCATAGTGATGTTACTAGTAGTTGACTGGGAGGTGTTTATTATCATTTGGGGAGAGTCCGCTGCCTGATGCTCACCTGCTAAACACCTATCTGCTCCACGCTGAAGCGCTGACTACATGCGCTCTGAATACACACTGCTGATTGGCTGATAATGCTTAGTGTGTACCAATCAGATGGTTGTGGGTGGGACAATGCTGCGTGTGTACCAATCAGATGGTTGTGTGGGTGGGACAATGCTGCGTGCTGAGGCAGAGGAGCAAAGCAACTTGTTAAGACTTTAGCAGCTGAAGTTAGCTTAAGCTTAGAAACTCGTTCGGTACACCCCCGTACCGAACCGAAAGCCCCGTACCGAAACGGTTCAATACAAAACACGTACCGTTACACCCCTAGCAGATACAAATGACACATTCATGTTTTTGTGTAATGATGACAACGTATACTCGCGCGGACGATTGACTAGTTGATGGTTTTCTTTTCAAATGTTCGTTCATAGCCGTTGTGCTGCTATGATAGGCCATTTCCGCTCGACACAGTGTGCATACAACAACATTATTAGGCCGTTTATTGAAATACTCCCACACTTTTGACCACTTTTGGCATGCTTTTCCCCCCTCGCTCGCACCGCTTGCATCGTCTGCTTTGATCGTCTGCTTTGCGCTTCGCCATGACGGTAGTGTGACGTAAATATGCGACGCGTCGACGCACAAAAACGGCGTCAACGTATTTACGTAACCGATGACGTCGACTACGTCGACGCGTCGTTTCAGCCTTACATGATGCATTCACACAGATGCAAACATTGTAGTGAAGCATTCATTACCAGTACTATACACTAGGGCTGGGTAATATACCTGAAAACTATCACGATATAAGTGTTTTTTATTGGTTGATATCAATAATTAGAGATTTTTTATTGCCTATCATAAATAAGGAGCAGGAGAAAAATAAATTAAATGGGAACATTTTTATTTAAATTGTAACCTTTCTCTGGCTATAATCCCCTGAGCTATCAAGACCGAAAGGAAATGTCAACACAACCATGGAAGACACTTAGTCTAAGCAAAATTCTAAAATCACATTGAACACTTAGCAATAACCTCTTTAAATTAAGGTGCCAACGTCGATATTATGTAAGAAATGCTTAATGTGTCAATTTAGTGTTGCCAATCAGCCTATTTCCAGGTGCATGTCTTTGGAGGTGAGAGGAAGCACATAACCTGCTATTGAATTGCCTTCGTCCACCAGCCTGGTTTTGCACCGAAGTCATTTTTATATCAAGACTTACAGCCTGAGTTTGTTTACACTTTAAAAAGTGGCAAGTAGTTACATAACTTTTGTATATTTTAGCTCTGCAGCCAATGTTTTGTCACTGAGATTGTAATGGAACTACAAATAACTGTTTCAAAAAACAGTACTTGGTACACAACAGTAGGCCTGCAGTCACAAGGTGCTATGTTCCTGCAGCACAAGCAGATGTAATCAGTTTATTGCACTGCTTTAATTTACAAGCTTCCCACTTTGTAATAGAAAAAACAAGCATGCACTTGTGCTGAAAAATCTGCTATTTGACCGTGTGCAGGAAGCACAATTAAGTGGACCAACTAAACTCTTCAGGGGTTTCATTTACCTCGGCTGCTGAAAATTTTAATTTCCCCTCTGGGATTAATAAAGTATTTCTGATCTGAAGTTTGAAGTCAGAGATGGGAATGATGTCACAGCCAAGTTGTGAGCATTCATCAAGATGGCCTCAATCAACAAAAGCTATTTTTCCGCTTGCCTTGTCTGGATACAAACAACTTAGGAGAAAATATGCACTTTTTCTGTAACATTCAAATACGGTGCATGAAGAGGAAACCGACTATTGCGAGCAATGTGAACGTATATACCACATGTAACGTTAGCATCTATACACATCCAGCAATACATCATATATGGCTGATTTAGTGCAACAAAAACTAATCAGAAGTGCTCATAATGTATATTATATTGTTGACATTCAGAGCAGCCATCTTTGAAGCCAACTTGGGGATGGTAAGAATGCTCCGACTTTCCAAATAGAAAGTGTCTTCAGAGGGCGTGCCAGTTGAAATTCCTACTTCCCAGTACAAATGGAACACACCTTTAGCTACAATAGCACACAGCTTCACTATAACTGTTGTTTTGGTCTTATGATGTGTCAAGACTTCATTGAGGGCCATATACTAGTGTTTTTTAAGTGCAATTTTAACTTATTTTCCTTGGTCTACAGATGGACCCCAAGTTCCTGAGGAACATGCGCTTTGCCAAGAAACACAACAAGAAAGGCATGAGGGCACAAAGGAAGGCAGCGGCAGTGGCAGCGGCAGCAGCAGCAGCTGCAGCGCCTGCAGTCGCACCATAGTCTGTTTTCTAGTCACACATCTGTGTCACTGTCACAATAAAGCTATGCTTTGTTAAAAAATGCCTTATGTTTCTGGTATTTTTTTGATTGTAGGCAGTCAGTATCTTTTTAGTTTTCTGCTTGACTTAAAATTGAGGAATTGAAAAATGCACAATTATATCTAATGCACTATGTATTTGTTTCCATAAGTGTAATTAAGACAAGACTGATTAATTATTTTTTGTAGTTACTTTTTTAATGAAAGAACCAGTTCACCAAATTGCACTCATAGATTGTCAACATTGCTGATGCATTTATTGGACCTTTGCAAAAATACTACCTCAAGTAATAGAATAGATTCATAATATTTATTGGACCTTTGCAAAAATACTACCTCTAATAATAGAATAAATTCATAATCAGGGTCACCTGGAGTCATTGCGTATACATTACCAAGAGTTTTAACGCAGTATGTTAGTATTTTAACAAAGACATGAAAGAACATTCATCGCCTCTTAGAAGTGACCGAGCTGCCTTCTAATCAGCACACGAAGGAACCTTGCTACATCATTTTAGACTGCAGACTTTGTTTTACACATTTTTAATTCACATTTTGGTGTGTAATATGTTGTGTTGCTTCACCATATAGTTTGGAATTTACAAGTAAGAATCAAATTGGATCATTTTGACTTGTTCAGCTGAGTCTTCTATCAATATTATTAAATATACATTCAAAAATTAGATATATCTAATCTAAATAATGACAAAACGTAAATACTGTATATGTAATTGTAGTTTTAAAATATAAATACATTTATGTTGACGTTCATTTAGCCTACTGATGGGTATTTATAAATGGTTGATTATATATAGGCTAGTAAGGTAAAGTTTTTTATCTGACAAGATCTTACAAAACTTTACCTTACTAGCCTATACAAATCAACCATTTATAAATATAAATAAATGTATTTTGTTAATTAAAAAAAACAATCTAGGGAGCAGTTTTGCAGCCCAACCAGAAGAACCGGCTCCTCAAAATCGCATGTATTTTTAGAGAGCATATACTCAGACATCAGCTTTATATTTAAATCAAGAATTGTCAGTCAAAAATAATTACAATTGCCCAGGAAGTTATTGAACAAAAAAATACATTCAAATTTTGTTTGCACAGTACGCACTGCAAAACTACAAAGCTAATGAAAGCGCAACACAAGCCTACATGTATTGCATATTACAGAGTGTGTAGTTTGATGTCGCTTGGATATCGAGGCTTTACTACCGCAATTGAAAGCATAACGAACTTTGTAAATGCAAACATGACGACCACGGATGGACAGAAAGAGTCCAGACACATTATGACTGTTTTTCGACGCTCCAAAATGAATCAGTGTGTCATACTGAGGATCGCGGACTTTACAAAGTCGCCAGGTTGCGTTCCCCCAACCGCGAGTGTAGAAATTCCCACTTCGGATTTCTATCTTGAAGCCAACGTCAGTTTGAACTTGACGTCACTTCCGCTCACGCTGACGCCAACTTGCATCATTTCTTGTCTCTCTTGTCAGCCGGGGGAAGACAACATGTGAGTACAGCATTTAACACTGTAAAACTTCAAAAATATGTCCACGCAGTCTTGCTTCCCACCAAATCTGCGACGGTGTGCTACTTTTTAAACGCTTTCACTTATAAACGCCTTTTGTGCTGGTTTTCTTTCAGCTAACTGAAATATTGAGCGGCTAACCGAGCATGCTAGCTAACTACTGTTTAAGGAGGCGTCAGTGCCAGCTGAGTAAATTAAGTCAACTTGTAATTCAATTATTTTCAGCAGCTTTTCTTATAATATGCCAATAAGTCTTGTTGACGTGAGACCGGGTGTTGACATATTTATATACACTATATTGCCAAAAGTATTTGACCACCCATCCAAATGATGACAACCAGGTGTCCTAATCACAGATGTATAAAATCAAGCACTTAGGCATGGAGACTGTTTCTACAAACATTTATGAAAGAATGGGCCGCTGTCATAGGATGCCACCTGTGCAACAAATCCAGTCGTGAAATTTCCTCACTACTAAATATTCCAAGTCAACTTTATTATAAGAGAAGTGAAGAGTTTGGGAACAACAGCAACTCAGCCACCAAGTGGTAGGCCGCGTAAACTGACCGAGATGGGTCAGCGGATGCTGAAGCGCATAATGCAAAGCCTTTCTGCACAGTCAGTTGCTACAGAGCTCCAAACTTCATGTGACCTTCCAATTAGCCCACGTGCAGAAGGCAGAGAGCTTTGTGGAATGGGTTTCCATGGCCGAGCAGCTGCATCTAAGCCATACATCACCAAGTCCAATGCAAAGCGTGGGATGCAGTGCTGTAAAGCACGTTGCCACTGGACTCTTGAGCAGTGGAGACGCCTTCTCTGGACTGATGAATCACGCTTTTCCATCTGGCAATCTAATGGACGAGTCTGGGTTTGGAGGTTGCCAGGAAAACGCTACATTTCGGACTGCTTTGTGCCGAGTGTGAAATTTGGTGGAGGAGGAATTAGACTTAGACAAACTTTAATGATTCACAAGGGAAATTGTTCCACACAGTAGCTCAGTTACAATGATGGAAAGTGTAAGGATGGAAAGGACAATGCAGGTATAAATAGACTAAATATAACGATATAAAATATAACATATATACGTAATATTTACATAATATATGTACAATATATTATATATACTGATATATTATGTCTATATCATATATATACAATGTATAACAATTACCATGTACAATATTACAGTATATGTGACAGCTGCAGCAAAAAATAGAGTAAATCCTGCAGAAAATAGACATTAAAAACAAAGAGAAGTAGCTAACATAGAAGGTGTCAGGTAATAGACAGATATCATCTATTGCTGTATGGCGAGTGATTATACAGCTGGATGGAGTGCGGAATGAAGGAGTTCTTGAATCGAACACTGTGGGAACGAAGCTGAAGGAGCCTGTTGGAGTATGAACTCTGCTGTCCCTCAATTGTCTGGTGGAGTGGGTGCGCAGGATTGTGGTGTGAGGTTGTTTTTCAGGAGTTGGGCTTGGCCCCCTAGTTCCAGTGAAAAGAACTTTGAATGCTCCAGGATACCAAAACATTTTGGACAATTCCATGGGATGGCACTTCAAGTTCGTATGTGAGTAAAGGCAGGTGGCCAAATACTTTTGGCAATATAGTGTATGTTGACATCACTGTGACAGCCAGTAGACTTACTAGTCCATAAACTAATACATTGAAGCATGGATGGACTTGGTATGTTTTTAATTATCATGCTGAACTAATCTGACTGCATATACCGGTATGCGAATATGGTAAGTCAGTGTTCGGTGTGGTTGTATTCAAATTAAATGTAATTTGACCCAGTTACTTGGTGTGTTGGTCCTGTCTGTCCTTGCTGTCTGTCTTACGTTGCGCCCTACAAAATGTTAAGACTAAGTATTGTACTCAGGGTTTCCTATTCGTGTAAATTAATGTAATTTTTACTACCGCCACACCTTGAAATATGTTTTTTTTTTTTACTTAAACAAATTACAGTAAAATGTATTGTACTGGTGATGTCTGCGTTGAATAAGGATGGGTACAGTAAACAATTGAACTGACACTTGTTTATTAATTCTTCGGTCAGTGGTCAACAAAATAAACAGTTTTACATCCATGAATTCATAAATTGTGACAAATTTACAGACAAAAAGGGTTTAAGCTGAAGTTGAGCACTTACCAATACCTGATATTATGTTTTTTGCTATTTTAATTTTGACAGTACCACATAAGATATTTTTTATTTGCTGATGCGGGTTTATTGATTTTTAAATGCGCCAGAAAATAACCAGTTTTGTACACTGTTATAGGGCGTAAATGTGTTTCTGTATATTATTTCTCCAGTAATGGTCATGTGGTGACATAAATGATGGTATTTTGAGAGGTATTCATTGAAGTCGGACATCACTGAAGGCCTAGGTGGGAGATATGCGGCCCAACACTGACTGCTGTCCAGTTATGTCATTTGCACATATGACACTAAGCTGTCTGTCTCACGTTTCGCCCTACAAAATGTTAAGACTAAGTATTGTACTAAGTTACAATCAAATCAAATTAGCTTCATGGCATGGCCTTTTAACTTCATGTGAGTGATTATGATTGACGACACCTCATGTGATGCAGTCATTAGACTCGGTTACAAACGCGACAATGAGAAAGTCAAAGGAACTCTGCACCGATCTGAAAAAACTAATCTTTGACTTGAACAAGTCAGGAAAGTCACTTAGAGCCATTTCAAAGCAGCTTAAGGTCCCAAGAGCAACTTTGCAAACAATTGTTCGTAAGTATAAAGTGCAGTGTTTCCCACACATTCATTTATTTGTTGCGGCCCGCCACGAAAGAATTAAGGCCGCCACAAATAGATGTATTTTTATTTAATTTTTTAAAATTTTTTAATTTTTAAATTTTTTATTTTTTTAATTATTATTTTTTTTTTGTCCTGTCCAGCTTCTCAGGCAAATCATATAGTTGATGTAGATGCCCATATCGGCTGTTCAGATTTACTTTACAAAAGAGAAGTGTAGGATCAAGATTTTTGGAGCTCTTTGTTCAGTGGATCAGATGTTTGATGAAGCTTTGTGTCTATCTACCACCACTACTGTTTTCTGTTTATTTGTTACTGACTGTGGCAGGACACCTCTGCCTCTGTTTCACTTTATGTTGCTGGTAAATACACTGCTCAAAAAAATTAAAGGAACAGTTTTTTATCAGGGTACGGCATGAATTCAATTGCACTTTTCTGATAAGGTTTTGGTCAGGTACGTGGCAGAGGGGGTTGTTAATCAGTTTCAGCTGCATTGGTGTTGATGGAATTAACAACAGGTGCACTAGAGGGGCAACAACGAGATGGCCCCCAAAACAGGACTGGTTTTGCAGGTGGAGGCCATTTCAAGTTCCTCCCTCTTGATCTTTTTTAACTGTTTTTCCACAAGTGTTGGCTTTAGCTAGAGTCATTATCACCACTGGGAGCATGAGGCGATTTCTTAACCCTCCTGAAGTTGCGCAGATTGTCCTACTCCTCCAGGATGGCACATCCATGCGTGCTGTTGCAAGAAGATTTGATGTGTCTCCCAGTACAATCTCCAGAGCATGGAGAAGATTCCAGGAGACAGGCAGTTACTCTAGGAGAGCTGGACAGGGCCGTAGACGGTCCTCATCCCATCAGCAGGACCGTTATCTGCTGCTTTGTGCAAGGAGGAACAGGTTGAGCACTGCCTGATTCCTACAGAATGACCTCCAGCAGGCTACTGGCGTGAATGTCTCTGCCCAAACAGTCAGAAACAGACTTCACGAGGGTGGCCTCAGGACACGACGTCCTGTAGTGTGCCCTGTGATCACTGCTCAGAACCGTGGAGCTCGATTGGCATTTGCCATAGAACACCAGAATTGGCAAGTCCGCCACTGGCGCCCTGTGCTTTTCACAGATGAGAGCAGGTTTACCCTGAGCACCTGTGATAGACGTGAAAAGGTCTGGAGAAGCCAAGGAGAGCGCTATGCTGCCTGCAACATCATTCAGCATGACCCGTTCGGTGGTGGGTCAGTGATGGTCAGGGGAGGCATTTCCATGGAGGGACCAACAGACCTCTACAGGCTAGAGAACGGCAGTCTGACTGCCATTAGGTATCGGGATGAAATCCTTGCACCCATGGTCAAACCCTACGCTGGTGCAGTAGGTCCTGGGTTCCTCCTGGTCCACGACAATGCCCGGCCTCATGTGGCAAGAGTATGCAGACAGTTTTTGGAGGATGAAGGAATTGACACAATTGAATGGTCCTCACGATCACCTGATCTAAACCCGATAGAACACCTCTGGGACATAATGTTGGCGTCCATCAGACGCCACCAGGTTGCTCCTCAGACTTTACAGGAGCTCATTGATGCCCTCAGACAGATCTGGGAGGACATCCCACAAGACACCATCTGTCGTCTCATTAGGAGCATGCCGCGACGTTGTCAAGCCTGCATACAAGCACGTGGGGGCCACACAAGATATTGAAAATCATTTTGAGTTGCAGAAATTGAATTTAGGCAAAATGGACGAACCTGCCACATCATTTTTTCACTTTGATTTTTGGGGTGTCTATATACTGAGCCCTCTGTAGGCTGAAAACTTTTATTTCCATCAAAAGATGTGGCATCCTTTTGTTCCTGAGACATTAAACTGTCCATATCAGTATAGATATCCGAAAAAAAAATGTTTCACCATTGAAATCTTTTGGGTTTTCAAAGTGTTCCTTTAATTTTTTTGAGCAGTGTAATATGGTTGTAGTAGTAGGCTAAAGTTAAATTATTTAGTATGTACTAATTAAAGGGGCAGAGCTTTAAGAGACATTTTAGCTTTTATATTTTTATAAGATATATTTTTTGTAAGAACCACAATTAATAAATATATTTCAGTGAATAACTTATTGTTCAAATCTGTATAAAAATATGTACATAAAGTGTTGTAATTATATTGTAAAATGGATGGATGGATGGATGGACGTTTAAAACAAAACTGTTATTATTAATTAGTAAGTATACATTTTTTGAGCCTTTTTAGAGAAAATCATATCATTGTAGTAAATTATGCAAATTACTCGATGATGTCATGGTAACCACGCCCATAGCCACGCCCCCACCGCCACAGGTATCTTGGCAGTTTATGGGAAACACTGAAGTGCATGGCACAGTTTTGTCGCTGCCACGATCAGGAAGAAAACGCAAGCTATCACCTGTTGCTGAGAGAAAATTGGTCAGGATGATCAAGAGTTAACCGAGAACCACCAAGAAGCAGGTCTGCAATGAATTGTAAGCTGATGGAACACATGTGTCAGTGTCCACAGCCAAGCTTGTTTTGCAACGCCATGGACTGAGAGGCTACCATGCAAGAAGGAAGCCCTTGCTCCAGAAGCGACACCTCAAGGCTCGTCTAAAGTTTGCTGCTGATCACATGGACAAAGATAAGACCTTCTGGAGGAAAGTTCTGTGGTCAGACTAAACAAAAATTGAGCTGTTGGCCACAATACCCAGCAATATGTTTGGAGGAGAAAAGGTGAGGCCTTTAATACCAGAAACACCATGCATACCATCAAGCATGGTGGTGGTAGTATTATGCTCTGGACCTGTTTTGCTGCCAATGGAACTGGTGCTTTACAGAGAGTAAATGGGACAATGAAAAAGGAGGATTACCTCCAAGTTCTTCAGGACAACCTAAAATCATCAGCCCGGAGGTTGGGTCTTGGGCGCAGTTGGGTGTTCCAACAGGACAATGACCACAAACACACGTCAAAAGTGGCAAAGGAATGGCTAAATCAGGCTAGAATTAAGGTTTTAGAATGGCCTTCTCAAAGTCCTGACTTAAACGTGTGGACAATGCTGAAGAAACAAGTCCATGTAAGAAAACCAACACATTTAGCTGAACTGCACCAATTTTGTCAAGAGGAGTGGTCAAAAATTCAACCAGAAGCTTGTGGGTGGCTACCAAAAGTGCCTTATTGCAGTGAAACTTGCCAAGGGACATGTAAGCAAATACTAACATTGCTGTATGTATACTTTTGACCCAGCACATTTGCTCACTTTTTCAGTAGACCCATAAAAGAACCAAACTTCATGAATGTTTTTTGTGATCAACAAGTATGTGCTCCAATCACTATCACAAAAAAATAAGAGTCGTAGAAATTATTGGAAACTCAAGACAGCCATGACATTATGTTCTTTACAAGTGTATGTAAACTTTTGACCACGACTGTAACTTACATTGGGAGCGTTTTTTGAGTCAGTTTCTTTGTTGGCATTGAAAATTGCAACATTATCCAGAGGTAGTTTGGCTGAATCGGCTCTCACTTTGCTGGAGAATTGTCGGAGTGCAAAGAGCCTGAATCGGCATCCGGGTGTGAAGTCATGTGCAACCTAGGTACCGAAACATGACACAGATGTAAGATTGTCAGGATTCGGTCGGTGCCAAGAAAGTAATGGATTCGGTACCCATCCCTAGTGTTGAACTTGAAAACATTTGACATTTTCTTGTACTGTTGTTGTTGTTGTCAAGACGCTATGGTGGAGCCGGTCCCCGAATCCATCAACTTTCCCTCAGAGGAAGAGAAGATCCTGCAGCTGTGGAAGGACAAGGACTGTTTTTACGAGTGTCTCAAACAGTCTAAAAACCGGCCAAAGTAAGGGAATGAATGAAGTAAAGCATCCGCCGTTCTTCTTGTTTAACTAGTCGCTTTTACCAAAAATGATTGACACTGCTTTTTGTTAAGACGTATACACTGAACATCGCCTTAGAAAAGGATGTGGCACCTCTAACACTTAGTTTTCACCTTTTCTACTTTAGGTACACCTTCTATGATGGTCCACCTTTTGCCACAGGCTTACCCCACTACGGTCACATCCTAGCAGGCACCATCAAGGACATTGTGACGCGCTTTGCCCACCAGAGTGGCTTCCACGTGGACCGGCGCTTTGGCTGGGACTGCCATGGCCTGCCTGTGGTAAATATGATCATAGCTTAATTACAGTATGAGGCAAAGAAACACACTTTCCTGTCCACTGTGTGTTTTTATCAGGAGTATGAGATCGATAAGACTTTAGGGATCACTGGTCCCGATGATGTCGCCAAGATGGGCATTGCAGAGTACAACAAGCAGTGCCGTAATATCGTGATGAGATACTCGACCGAGTGGGAGGTGAGCCTGTAAATTAATATTATTAATAGCAATGCGGTCGATGACAAAAAGTAATTTTCTAAGAATTTTTAAAATGAATGTAATGCATATTATTGATTTTGGGACAATGTATTTATACTACTCTTAACTGTTAAATGTACTTTTCAAGTGTGTTTTCTAACTTTACTACCTTGGATAATGTCGGTTTGCACAGTCAAATATTTATGAAGAAATATTTATTTTCCTCCTATTTACTCTTAGTGAAATTTCTGGCAAGTAAAGTGACTACACTACAGCACGCCGTGTGTTCCATAGACTGTAGTCCCTCGCCACATCACACTCAATATTGCGGCTTCAAAACATCACATACAATTATTTGTTTTTTTTAAAGCATATTCCACAACATTTCTGCCTGAAATTAAGATTTTCCAGCATAACAATGGTTAAATGAAGAAAAAATATTAATACTACAGCAGGCCTCGAATTCTAACTTTTTAAAGTCAAGGCAAGTGTTGCCATAAAGCATGGGTATTAAACTCTGGCCCGCGGGCCACATTTGGCCCGCGGGCCACAATTGGCCCGCCGTGTAATTTCACTTGGCCCTTGAGGCCATATCAGATTAACACTAGAGCTGGCCCGCCGATTATATACAGCTGCGGTGGTAACACCGCATTCACCGCTAATTCTCATACTTGCCAACCCTCCCATATTCTCATACTTATACTTGCCAACTCTCCCGGGAGACTCCCAAATTTCAGTGCCCCTCACTAAATCGTCACGCTGAAACGAATGTTGGTCCAGTCACATAATATGTGCGGCTTCTGCACGCACACACAAGAATGCAACGCATACTTGATCTTCATTGATACAGGTTACACTGAGGGTGCCTGTAAAAAAAATAACTTTAACACTGTTACAAATATGCGCCACACTGTGAATCCACACCACACAAGAATGACAAACACATTTCGAGAGAACATCCGCACCGGCACACAACATAAACACAACAAAACAAATACCCAGAATCCCATGCAGCCCTAACTCTTCCAGGCTGCTATACACCCCCCCGCCCCCACCACCAACCCCGCCCACCTCAACCTACGCACGGAGGTGAGGGGGTTGGGGGGTTTGGTGGTAGCAGGGTGTATTATTATTATTAGCCTTTATTTAACCAGGTAAAATCCCATTGAGATCAAAGATCTCTTTTCCAAGGGAGACCTGGCCAAGAGGGCAGCAGCAAGGTTACATTAAAAACAGTAAACAAATACATAAAACATCACATTTACGACATTAAAACTTGCTCACATAACACATGTGCATACAGACAAGGTAGACTGCAGTCCTTTCACAGAAGCTTTAAACTCATTCAACGTAACAAGGGTTTGAAGTTTAATATTCGATTGTAGGTTATTCCAAGCCTTCGCTGCTGAAAACCTAAATGCTTTCTTGCCCAGTTCAGTTCTTACTTTGGGGACGACAAATTGCAGAACATTCGTTGAACGAAGATTGTGACTTCCTTGTTTCTTTGTTAAAAGACAAGACAGATAAGATGGAGTGATACCCAGAATGGTTTTGTAGATGAAAACATACCAATGATTGAGGCGTCGAGCACATAAAGATGTCCAGTTAACCATTGAGTATAATACGCAATGGTGAGTAAGGGGAGCGCAGTTGGTGATAAATCTCAGTGCGCCGTGGTACACACTATCCAGCTTGTGGAGACAACCAGCAGTAGCATTCATGTACAACACATCTCCATAGCCAATAACAGGTAAGAAAGTTGTTTACACCAATTTCTGTTTCACAGTAAAAGAAAAGCAAGACTTGTTTCTATAAAAAAATCCCAGTAAAAGTTTCAGTTTTTTTACAACATACTGAATGTGCTCCTTAAAACTCAAGTGGTCATCAATTAAAAATCCTAAATATTTAAAAGCACATACTAACATAATTTATATATTATTATATTGCAGCCCGGAAGAATTAGGGCTGCATGGGATTCTGGTTATTTGTTTTGTTGTGTTATGTTGTGCTCCGGTGCGGATGTTCTCTCAAAATGTGTTTGTCATTCTTCTTTGGTGTGGATTCACAGTGTGGCGCATATTTCTAACAGTGTTAAAGTTATTTTTTTACGGGCACCCTCAGTGTAACCTGTAGCGCTGTTGGTTAATTATGCATTGCATTCTCATGTGTGTGCTGACAGAAACTGCACATGTCCTGTAACAGGGCTGACACGTTTTTAGAATGTATGAACTCAGACGTGACGACATCTGTGTCTTTGAAGCACGCCCCCAAGACTGCGGTCCGGGTGGACGAGATATAATGACTGATGAACACCTTCTTTGGATAATGAAGGTTAACTCAACTCAAATCCTGAGCCCTGACATTAATGAACTAGCATCCCAGAAAAGATGTCATGTATCTGGCTTGGGCACATCAGATTAGAGCAGTGTGTTGCAAACTGAGCAGTTTAAAGTTCTGAATGGTTGGGTTTATTCATTGTTATTTTATTATCTAATTTATTAGCCTGTGGAAAAAGTTAATGTTGATATTTACCTCAGAAGGTTGCAAATAGAAAAGAGGCATTCAATTTTTATTTAAATTGTATTTGATATGCCATTGATATTTTTAAATGATTATTATTATTTTTATTTGAAACTGGATTTTGCATGTCACTATAAAGTTATATAAGCCTTGCTTGTTCAATATTCAATGCAAAACTTGTTTGGGTCCCTATTAAAAGGTTAATTTGTTCAACCTTGGCCCGCGGCTTTGCTCAGTTTTAAATTTTGGCCCACTCTGTATTTGAGTTTGACACCCCTGCCTTAAAGGAAGGCGTGCGCATGCAGAAAGATGGCACCTGATGGCCATTAGACGTAACTGCACTTTTTGTCCATATAGATACAAATAGTGTTAATGTATGAGATTTAGGGCTGCCAATAATGGCCAAAGTAATAATTACAATGATTGAAATCATGATTACTGATTGTTTTTGGTAAAGCAGTGTTCGGGTGTGAATGCAATATCATCATGAAATTTGTAATGTCTGATAAAAAGACTATAGATAAACCTTATCCATATTTCTAAAGACAAATATTTTTTTTTTTTAATTCTTTAATCACATCAACTTGTCAGCTTTTTGTCATTACATGATGCCTTTATCTCTATTTTTACATTATGATGGAGGGAGTTTTTAATTTTTTTTTAATTTAAGTTATGTACATTTATATGTACATGTAGATGATGTATCAGGACAGATACATTAAGAGTTTGAGCAGAAATATGTAATTTAGGAATTAACTACACACAATAACACATTAACAATGTGCTATGTCACATGAATGTTTTTTGAAGTGATACCTTTGTGACATGAAAAAACACAAGTAATGTAAAAAAAATAAAAACCTGGTGTTTAATTTTTGATATCAAAATAAAACAAAAAAGTTTGGCTAGTGAAGATAAAGTCAAATGAACAAGCTTTGTTTTTCTCCAACGCCTCCTATCAGTACAACAGTTTGGCCAACAAAAATAGAGTGACACCTCTCACATCGAATACACAATCTTCACAGACTGCATTCAATTCGATGAGATGACAAAACATTATAGCTAGTACTGATGTTATTTGAACACTGATATAGTTTGCAGTTAAATAAAGGATGAGTGAACATCACAGTAAACAAACAACAGACTTTCTAAACAAGTTGCTGCATGTCATTAACACTCAGTCACAGCAGCTGATGGACGCTGTATTGAGAAAATAAAAGCAACATCAAATAGTTTTCTCCCTGGCTGTATACTTTTAATGTGGGGACAAGTGTCTCCAATATTGTCTACATCTGTCTCCATTTAAACACAGCAGCGAGTTCTTAAACGCACGGCGGGAAGAGAGGGGAAAATGATGTTAAACCAAGTGCTTGACTCCGTTTACTCCGAGGGGAAATCTCCGCAGCAAATTCCGTGTCATTAGTCCGCCATGACACTAGTGTCAAGTGTCAACTTAGTCAAGCCAAACGACACTAGTGCGCATGCGCCTGACTTCGTGTAGCCTAAAATGCATTAATTAATGACGGCTTTGCGGTAATTAAAAAATTAGACGGTGTTACTAACCGTCTGGAATTTTATCGCAAATTTATCATTATACCGTTTAATTCATTTGGACACCTGTATGAGCTTTTGCTGACAAGTTTATACACCTCACTTTAATAGAATACAGCATTTTATGATAAAATAACCGTTTGTTTCCGCCCGAATGCGGCTGGTATAGACTCCAGCCATCCAGCGACCCCGAGAGGGAAAGGCGGTAGAAAATGGATAAATGGATATGGATGAAAAGTGTTGCAAAGTGCATGTGACTTCAAATAAGCTCTTTTTTAAATAATATTTGAAAGAGATCATCCACAAGCATTTCACTCAGTCATAAAGATCATAAATAGTGAAAAGCTCATTGCACTTAAGAGTATTGTATTGTATGTCCTCCATTACTGAACGTATTTACGATAATCCCAAGGGCTATGTGTATTTATATATTATATATATAATATGTTATATATATATTATATTATTTATTATTATTCTTGTCTATTGTGAGCAAACTGTGGTGCTGAATTTCCCCCAGGGATCAATAAAGTACTTTCTATTCTATTCTTTTTCCTTATATTACTCTTGTCAGCCTGTTCATTATTTCAGCACTGCTGCCACCTAGCTGGAGGTCTGTGTATCGTTGAATAAATTATAAATTATAAATGATAAATGGGTTATACTTGTATAGCGCTTTTCTACCTTCAAGGTACTCAAAGCGCTTTGACAGTATTTCCACATTCACCCATTCACACACTGATGGAGGGAGCTGCCATGCAAGGCGCTACCAGCACCCATCAG
The DNA here is from genome assembly GCF_033978785.1 of Entelurus aequoreus. NCBI lineage: Eukaryota > Metazoa > Chordata > Actinopteri > Syngnathiformes > Syngnathidae > Entelurus > Entelurus aequoreus. Next base: position 18,351,743 of record NC_084756.1, read on the forward strand.
GAGCAAGGGTGTAGTGTCTTGCCCAAGGACACAACGGACGTGACTAGGATGGTAGAAGGTGGGGATTGAACCCCAGTAACCAGCAACCCTCCGATTGCTGGCACGGCCACTCTACCAACTTCGCCACGCCGTCCGTTGAAGCATTTCTAAAGATGCTAATACTGAAAGAATTTTTGTGTTTTTATTTCAGAGACTTAAAAAAAAACATGTCCCATGTTTTCAGGTCTGCTAAAAACATACAAATTACTGGACACAGTTGTACAATTTTCTCCACAGCATCTCAATTTGATATGAGTAAAAAACAAAGTATCATTTTCAATAGTCGTCGTAGTGCGTTCATTTCTGATGACAGCTGACATTTTGGGGGTTTCGAGTTGCCAGAACAAAGAACAAAAAAAATTGAATAAGGTGAAACCCTATTCAAACTAACTACATTTAAAGTGTAACGTTAGACATGCATAATTGTTCACATTATTTAAGAATGACATAATACACTCGGCCACAACAATATGCATCTCATATCATTGACCCAATGATTGTTATTATTACTGTTAAGATACAGTAAAATTATATTATAGTTGTCATTATTATATACCTTACTAGAACACTGAATTGTTGCTATTTTTGTTTATTTTCAGAACTCAGTGAATCGAATGGGCCGATGGATTGATTTTAAACATGACTACAAGACTCTCTACCCATGGTTCATGGAGACTGTCTGGTATGTTTGGTATTGTAAAGGACTAATGTGTTTATAAAAAAAAAGAAAAGTAAAGGAACACACAAGCTAGAAGCAGTCATTTGTCTATACTTACTCGTATGTTTTTCATTTTTCCATAACTTTAAGCAAGTTTGTATAATTGGAGTTTGTGTGATGCCGCTTTTAAATAATTGGCGTGACAGCTGGATACCTTTTTGACAAAGCATTACCATGGCAACCTTCAACCACAGATAATATCCATTTATACAGTGCTTTTCTGGACACCTAACGCGGTTCACAGAGAACAGCGAACACATCATCTATTCACTCCACATTCAGACGTTGATGGTGGTAAGCTACATTTGTAGCCACTGGGGTAGACTGATGGAAACATGGCTGCCAATTTGTGCCTACTCTGACCTCTACCAAACAGGGTTGTACGGCATACCAGTATTAATATAGTACCGCGATACTAATGAATCATTTTCGGTACTATACCGTCTCTGAAACGTACCAATCCCGCACCCCCCCACGCCTGCGTCGTAGTCACGTCGTGTCATTGCTGGTTTACGAGCAGAGGAACATGTTCGGCAGCGCACAATCACGGAGTACTTACAAGCAGACACAGTGTGTAGACAGAAAAGGGAGAATGGACGCATTTTGGCTTATAAACTAACGATAAAGGGGAAGATATAACACTGAAACGCCTTCAGGAAGAGGTGCTTTAAGAAATGGCTAGCTAGCTAGCGGCTAACGTCCATCCGCCGTTGGCAGTGTTTTAGCTACTTCTAAATCACTAATCCTCGTCTCCATGGCGACAAATAAAGTACGTTTCTTACAAGTATCATCCCTGCAGGACGAGGAGTAGCTAAACATGCTTCACTACACACCGTAGCTCACCGGCATCAAAATGTAAACAAACGACATTGGTGGATCTACACCTAACATCCACTGTAATGATATCAAGTACAGGCACGTATCTAGTCGATACTACTATGATCACGTCGATTTTTTTTGCCATCACATCATCTTTCGTTTTTTAAAAAAGCATATTATATTTATAAACTCAAGAAATATGTCCCTGGACACATGAGGACTTTGAATATGACCAATGTATGATCCTGTAACTACTTGGTATCGGATTGATACCCAAATTTGTGAGATTATCCAAAACTAATGTAAAGTATCAAACAGAAGAATAAGTGATTATTACATTTTAACAGAAGTGTAGACAGAACATGTTAAAAGAGAAAGTAAGCAGATATTAAGAGTAAATGAACTTCATTGTCAATGAAACCAAATTCATCCGTCCAAGCAAAAACGGGCATATTCATGGATCTCTTAGCGCGGGTGTAGCACATGAAAAAAGTGGACGTCTCTCTCGTTGCACACACATACATGCACACTAGCTCCACCTCCCTTTACCTTGCATCCCTTCCAATCATCAGTCAGGATTTAGCCTGTACACATTCACGGCCGGGCAGCACGGTGCTAGAGGGGTTAGTGCGTCTGCCTCACAATACGAAGGTCCTGGGTTCGATCCTGCGCTCGGGATCTTTCTGTGTGGAGTTTGCATGTCCTCCCCGTGACTGCGTGGGTTCCCTCCGGGTACTCCGGCATCCTCCCACCTCCAAAGACATGCACCTGGGGATAGGTTGATTGGCAACACTAAATTGGCCCTAGTGTGTGAATGTTGTCTGTCTATCTGTGTTGGCCCTATGATGAGGTGGCGACTTGTCCAGGGTGTACCCCGCCTTCCGCCCTATTGTAGCTGAGATAGGCTCCAGCGCCCCCCGCGACACCGAAGGGAATAAGCGGTAGAAAATGGATGGATGGATGGACATTCACGGCCTCGCAGACATTGGGAATTAAAAGAACTCTCCGGAGCCGGAGGTTGCTGCTCCATCTTTTCTTCTGTGATAACTAAGGTTATGGTTATGGTTTGAGTTTATTTCAAACATGCTTACAATTACAACATGACACATCACTATTTCCAGTTTCTCCCTTCAACATGTTCAAAAAGGAGGAGGAAGAAGCAGAGCTTATTTAGTCCTACCCACTTTTCATTACATAGCAATTGCTAAAACTTTTGTTCACTTCCTGTTCTCAATTTATTCACCGTATACTCCATAAATAATAACATTAATAAATAATTAATAAATAGTGAAGTAGGTTGTATTTCATATAGTGAGATGAATAAGATGATCAGTAAGTTCAGAATGTTTATCATGGTGGTTCTTTGTACTTTGTAAACACTTTGAGTTTGAACAGTTTCTTAAATTGGATCATATTAGTACATTGTTTGATTTATTTACTTAATCCGTTACATAATGATATACTGAAGGTTTTAAATGTCGTACGTGCATACAAATGTTTTAAGTTAGATTTTTCTCTGAGGTTGTATTACTCCTCTTTTGTTGAGAATAATTGTTGTCTTGGGTAGTAGCAGGTTATAGTTTGCTTTGTGCATAATTTTAGCTGTTTACAAATTCACTTTATCTTGGAATTTCCATATTTTCGATTCAATACATAAAAGGTTTTAATGTTCTCTATATCCACTATTATGTATTATTATAACTGATCTTTTTTTAAATTTTTTATAAACACGGTTAGTGACTGAGGTGTACTTTTGTAGTTATTTCCCCGTATTTCTGCACAATAACTCTGATATGGTAACACTAGTAGTGAAGAATATTATCTTCAATTTACACGTGTCAGGCTTTTCAGTTTGCTTCAAAGCATCTCTCAGCTGTCAATAAACGCTTGTTTGCATTTTGTCATCATTGAGCGTCTTTTTAAATCTTTCAGGTGGGTGTTCAAGCAGCTGTATGACAAGGGTCTGGTGTTTCGTGGTGTCAAGGTCATGCCTTTTTCCACCGCCTGCAACACTCCCCTATCCAACTTCGAGTCCCACCAGAACTACAAGGTTCACAAAACTCCCTTCAACCATGTTAAGACATCGAGACAATGAGAGAAACTCACTTTCCCCAACATTTGCACATGTGCAGGACGTTCAAGATCCTTCAGTTATCGTCAACTTTCCACTGCTTGAGAATGAGGACGTGTGCCTTATCGCTTGGACCACCACTCCATGGACGCTCCCCAGCAACTTGGCCCTATGTGTCAACCCTGAGTTATCTTACGTCAAGGTGCAAGGTAAGAAACTTGACACAGAGTAGTATTCCAAATACAACAACTGGCAAATAATATGCAATCATCAGACTTGGAGAATGTTCATTCAGTTGTTAGTAGAAAAAAAGCAGATAACAAAGGTGATATAGACATTGTCGTTTCAAATGACAAATGTCTGGCTTTAAGAAACGCAAAATAAAATTAAGAAAATAAATTGTGGAAGTCCAAAACGGTTTCAGTTTTAGATGTAGCAGAGTAAAAAATTCTGGCGTAAAAATAATGGAATCAGGAAAAAACAAACAAAAAAACACTGAAACAGACTTATAGTACTTTGTTGCACCACCTCTGACTTTTATGACAGCTCGCAATCTCCGAGGAATGAATTTAACGAGTGACAAGCAGCACTCTTCATCAATCTCGCGACAACTTTCTCTGATTGCTGTTATCAGATCAGCTTTGCAAGTTGGAGTCTTGTCATGGACCATTTTGTTAAAATTCCACCACAATTTTTCCATTGGATTGGAATCCGGACTATTTGCAGGCTATGACATTGACCTTATACATTTTTCTTCAAGGAAAGTTTTTAAAGTTTTTGCTGTATGTCAAGATTCATTATCATCTTGAAAAATGATGTCATCATCCACAAACATACTTTCCATTGATGGAATAACGAAAGTGTCCAATGCGTCAACGTTATCGTTAGCATTTATTGAATATATGACAGCAATCTCCCGAGTGCCATTACCTGTCATGCAGCACCATATCATCAATGACTGTGGAAATGTGCATGTTTTCTTCAGGCAGTCGTAGGGCTGGGCGATTATATGATCGGGATCGATGATCTTGATTAATTTAAGTTTGGTCACGGTGATCAGCTGTTAGCATATATTACCTCTATCAAACATGACAGAAATGTCTGTTAGAGGATACCGCAGTAGTAAACGGTAGGGAAGCAACAAAGCTCGGTATAATCCTGCATGGAACAACCCGCCTTTATCGACCGTTATCCTTTGTGTGTTTGTGTACAAACCCCAAAACCAGTGAAGTCGGCATGTTGTGTAAATAAAAACAAACAAAACAACAAAAAAAATACAATGATTTGCAAATCCTTTTCAACCTATATTCAATTGAATAGACTGCAAAGACAAGATACTTAATGTTTGAACTGGAAAACTTAATTTTTTGCAAATATTAGCTCATTTGGAATTTGATGCCTGCAACATGTTTCAAAAAAGCTGGCACAAGTGGCAAAAAATACTGATCATGTTGAGGAATGCTCATCAAACACTTATTTGGAACATCCCACAGGTGAACAGGCTAATTGGGAACAGGTGGGTGCCATGATTGGGTATAAAAGCAGCTTCCAGGAAATGCTCAGTCATTCACAAACAAGGATGGGGCAAGGGTCACCACTTTGTGAACAAATGCCTGAGCAAATTGTCCAACTGTTTAAGAACAACATTTCTCAACCAACTATATTGCAAGGAATTTAGGGATTTCACCATCTACGGTCCGTAATATCAAAAGGTTCAGAGAATCTGGAGAAATCACTGCACGTGAGCGGCAAGGCCGTGACCTTCAATCGACCTTCGCGGTACTGCATCAAAAAGCGATGTCAGTCTGTAAAGGATATCACCACATGTGCGACATATACTCCGGAGCGACTTATTTGTGAAATTATTAACACATTACCGTAAAATATAAAATAATATTATTTATCTCATTCGCGTAGGAGACGAAGCAAATGTCAGCAATCGTCACACACACGTCAGCAATCGTCACTCACACGTCAACCAATAAGAATTTGGCGGGGGAGGGTCATGGCAGAAGTGCATTGTGGGTCATGGGATGCTAACTGCTATATATGCTATATGCTACTGCCATAGCTTTTAAAATGGATCACATCAACATTGGCGGTAACTTATAAAACTGAGAAGGACTGAACAAAAATGGCACTGGAAAGGAAATCATATACTGCAGATTACAAGCTGGACGTAGTGAAATAGGCAGCAGAGAACGGCAATCGAGCAGCAGAAAGGAAGGACATACCAGAGGCGACACCGGGGAGGAAGATTTCATCGGATTTAGCGATCGGGAGTGACAGATTGTTTGGTAAACGTATAACATGTTCTATATGTTATAGTTATTTGAATGACTCTTGCCATGATGTGTTGCGTTAACATACCAGGCACGTTCTCAGTTGGTTATTTATGCCTCATATAACGTACACTTATTCAGCCTGTTCACTATTCTTTGTTTATTTTAAATTGCCTTTCAAATGTCTATTCTTGGTGTTGGATTTTATCAAATAAATTTCCCCCAAAAATGTGACTTATACTCCAGTGTGACATGTTTTTTTCCTTCTTTATGGTGCATTTTTGGCCGGTGCGACGTATACTCCGGAGCGACTTATAGTCCGAAAAATATGGTACGCATCTGTGAAGGCACTATTAATGCTGAAAGGTACTCTGTTCGAACATTAAATATCTTGTCTTTGCAATCTATTCAATTAAATATTAGTTGAAAAGTATTTGCAAATCATTGTATTCTGTTTTTTATTTACCATTTACACAACGTGCCAACTTAATTGGTTTTGGGGTTTGTACGTTGGCATGTGTTTGTGTACATTTGCATGTGTTTGGGTCTGTGTGTGCCCGTTCCCCCGTCGTGAAAGTCAGGCTGGTAATGACGTAATTAATATTCAATCAGCGCTTTGCCTCTTCCCTCTTAAGTGCAGCCCAGAAGAATGAAATAAAGAAGTCTGACTAACGATAGTACAGAGGATGGAGCAGAAACTTTAGAGACAGACTTAAATCTCACTGCCTGCTGCAGCTCACCTGCAATTCTGCCCTGAATGCGGACTCTCAGAAAGGCACAGAATGTATATGTGACTAAACTACCATATTAGTCCTGACTTGGATAATAAACACACTTACTAATTTCATCAGAAAAATGCATTTTTGAATCAGACTTGTATGTGTTTGCAAAGATAACATGTATAAAAGAAACTCTGCAGACATCTTTTTTTTTAAATCCTTATTGAGTTTGTGGATAAAAAACATTTTGTTCCTGGAAATAATAAACGTGTTTTATGTGTTGGTATCGTATTTTCCGCACTATAAGGTGCACCTAAAAACCTCCAATTCTCTCAAAAGCTGACAGTGCGCTTTATATATGGACCAATATTGAGCCACAACAGGTCTCGCAACTACGAAATGCATAACGTAACCCCAGCCTCTACTGTAGCATCTATTCTATGTGCCTTATAATGCGGTGCGCCTTATAATGCTGTGCACCTTATATATGAACAAAGTTTTAAAATAGGCCATTCATTGAAGGTGCGCCTTATAGTGCGGAAAATACGGTACACATTATTTTACAGTACCTCAAATTCAGACTGCACTTGAATGTACTTTTAGTAAAGTACAGTGGTTCAAAAACACTGGCTTAGAGTGATGAATGGAGAATCATTTTGAACAGAAACGCAATGGACGATTTTACTTCCGGTAAAAGTACATTCTCAACCTGCAACACCTGCAGTGAGCAAACTTTTCCAAAAGATGGCGCCATAACACAAACAACAATCCTTTTCAATGTCTCTGCTTGAGTTTGATGAAAACTATTGAACACGAAACATTTAGGACATTAGTGAGGAAAAATCCATAAATTAGCCGCACTGTTTTATAAGCCGCAGGGCTCTAAGCGTAGGAAAAAAGTAGCAGCTTATAGTCCAACATTATTTATATATTATACTATTTATATTTTCAAAATTGGGTATTTCCATAATTTTTTGCACTCAGTTTGATCTGAAAATTAAACTGTTACTGACTGCTACAATTTATATTTTGGATTTATTTTAGTGTTTCTTAAAGCCAGAAAGTTGCCAAAACTATAGTTTTGTGTCATATCTGTTATCTGCTCCAAAATTAAATAACTGAATGAACATCCTCCAAGTCGGGTGATTGCATAATTTTTTCCAGGGGTTGTGTATGTCATAATTTTAGAATGTCAGTGTACTTCCTTTACAGCCATTGGATGAGGACTTGTGACGTCACTTACATCTGACCTGCAAACATGTTAGTTCTTAGTATTAGCCAATTTTATCAAGTGCATAACCTTGAGGCCTTCAGATTGTGCCTGGAAATCCTGTTCGTGTCATGGCTTGATTGTTGTTTTGCACTTCAGCTAAGGGCTTTCTTGTTAAAAAAAATAATACTGAGACCAAATTAATGAAGGAACATCTCAGAAAGGCTCTGCCACGACAAAAGTATTTTTTGGTTTCTTGTATGACTTTATAGCCTTCGTACATGTTTGTGCTGATGGATGATTCCAGTGGAACTTGCGCTCAGGCAGAAAGAAGTCCCTTTCACACAGAGATCCTACATAATTGGTACATTAGAGCATTAACAGACTGTAGATGCTGCATTTATTTGCATGTGCCTTTCACACAAAACCCAGAAATGTAGACTTTTTATGCCTGGAGCTGCACACAAAAAAAGGTTGCTTTACAACAAAATCCCCAGTGAGCTTCACTGGCCAGGGTAAGTTGGGTCCGTTAAAGGCAAAAGCCACCAGAAAGTTTTGCTGGCTATCATACATCTGTTTGTAAGAGGAGCTATTACAGAAAATCAGTTTACTGTTGTTTTGACTTGTATTTATTTTATGAGCTTGAATGTGCTGTCGAGTGAGCAAGCGTGCCAAGGTTTTGACTCGATGAAATATTGTCAATCTTTCTATTTAGTTCTATTAAGAGAGTCCCCCTGTTAACTGTCCTTCCATAAAGACAATTGGAAGTTTCTATAAAGCAGAACAAGACAACGGGGAGTGTTTGATTTCTTTACTCTCAAGAAATTTACATTTTTTGCAAAATCGTGCCGCCCTATTTACAAACCTCAAACCCATAATCATAACCCTGTCCCGGCTTTCTGCCATTCCTCTTTTCATTGTTGCTCTCCAGTCTCTGTTACAGCTCTCATCTTAATGCATACGATGGACAATTGGCAGGGTTAGTTGTCTCGTTGCTGTTCACTAGGAATCGCCACCGAAACCCTTCCTCATTTGTTTGCTTGTCAAACTTTATTCTAGAACATAAATCATGCCTCTCACCTAAATGGTAGAAGAACGAGGACGTATTCCGACAAATTGGTGCACTTTGACAGCAAATTTAGATCCGGAAATGGCGAGAACGACATGAAAAGATGCTTGGTTTCACCCCTTTTTTAGCAAGGATTATGAGTCACTCTTCATCTAAATGGGAGCATATGATTATCCTAGTAGTCGGCATCCGAATGACAGCCGACCTTGTACAGTAAGTGATGTTTTATTATGTTTGTTGGCTCTCATAAAGTCTGCAGTGAGTAATAATCAGTGATGTTGGAAAAAGAAAAAGCGAATGTCATTATGCGTTTTTGAAATTAATGCGCTGTGTGCCTATATATAAGCAAAATATGTAAATGTTATTATAAATGTGCCTGTTACTACACTACATATATACTTACATTATATATATAAAACCTTAATGGAGTTATTTGGATGTTTTTTAAGCGCTTTATAGGCAGAATAGATAGGCTCTCAGAGTCTCCATTGTAAGCAGACTTTTGATCGCATTTATTTACTACTAAGACCGCATTCAAAAAAATGCACCCATCATGTCTTTCATAATGATTGTGAACGATGCACCAATGACAGTTACAAACATTAAAACTCAAGTAAGTCGTTCTCTCTGTTCTATATTGCTGTAATTAAAACAATTTGTTGTAGATTTCTTCTTATTTTTGATAAATGTATTCATCATTCAATCCGTATAATTCTGATTAAATTGCTATTCCATTTCATTTGAATGTCACAAAATTCCATAAAAATCTCAAGGCATTGTTTTTTGTTTTCTTACAAACATTTTCATGTTTTCAGTTTTTCAAGGAACAATTTTGGCACAGGCACCGTATTTAAAGTACCGATTTGGTATTAATATTTGTTAACATGTAAACGACTGTCCATCCCTATTGTTCCTACAGAACAGATTCTTGGAAACAAGCTGACTTGTAGAGGCACTGAGAAAGGAGCTACTGCCCTTTCACTTGGGATGGGAATCTTATAATAACTCTCGCTTCAATTCTATTACGATTCGATTCAGAATCAATTCTCGATTTAAGTGATCTTTTATTATTTGTTATGTAAAATGTAATTAAACCTTTTCGAGTAAGCACGGAAATGCCTGAAGAAACGGTTTTTTTTGTATGTAATTCTTGAACATATTGAATTGATTCTTAACAGTTATAAATAAGTCGTGATTCAGAATCAGAATCAGAATAGTTTTATTGCCATTGTTTGAGAACGGGTTCACAAACTAGGAATTTTTCTTGGTGCAAACGTGCGACATAAAACACATAACACATATTTGGTATAAAAAGAGCTGTGACTGAGCTATCAGATAGACTTGGAAGGGATTCAAGGAATTCAAGGAGCTGCTGTTAGGAGTTATTGTTCATTTGCCTGATGGCAGAGGGGAAAAAACTGTTCAGGTGGCGGGAGGTGTGGGTCTGGATGGAGCGTAGTCTCCTGCCTGAGGGGAGAGGGGAGACTAGTTGAATAGGTGAGAAGAGTCAGCTGTGATCCGACCCACACGCCTCCTGGTCCTGGAGGAGAACAAGTCCTGGAGGGATGGGAGCTTGCAGCCAATCACTTTCTCAGCAGCACGTACGATGCGCTGCAGTCTATTCTTATCCTGGACTGTGGCGCCGGGGAACCACACTGATGGAGGAGGTCAGGATGGACTCTATAATGGCTGAGTAAAACTGCACCAGCATCTCGGTCGGCACCTTAAGTTTCCTCAGCTGCCGCAGGAAGTACATCCTCTGCTGGGCCTTCTTGATGAGGGAGCTGATGGTCAGCTCCCACTTGAGGTCCTGGGTGATGGTGGTGCCCAAGAAACAGAAGGAGTCCACAATGGGGACGGGGGTGGGAGAGTCAATCAGGGTGAGGGGGGAGGGTGGGGCTGTGACTTTCCTGAAGTCCATGATCATCTCCACTGTTTTCTGGGCGTTCAGCTCCAGGTTGTTGAGGCTGCACCAGGACGTCAGCCGGTCCACCTCTCTCCTGTAGGCGGACTCATCGCCATTCGAGATGAGCCCGATGAGGGTGGTGTCATCCGCAAACTTGAGCAGTTTTACGGATTGGTGACTGGAGGTGCAGCAGTTTGTATACAGGGAGAAGAACCAGGGGGAGAGTACACAGCCCTGAGTAGTACCAGTGTTTGTGGTTCGACTGTCCGAGACAATCTTCCCCAGCCGTACGTGCTGTCTTCGGTCTGTGAGGAAGTCATTAATCCAACTGCAGAGGGAGTCGGGCACGCTGAGCTGGTAGAGCTTGTCTCGTAGCAGTCCAGGGAGGATGGTGTTGAAGGCAGAGCTGAAGTCCACAAACAGGATCCTAGCGTAGGTTCCTGGGGAGTCCAGATGCTCCAGGATGAAGTGGAGGGCCAGGTTCACTGCATCATCCACAGACCTGTTGGCTCTGTAGGCGAACTGCAGTGGGTCCAGGAGGGGGGCGGTGATGTCCTTGAGGTGGGGCAGGACCAAGCGCTCAAAGGACTTCATGACCACAGACGTCAGCGCGACTGGCCTGTAGTCATTTAGTCCTGTGATCCGTGCTTTCTTGGGGACAGGGACAATGGTAGAGGTCTTAAAGCAGGACGGCACGCGGCAAAGCTCCAGAGAGGTGTTAAAAATGTCAGTGAAGACAGGAGCCAGCTGGTCCGCACAGTGTCTGAGAGTGGAGGGGGAGACACCATCCGGCCCGGGGGCCTTCCGCGTATTCAGCTTCAAGAACTGCCGGCGTACATCCTCTTCTTTAATGGAGAGGGTCTTTACAGTCTTATGATGTTTTTGGAGTCCTGTGATGTCATTGGAGTCCTTTAACTCCTTTAATGATGTGCTGGCATTGGTGGGGAGGGTGATGGTGGGGGGAGCATGGCTTTGATGAGCTGAAGGCCGTTCATGACGACAGTAATGTTTGTTGAGGCCCTGAACGAGAGTCCGGTCATTCAGGGCCTGGGGGGTTTTGGGCTTATAGTTCGTAAGGGCCCTTAGACCTCTCCAAACTGCCGCAGAATCATTGGAGCGGAACTGTTCCTGTAGACGGTTAGAGTACACAGATTTTGCTTTCTCCACTTCCCTGGTGAAGTGGTACTTCGCTTCTCTGTATGTACTTCGGTCCCCGCTTCTCCATGCAGCCTCCTTCTTCTTGCGCAGCTGTCGGAGCTTGGGTGTGAACCAGGGCTTGTCGTTGTTATAACAAACCCTGGTGCGCGTTGGAATGATGCGCGCCTCATTGAACTGTATGTATGAGGTCACAGTGTCCGTATAATCGTCCAGATTGTTCGTGGCCGCTCCAATTGCCTCCCAGTCTGTCGTTTCCCAACAAGCACGCAACTCGTCCACAGACTCGGCGGTGAAACACTTAATGTTACTCATAACAGGTTTAGCCAGTTTCAGTCTCTGTCTGTATGAAGGGATTAAGTGCACCATCACGTGATCTGATAGTCCAAGAGCAGCGCGCGGGACTGCATGAAAAGCCTTGCTCAGTGTAGTGTAGCAGTGATCCAGCGTGTTCTCCTCTCTGGTCGGGCATTTAATAAACTGTCTATACTTTGGTAATTCCTGGCTCAAATTTCCCTTGTTAAAGTCACCAAGCACGATAACAAGAGAGTCAGGAAAAGACCGTTCCACATGTAAGATCTGTCATGCGAGCGCGCGCTGAGCGTCACGCACGTCCGCGCCGGGCGGGATGTAAACAGCCACTAGAATGAATGAAACAATCTCACGCGGTGAGTAAAAGGGCTTACAGTGGATGAATAAATATTCCAGAGAAGAAGAACAGTGTCTGGAAATCGCTGTCACGTCTGCACTAGCTATTGTTGATAAAGAAGCATATCAATGTCAATCAATCAATGTTTATTTATATAGCCCTAAATCACAAGTGTCTCAAAGGGCTGCACAAGCCACAACGACATCCTCGGTACAGAGCCCACATACGGGCAAGGAAAAACTCACCCCAGTGGGACGTCGGTGAATGACTATGAGAAACCTTGGAGAGGACCGCATATGTGGGTAACCCCCCCCCCCCCTAGGGGAGACCGAAAGCAATGGATGTCGAGTGGGTCTGACATAACATTGTGAAAGTCCAGTCCACAGTGGATCCAACACATCAGCGAGAGTCCAGTCCACAGCGGGGCCAGCAGGAAACCATCCCGAGCGGAGACGGGTCAGCAGCGCAGAGATGTCTCCAACCGAAGCATAGTCCACCGCCTCTTTTTTTTGCCAGAGAGCGCCGCGTCTCGGTCCGCGCGGAGGAGATGAAAGCCCTCCAGTTGAAGCGCGCTGTCCGGGACTCTTGCGCTCAGCCAAGTCTCCGTGAAACACAACACACAGGATGAGGAGAAGTCCTTGTTCCTTCTCATCAGCAACGCTAGCTCGTCCATCTTGTTGGCAAGTGAGCGGACGTTGGAGAGGAAGATGCCTGGTAGAGGCGTGCGTAATCCCCGTCCGCGAAGACGGACAAGTGTGCCCGCTCGCTTTCCTCTTCGATGCTGTTTCCCTCTTTTGAGCACAGAATGGACCAAATCCGCAGCTGACGCTAAGATGACTGGTAACAAGTCCATAGGGATGGTGGATCTGATGTTCAGTAGCTCTTCACGGGTGTAAGAGCACCCGGAAACACAATTTATGTACAAAAACAAACAAAACAGAGGCAGCCTTCATCGGCGCCATGATGATGACGTATTCAGATGTGAATCCATTTTTTTGGGGCACCCCTATCTTTTACTGTCTGTATTCTGTGTGAAAAGTACCAGTAGGAAAGAGGGCGATTTTCAGCTTCTACGGTGGTGTCAGGGCTGTAACAATGGCTAGTTAGCGCCTGTATGGAAGTGTGTATTTGCAATACAGTTGTCTGAGTGTGAAGTTAAACACCTCAGACACCGTTCTCCAGCCTTGTGTCGACAGCAATCTTTACTGTCCGATAAGTTTTACAGGATTTGCTAGCGTCTGTGTATAGTATAAGGCACTGGCGAATAAATGCCGGATTTGCCGTTGCAACTTTGACATACCGATTTTGCGGGATCTCTGTGTAAAAGATGTTAGTGTGAGTAGGAACTTTTTTTATACCTAATCCTCCTGTTTGCAAACATGCAAATGTACTATGACTTAACAATTACGCCACGGTTGTCACTTCATTATTTACAACTCATGCATCCCCTTTTGGCGGTGTAGAGAGAGAGATTGTGACATCCCCCTCTCATACTGCAGGGGGCACTGTTGCAGCACTGTCTGAGCTAATGACTTGCACCGCCAGTGCTGCATGGGAGAGCGCCTCGGAATACCAATGATTTTTTTTCTGCTTTGCATCAGTTCAGCCTCCCCCCGCCCCAGCTTCCCTCTCATCCTCTCTCGTTTCATCTCCATCCAAAATGTTCTGCCCATTGACTTCCACCATCCACCTGTTTTTGACCCGGCATTGCTCAGATTTTTGCTGTGTCTCGCTGTTTTTATGTCTCAGGGGCTGTCAGCCGTTGCAGGTCTGTGCTTTGTAGTCATTTGTCACACCAACCCGAAAGGGAAAGATATTTTACTGGTTCCAATCTTTTTTTTTTTGCCTTTTATGAACGTAATATGCTCTGTTTTTTATTTGTGGTTTGGTCGTTTTTGTGTTTTGGGACCGTTCTGGTTATCCCTGTTAGCAACTTTTCCATTCGCTCTGTCCCCGCATGAGCAGCTTCACAGCGCCGCCATGGAGTCCTTACCTGACCTTGACTTTAATAGCGAGGGCCTTTCTTGTTACTTAAGCAGGATTCGACATCCCTGTTAAAGGCGTCACAACTCCCAGTGCAGAACATGTTCTCTGTCCCGTCGCAGTTTGTCATACATGAAACTAGGATCAATAAACATTAATCACTCTGTCAGGGCCATTTGTTACAGCATTCAAAAATTAAGCAGAGCATAAGAAAAATCATCATTCACGTTACCGTGAATGCAGACAGCTTAGAAGACACTAACGGGGAGAAATTGATTTGCAATGGCCACTAAGCATTATATGTCACACTAGATGTGGGATAATCATTCTTTGTTGTGCAGCTCTCTCCCTCTCTCCTTAGTTTTGATGCTGTTCTAGTGTATAGATGTGGGTACAGTCAAACCTCCAAAGTTATAAACACCTTTTGTTTGGTGACACGAGTTCATGTAAACATTTTTCAATTAGTTGTTCCCACTGGAAATGAGTACATTTGTTACAGTTATATGGAATAGAATTCACACTGAACAAAAATATAAATGCAACACTTTTGTTTATGCTCCCATTTTTCATGAGTTGAACTCAAAGATCTAAAACTTTTACAATATACACAAAAGACCCATCCCTCTTCTAAATCTGTGTTAGTGAGCATTTCTTCTTTTGCCAAGATAATCCATCCCACTTCACAGGTGTGGCATATCAAGATGCTTATTAAAGAGTTTGATTATTACACAGGTGTGCCCTAGGCTGCCCACAATAAAAGGCCACTCTGAAATGTGCAGTTTTATCACACAACACAAAGCCACAGATGTCGCAAGTTTTGAGGGAGCTGTTTCACGTGAAATCTTTTGGTTCATTTCCCTACCAAAAAACGTCTCCAAAAGCGTTTCAGATAATTTAGCAGTACATCCAACCGGCCTCACAACTGCAGACCATGTGTAAGCACACCAGCCCAGTACCTCCACATCCAGCAGGTACTTCTCCATGATCGTCTGAGACCAGCCACCCGGACAGCTACTGCAACAATTGATTTGCATAACTAAATAATTTCTGTCAAACTGTGAGAAACCGTCTTAGGGGAAGCTTATCTGCATGTTTGTCGTCCTCATCAGGGTCTCGACCTGACTGCAGTTTGTCGTCGTAACCGACTTAAATGGGCAAATGCTCTTATTTGATGGTGTCTGGCACATTGGAGAGCTGACAGTGAATTACAAAAGCATTTAAATTTTTAGTTTAGTGTGACTTCAGAATTTTCATTTTGATATTCTCTCATGCTGTTAAAATAAACCTACCATTACAATTATAGACTTAATTTCTTTGTTCACGGTCAAATAATGATTTTCCGCCACTGTAATAAAATTACTTTGTAATTTTTCCTTCCCTGTTCTATGGTTGTCGTCAGTTTTCCTCTTTGCCAAAAAACACACAACACCCATGTGAAATTGATACTTGAAACTTAAAGTTTTCAGAGATTTTGCAATAAATATGGTTTCATTTGACCTTTGAGGCATATTTTTCCTGTGGTTGTACGACTTTGGGGAGGTTTGACTTTATATAATTATGCAGATGGGTCTTCTGTGTTGTCATCCCCCCAGATAACACCACTGGCAAGACGTACATCATGATGGAGTCTCGGCTGGGCGCATTATTTAAATCGGAGAACGAGTACATGCTTCTGGACAAGTGAGTGTAAAAGAGCCTCTTTTTCCCCAATATGCATGAGAGGGAGTCATCTGTCCCTTTTTAGATGGAGATAATTAAACACACCAGTCTCACTTAGAGGGAGTCATCTGTCCCTTTTTAGATGGAGATAATTAAACACACCAGTCTCACTTTCTTAGTTGATGGCCTGAGTGGAAATAACAGCACCGTGCATTTATATGATATTACACTCAAAGCCTTGCATTGCAGATAAAAACAAGTAAATACCACTATATTGCCAAAATTATTTGGCCACCCATCCAAATGATTAAAAATGGCACAAAGAGGGACTACCCTCTTTGTGCCATTTTCACAAAGAAGGACTAACCTCAATACTTCTTAGAGGGAAATAAAAAAAATGACAACATAAAGGAAGTAGTTGAAAGCTTCAATAATTATTTTGTAAATATTGGACCAAAATTGGAAGAAAGGGTTCCAGACCCAGTTTCAATTGAGGACTATAATGATACCATAGAGCGAAATCCCAACCCCATGTTCCTCAGTAATGTGACACAGGAGGAAATAGTTACAATCGTGAAAACATGTAAATCTAAGACTTCAACTGATTGTAATGGAATTGATATGGAAACAATAAAAAAGGTTATAGAAGAGATCTCTGGACCATTAATGTATATGAGTAACTTATCATTTCAAACAGGTAAATTCCCAAACAAAAGGAAAATAGCTAAAGTTGCACCAATTTATAAGACTGGAGACAAACATCAATTTACAAATTATAGACCTGTTTCTTTACTTCCACAATTTTCTAAAATCATTGAAAAACTGTTCAATAACAGATTAGAGCAGACCTGGGCATTCTGCGGCCCACGGGCCGCATCCGGCCCTTTGTGCGTCCCTGTCCGGCCCGCGTGAGGCCAATTATAAATTACAAAATAAATTTAAAAAAGGATGTCGAGTGTGCAATACAACGGTGCTGCTTTTGTTTTGTTATTTGTATTACTTCCGTGTGGACGTATGCGTGTGAGTGAATGTGAACAGCTGCAATGACAAATTACAAAATAAAGTTGAAAAAACATCTATGTCGTGCGCGCAATACAACTGTGCTGCTTTTATTTTGAAAAGTATTATTTATGGGCGTGTGTCCGTGTGTAACCTGCGAGTGAAGGTGCACATGCAGCGACAAGTGATGCACGGTTTACACCCGAGACGCTAAAAAGAGAAAAGTTGATGAAGAATGGCGTGTTTCCAACAAGACATGGACTGCAAAGCAACGTTCCCTCTAAGGTGCGTGCCTGCGCAATTGCGCACTGCTCAAGCGTCCGCTGCGCGCAGCAAATATATGCCACACACCAAATCAAATCCCATCTGAATTCTAAACAAAATAAACATATTTATTCTATGTAATTTTGCAATGCAACTTTGAGTGACAGTGACAACAAGCGGCCCTAACGGTGTTCGTCAACACCGTTCAATTGAACACCGTTCAATTATTGTAACGTCTATCGAGATGCTTCGAGGACAGGAATTATATCGATCACTTTATTGAGCAAAACTGTTTATATTCGGACATAACCACACCAAAAACATGAGTAAAACAATTCTATCTCGAAAAACTAGTCATTTTCTGCCGTACAAACCAGGCCAAAACCAACTTGTCATCTGTCACCAACACGCATAGCACTAAACCACTGGTGCGTTTATGGCCACACAAAAAGTCGGGCAACTCAAACACCACACAAAGTTACACTATGACTCCTCAGTCATACGTGTGCTTATTTTACTGTAATTTATTATTAATGTTAATTTATTTATATTAGTCATGGAATGCTGTTACACACACTATGTTGAAGTATTACTATTATTATTAATTATTATTATTATTATTATTTATCTTACGGTATAAATCAAAAATAATATTGAGCAAAATTTAATTGAAATATTGTCGATGTGGCCCTCCAGCAGTGCTCGGGTTGCTCATGCGGCCCCCGGTAAAAATTAATTGCCCACCCCTGGATTAGAGAGTTTCATAAATAAAAATAGAATACTCGAAGAGAACCAATATGGATACAGAGCTAATGTCTCAACTTCAATGGCTTTAATTGAAATTACAGAAGAAATTACCAATGCAATAGATAGTAAAAAATGTGCAGCAGCAGTGTTCATGGATCTAACTAAAGCATTTGACACAATTAATCACAATATTTTAATCAAAAAACTAGATTGATATGGCATCAAAAGGTTAGTCTTAAACTGGATAAGAAGTTATCTAACAAACAGGAAACAATATGTGAAGCTAGGCGAACACACGTCTACAACGCTAAATATATCCTGTGGTGTACCTCAGGCATCAATACTAGGACCTAAATTATTCAATCTCTATATAAATGACATTTGTAAAGTTACAAAAGATTTAAAGTTAGTATTATTTGCGGATGATACAACAGCGTTTTGTTCAGGAGAGAACACACAGGAGATAATACAAATAACAGAAGAAATTAACAAATTAAAAAGATGGTTTGACAAAAATAGATTATCGTTGAATCTCAGTAAAACTAAAATAATGCTATTTGGTAACAGTAGAAGAGAAAGTCAAACACAAATACAAATAGACGGAAAATAAATTGAAAGAGTAAATGAAACCAAATTTCTAAGATTAATGATTGATGATAAATTGAACTCGAAATCTCACGTAAAAAATATACAACATAAAGTAGCAAGAAACACGTCAATAATGAATAAAGCAAAACATGTTCTAGACAAAAAATCACTTCATATTCTCTACTGCTCACTAGTGTTACATATGTGAGTTACTGTGTAGAAATATGGGGAAATTACAAAAGTACACTTCATTCATTAACGGTGTTACAAAAAAGATCAGTTAGAATAATACATAATGTTGGATATAGAGAACATACAAATCCTTTATTTATTGAATCAAAGATACTGAAATTCCATGACATAGTGAATTTGCAAACAGCTAAAATTATACACAAAGCAAACTATAACCTGCTACCCAAAAATATACAACAATTCTTCTCAAAAAAAGAGGAGAAATATAATCTTAGAGAAAAATGTAATTTAAAACATTTGTACGCACGTACAACACTTAAGACCTTCAGTATATCAGTATGTGGAATTCAATTATGGAATGGATTAAGCAAAGCAATCAAACAATGTACTAATATGATCCACTTCAAGAAACTCTTCAAACTTAAAGTGTTTACAAAGTACAAAGAAGAAGAACCATGATAAACATTCTCAATTTATTTCATCCATCCATTCATTCATTCTTAAAGTAATCTTACTTATCTCATCATATGAAATATGACTTACTTCACCAATTATTACTATTAAATTCTTACTATTATGTATTTATTTATTTTTATTGTGATTACATAGGGAGTTTATTGTGAATAAATTGTGAACAGGAAGTGAACAAAAAGTTTTAGCAACTGGCGTGGTGAAGTTGGTAGAGTGGCCGTGCCAGCAATCGGAGGGTTGCTGGTTACTGGGGTTCAATCCCCACCTTCTTCCATCCTAGTCACGTCCGTTGTGTCCTTGGGCAAGACACTTCACCCTTGCTCCTGATGGGTGCTGGTTAGCGCCTTGCATGGCAGCTCCCGCCATCAGTGTGTGAATGTGTGTGTGAATGGGTAAATGTGGAAATAGTGTCAAAGCGCTTTGAGTACCTTGAAGGTAGAAAAGCGCTATACAAGTATAACCCATTTATCATTATCATTTATTTATGTAAAGAAAAGGGGTAGGATTAAATAAGATCTGCTTCTTTCTACTCCTTTTCGAACATGTTGAAAAGAGAAACTGGAAATTGTGATGTATCATGTTGTATGCTTGCATGTTCGAAATAAACTCAAACTCAAACTTAATGATCAGAATCAGGTGTCCTAATCACTTGGCACATGAGTATAAAATCAAGCACTTAGGCATGGAGACTGTTTGTACAAACATTTGTGAAGGAATGGGCCGCTCTCAGGAGCTCAGTGATTTCCAGTGTGGAACTGTCATAGGATGCCACCTGTGCAACAAATCCACTTGTGAAACTTCCTCGCTCCTAAATATTCCAAAGTCAACTGTCGGCTTTATCATAAGAAAATGGAAGAGTTTGGGAACAACAGCAACTCAGCCACCAAGTGGTAGGACATGTAAATTGACAGAGGGGTCAGCGGATGCTGAAGCGCATAGTGCAAAGAGGTCGACGACTTTCTGCACAGTCAGTTGCTACAGAGCTCCAAATTTCATGTGACCTTCCAATTAGCCCACGTACAGTACGCAGAGAACTTCATGGAATGGGTTTCCATGGCCGAACAGCTGCATCTAAGCCATACATCACCAAGTCCAATGCAAAGCGTCGGATGCAGTTGTGTAAAGCACGTCGGCACTGGACTCTTGAGCAGTGGAGACGCGTTCTCTGGAGTGATGAATCACGCTTTTCCTGGCAATCTGATAGACGTCTTGGTTTGGAGGTGGTGAAATTTGGTGGAGAAGGAATTATGGTGTGGGGTTGTTTTTCAGTGAAAGAAACTTTGAATGCTCCAGGATACCAAACCATTTTGGACAATTCCATGCTCCCAACCTTGTGGGAACAGTTTGGAGCGGGCCCCTTCCTCTTCCAACATGACTGTGCACCAGTGAACAAAGCGAGGTCAAGGATGACAAGAGTCTGATGTGGATGACCTTGACTGACCTGCACTGAGTCCTGACCTGAACCCGATAGAACACCTTTGGGATGAATTAGAACGGAGACTGAGAGCCAGGCCTTCTCGACCAACATCAGTGTGTGACCTCACCAATGCGCTTTTGGAAGAATGGTGGAAAATTCCTATAAACACACTCCGTAACCTTGTGGACAGCCTTCCCAGAAGAGTTGAAGCTGTAATAGCTGCAAAAGGTGGACCGACATCATATTGAACCCTATGGGTTAAGAATGGGAGGGCACTTCTAGTTCATATGTGAGTCAAGGCAGGTGGCCAAATACTTTTGGCAATATAGTGTATCTTTTTTTTTGACTGGTTAAAACATTTTATTATGACTTTGTGAGCCACAGAAGCTGCAAATGAGCATAAATGCTAATACTGCATGAACCACTGAGCCTAAGTACTTCTACATAATTATGTGTAATTAAAATGAGTGAAAACTTTGTGAAACCAGTAAATAACTCGATACAATCATAATAAAACGTATTTAGGTGCAGTGCATGCAAGGTCTCCTGTGGGATTGTGTTTTCTAAGTTTGGCTTTTTCCAACTTCTTCTTCCTCTTAACTGTTTTCTGAAAAGTTTTAATACGCTTTGTGCAATCCCTGACATCCAACTTGAAGTGTGTTCCCTGCATTTCCAGATTTCCTGGCAAAACACTGAGGGGAAAGAAATACAAGCCTCTTTTCAATTACTTTGCCAAGGTTTGTAAACTCTGTTGCTCTCTCACACTTTTTATGTGTTGTCATAAACTAATCCTACCTTTCTCCCCAATTACGTCACATGTCTTTTTGCAAATTTACCTTTTTTCCATTCACTTTTTGTCTATAGTGTGGTGACAAAGGAGCATTCCAAGTGGTGACAGATAACTACGTCAAAGAGGATGAGGGCACAGGAGTGGTCCATCAGGCACCTTACTTTGGAGCCGTAAGTATGGACTTGAATCTGTTTGATAATTTATAGCTGTGCAGTGTTCAATACTTGTATTGAATACGCTGTGCGGGTGGAGAAGTCACGCTACTGTATCAGAGGTATCCCGTCATTGCTTATGGAGGTAGAAGACCTTGTCCAATTGTGAAGCAAAATTAAAATGAAATCAAGTGGAAATTGATAGAGTATATGAAACTAAGTTTTTGGGAATAATAATTGATCATAAATTATGTTGGAAACCGCAGATTTAATATATTAAGGGAAAAATATCCAAATTCATTGCTATTCTTTATAAAGTAAGACACATGCTGAATAAAACATTTCTGCATGTGTTATATTATTTTATTTTTCTATATCTAACATATTGTGTTGAAATTTGGGGGGATGTTTATAAAACAAACATAGACTCAATAGTTCAACCTCAAAAAAGGGTAATTAGAATAATACACAGTGTGCTACTATGAACCTACCAATCCATTATTCACAAGTCCTAATGTGTTAAAATGTTCAGATATTGTTTCTAAAAACAAGTTTCGAGTAAAGAACAGCCTTCCAGCTTGTATTTTTAGGTTATTTAAATTAAGAGGAGAAAACTATTTTACAGGGGATATTGATTTTTGAAATATGTAAGGTAAGAAGGAATATAAAATACAAATGTATTTCAGTTTTAGGAGTTAAATGGTGGAACAAGCTCAGTGATGAGTTGAAGACATGTAGTTCTTTGGTAAGGTTTAAGAAAGCCTTGAAAGGTGAAATAATGGAGAATTAATAAAATATAGCAACAATTACTTTCATCCCATTTATTTGTTTGAACGTTGATGTTCCAGGAAATCTAATTTTCAGTGCATGTATAGGATAGGCAAATTTATGCCTTGGCTTCAGCCTATTCCTTTTTCGGTCATTCTTTTGCTTGTGTGTATGTGTATGATTGTTAATATTTATAATCTGTGCTGATAAATTGATCACACAAAATGGTTGATTATATGACCAAAATAAACTCATTTCATTCATTCAAGGTGGCAGGGCTGCTTCAAGGCTGTAGGCAGCTGTCTATGTTTTACTGCCACCACAGCCACATCCCAGCCTATTTACCAAATAGACTGTCAAACCAAACCCTAACAAGCCTTTTCTAAAATGTTTTCTAAATGCTGCAGTATTCATTTTTAAAAATGACATTCCTGGGGAAAAATAATTGGTCAAAATGAGAAAAGCACCAATTTTTTTTATCAATGTATTTCTTTTTTGCTCTAAAGAAATGAAAAAACTAACACAGATTTACATTTTTCTTCACTCATGTTAAGTTAAAGTTAAAGTACCAATGATTGTCACACACACACTAGGTGTGGGGAAATTTGTCCTCTGCATTTGACCCATCCCCTTGTTCACCCCCTGGGAGGTGAGGGGAGGGGCAGCAGCAGTAGCCGCGCCCGGGAATCATTTTTGGTGATTTAACCCCCAATTCCAACCCTTGATGCTGAGTGCCAAGCAGGGAGGTAATGGGTCCCATTTTTATAGTCTTTGGTATGACTCGGCCGGGGTTTGAACTCACAACCTGCCGATCTCAGGGCGGACACTCTAACCACTAGGCCACTGAGTGACAAGAAGCCAAACGACCCCCGTTAGCCATCCAGGGTGTTTAAATACAGAACACATTTACAGTTAGACCACAATTAGATCCTTCACGCCAAGTCGTCACATTTCAGCAGTGTTTGTTTGAGCTCGCAAAGGGGATCTAGCCAGACACGGAATTCAGTAAGGAGTCATAATGTGTCTTTAGGGCTTACGAGACAGCATGCCAATGAGTTTGAGTAATGACTTATTTAGAGTTTAATCTACTTTGTGGAAATGATAAGGAGAGGAAAAAATACCTAATGAAAATGATGGCTATTACTATTGAGGTAATGTCACTATAGAGACACAATCTTACATTTATGAAAACAGTCTTGTGCTGAGGTCAATGATATTTGTGGCGGTGACTAACCGTGTGAAGGAAATTGGTTATCATAATCAATGTTTTCCCCGTGTAGGACGATCACAGGGTGTGCACCGAATACAACATCATCCAACGAGACCAGGCTCCTATCTGCCCGGTGGATGCCTCCGGCTGCTTCACTTCAGAGGTTTCCGACTTCGCAGGACAGTATGTCAAAGTGAGTGACACGTCAGGACATTTGACCATAAACTCCTGAACAGTATTGAGAGCCGCTTAGGTTCAACATTTATTTTTGCACATTTTGTGCTCACAGCTAAGATGACTAACGTAATTTCCGGTCCATAGGGCACACCGGATTATAAGACGCATTAAAAAAGTAATTATTTTTTTCTAAATGTAGAACACTTCCTTGTGGTCTACATAACATGTAATGGTGGTTCTTTGGTCAAAATGTTGCATAGATTATGTTTTACATATCATCTTCAAGCCGCTTTCTGACAGTCGCTTCCGGATGCGCTGTTTTGTGGGCGGTCTTATTTACGTGGCTCACCTTCGGCAGCGTCTTCTCCCCGTCATCTTTGTTGTAGCGTGCAAGGGCGGGAGTGGAAGAAAACTGTTTTAATGACATTCAGACTTTACTTAAATCAATAATGAAGCAGCATTTCCTCATCCGGAAATGTGTCCCGTGAAAAATCGTCCGACCAGAACTCTCTAATAACTCAAGTTCCTTGGGTGAATAATGTAAACTCACTAGACCAGTATGTTTTAGCGCTTTCATGGCGAGTTTACTGACAGATATAATAAGTAAGAACTTTACACTACTTTATATTAGAAATGGCAACAGCAGAGGGTGAATGTTCCATAACAAGTAAAGAAAAAGCTTATCAGCTACGAACTACAAAGGTGGACATGCGCAACTTTTCAGGATTTATGCAGATCCTTAATACAGATCAGCAGGTACCAGAAGGTAAGAAAAGTTGCTTTTGCTTAATATCGGGAAACAAAACCCCAGATAATGTCTTACCTTATACACACACACCATAATAATACTTGTATGTTGAAGCACATCAAGTGCTGCGGCTTCATAGCTTACCAAAGTCGTACTAAAACATTTTGATAGATTTTTGAGCGCCGTGTGTAATGTTCTATATTCTCAATAGAACATTTAAAATGTTAGTGTTGTTTACTTGAGTCATATTGCCATCATAGTGCAGTCTACGCATATTTCTGTTTGGACTGCCATCTACTGGTCACACTTACTACACCATGTATCAAATAAAATTGCTTCGAGGTCGGTAAGCAAAACCAGAATTATTCCGTACATTAGGCGCACCGGTTTATAAGGCTCACTGTCGAGTTTTGAGAAGAAAAAGGATTTTAAGTGCGCCTTATAGTCTGGAAAATACGGTACTTCCTTTCCCTGCTGCTCTCCATTTAATATTGTCTAGAAAATGATTTCTATTAAGACTTGATTTGAGAATAACACTACGTCTATTTTACTGATATTGAAAACCTCAAACCAAAGAGTTTTCTGAATGTTTGTGTGGCCGTGAACGCATCACAAGCTGTGCGTGTTGGCGCCAGGGACAGAGAGCGCATATGAAAGAGAGAGCGAGTTGCTGCTGTTGTTTTGGCGAGTTTTTGGGTTGAACTTTTTTTCAGAATCAGATACTTTGTTGACAGCGGATGCGATTTTCTTCTCATGCATTGTGGTAGCGCAGGGGTCGGCAACCTTTACCACTCAAAGAGCCATTTTGGCAAGTTTCACAAATTAAAGAAAGTAATTGGAGCCACAAAAAAATTTTAAAATGAAAAACACCGCATACAAAGCTTTAATGCTTTGTGCTATGTTAACCAGGGATCTCCGACACACGTACCGGCACGCACTTTAATGTGGAAATTTGATGTTAGTGCAGCTCGCGAGTTTTGAATGAATGGCGCTTGCTAGCGTCATACTTGCCAACCCCGAATATCAGAGCGTGATGACACTGCATTTGGCGCCCTCTACAGTCTGCCCTAACAGTGTACCTGCTCGACCACACGTAGAATGCAATTTCAGCTTGCTCACGTAAGTGACAGCAAGGCTACTACCTCAGCAGCCACACATCTTACACTGACGGTACCAATACCCAGAATCCCATGCAGCCCTAACTCTTCCGCTCAACCAACGCACGGAGAGGGGGGGGGGGTTGATGTGTGGGGGGATTTGGTGGTAGCGGGGGTGTATAATGTAGACCGGAAGAGTTAGGGCTGCATGGGATTCTGGGTAATGGTTGTGTTGTGTTTATGTTGTGTTACGGTGGGATGTTCTCCAGAAATGTGTTTTTCATTATTTTTTGGTGTGGGTTCACAGTGTGGCGCATATTTGTAATGTAACAATGTTAAAGTTGTTTGATACGGCTACCGTCAGTGTAAGCTGTGTGGCTGATGAGTAAGTATGCTTTGCTGTCTCCTGTGTGTGCAAGTAATAACAACATGCAACATGTGGCTGGACTGGCACGCTGTATGTAAATGCTATAGAGGACAATTACTGCAGTGCAATTAGAGCACGCCCTTTATTTAGTAATTAGAGTGTAAATAGGATTATTGTTTCCCTGGGAGTAATCTATGAGAGACACTGAGATCCATAATTCTCCTGGGAAAATCGGGGGAGTCGGCACGTATGTAGCTGAGCCGCATCAGAGTGGTCAAGGAGCCGCGGGTTGCCGACCCCTGTGGTAGCGGAACGCTGCATTAAACAGTGTTGAAGCTGAGCGTCCATTGACTTGAATGGGGGAAGTAGGTCGTTCCACTGCAGCCAAACTAGACAGTTATTGGATAAATCCTCGTCTTTGTCCTGCCCATCGGACGCTGCGCGTCTCTAAGTGAATTGAAAGTGTGCTTGGCCTCGGGCGGTCTGGACGCTGAGCTGCTGCATGATGATTGGATGATCTGTCTCAGGCTGAATCCCTTTTTGATTTACAGCATAGTAAGAGAATGGTGATCTTGAAATATAAACAACTGCCAGAGTATTTTTCAAATTTCGTTCCATTGCTCCGTGTTGATATGGATAGTTTTACAATATTCTAAGTGGCGTTCTCTTGTAAAATCTTGTGTGTATTTTATGTTATTGGAGACTGTATTTCTGTAGGGCTGCAACAACTAATCAATTAAATCGATTAAAATCGATTATTAAAATAGTTGCCGATTAATTTAGTCATCGATTCGTTTGATCTATGCTATGCGCATGCAGTTTTTTTTTTTAAATTAAATTTTTTTTTTTTTTTTTATTTAAATTTTTTAATAAACCTTTATTTATAAACTGCAACATTTACAAACAGCTGAGAAACAATAATCACAATAAGTATGGTGCCAGTATGCTGTTTTTTTTCAATAAAATACTGGATAGGATAGAAATGTAGTTTGTCTCTTTTATCAGCCCTTTGAGACACTTGTGATTTAGGGCTATATAAATAAACATTGATTGATTGATATCTGATTATTAATCGAAGTAATAATCGACAGATTAATCGATTATCAAATTAATCGTTAGTTGCAGCTCTATATTTGTGTTTTAGAAAGTATCTGAAAATGAGCTTCCACTACTTGAAAGACCAGCAGCAGCTACTGATCTACAGTAATGTATATATTGGAATGTAAATTACATTTTTATTGGAATGTAACAATTAGGGTTGTACAGTATACCGGTATTGGTATAGTACCGCCATACTAATGAATCATATTTGATACTATACCGCCTCTAAAAATTACCGGTCCCCCAGCCCCCGGCCTCCATGGCGACAAATAAAGTGAGTTTCTTACAAGTATCATCCCTGCAGGACGAGGAATAGCTAAACATGCTTCACTACACACCGTAGCTCACCGGCGTCACAATGTAAACAAACGCCATTGGTGGAGGTACACCTAATACCCACTGTAATGATACCAAGTACAGGAGCGTATCACGTCCATACTACTATGATTACATAGATATTTTTTAGCATCACAAAATCTTTTTTCGTTTTTTTTAAATGTATATATGTATATATGACCAATGCATGATCCTGTAACTACTTGGTATCGGATTGATACCTAAATTTGTGGTAACATCCAAAACTAATGTAAAGCATCAAAACAGAAGAATAAGTGAGTATTACATTTTAACATAAGTGTAAATAGAACATGTTAAAAGAGAAAATAACCAGATATTAACAGTAAATGAACAAGTAGATTAATAATTCATTTTCTACCACTTGTCCTTAATCATTTTGACAAAATAATAGAATGAGAAATGACACAATATGTTACTGCATATGTCAGCGGCTAAATTGGGAGCCTTTGTTTGCTTACTTACTAATAAAAGACCAGTTGTCTTGTATGTTCACTATTTTATTTAAGGACAAACTTGCAATAAGAAACATATGTTTAATGTACCCTAAGATTTTTTGTTTGAAAAAAAAAAAAGCCAATAATGCCAATTTTTGTGGCCCCCATTATTTAGAAAAGTATCGAAATACATTTTGGTACCAGTACCAAAATATTGGTATCAGGACAACACTAATAGCAATATTATGTGGCTATAAGTTATATAATGTTTCTAAAAATATGTTTGAAGTCAAGAGGTTTACTGTTCTTGCAATACTTTAAAACAGTATCGAAATATGTTACTACATGGTTAAATTTAATTAAGAATATAATTTATATCGTTCACAAAATCTTATTTTATCCAGTAGTTTTTCTGACCAATGTGTTTCTTCAATTAAACTTGTAACACATATTGTTCACTCTAGTAAACATTCCTCCAACTACTTAAAATTGTGTTGTTAAAATTTTGTGTTTCATGCCGAAATTTGGAAAAACCCTTAGGGAAGATTCTGAAGTAGCCAGTAAGGTATCGTATTTTGTGCATTAATGGGTTGCAGTAATCTGAAAAGTCTAGACCATTTCAGTAATTCGATGTTGTATTATGAAACAATGGCAAATTCTTCAGCCCACAACACCCAAAAGGCCAGCGTGTAGTTGTGCTGGAGAACCTGTTGCCATAGCACACTAGTTTTCCTGGCCCACTCAATCTTGCTATTGTTGAATGAAATATCCAATTGTTTAAGTGATTAAGTATTTGACATATTGCTGCAAAAAGAACAGTAGTTGTCCTTTTAACTGGCGCTAATATTACATCGTTGGCTAATAATGTACAAACACTCACTGTCCAATACGAGTTTCAGCCATGTGAAATGTCTACAAAAACGCAGAAATCCAAATTTTTAAACATTAAAAATATCACTTCCGCGTTTAAAAAAAAATTTAATATCAAAAAAATTGTATCCAAACAAAATCTGTTGCCTATTAGCCTCAGCTGCAGGTACTCGCTGTTTCTCTGGCCTAAACGCCGCACTTAAATGCAGGACAGGGAAACTATCAGGGGTGCTGAAACAAGCTAGCTAGTTAGCATCATCTAGCTGCTTGTTGTCGCCTGCGTTCGCTCTACAAGCCACAACGTTGACGGCTTTCTACTTTGTTAATAATCATATTTGAATTATTACAATCCAAACACTGCTATTTTTGAACGAGTTGTAGTTCTAGAGCAGTGGTTCTTAACTTTGTTGGAGGTACCGAACCCCACCAGTTTCATATGTGCATTCACCGAACCCTTCTTTAGTGAAAAATAAAATGTTTTTTTTCAAATTCAAGAAAAAGTCATGTTTTTTTACTGGTGCACAAAATGAACCGTGCATGAGCATCACCTTGTTCAAAGAACAAAACCAACACAGTGCATGAACTCACAATAAATTACGCACCTTACACACATGACCATGAATTGATTAACGTGGACCCCGACTTAAACAAGTTGAAAAACGTATTCGGGTGTTACCATTTAGTGGTCAATTGTACGGAATATGTACTGCACTGTGTCCTTTGCAATTTACTAGTAAAAGTTTCAATCAAACAACCTGCAAATCAGATGGAAAATTAGAGGGAAAATTGTTTGGGGGTATCCATAAAACGGCGATAGGGAGAAGTTTTTATTTACACGATAAGTCGGATGTGTCTTTACCTCCGTGACAGAGGCTCCGCCGAACCCCTGAGGCAGACTCACTGAACCCCTAGGGTTCGATCAAACCCAGGTTAAGAACCACTGTTCTAGAGTATTTATTCGTAGCCAGGGAGGTGGTGTCATTGTGGTGTGGCTATAGGATAGAGTTGCCAAATGGTAAACGTTTTCTGAGTTCTCCTCATGTACAGTACTGGCCAGAAGTTTGGACACAACTTCTCATTCAGTGCGTTTTCTTTATTTTCTTTATTGAGCTTCAAGAGGTAGTCACCTGAAATGGTTTTCGCCTCATAGGTGTGCTTGAAACTCATCGAGAGAATGCCAAGTGTGCAAAGCAGTACGTAGAGCAAAGGGTGGCTATTTTGAAGAAGCTAGAATATAAAACATGTTTTCAGTTATATCACCTTTTTTTATTAAGTACATTACTCCACATGTGTTTATTCATAGTTTTGATGCTTTCAGTGACAATCTACAATGTAAATAGTCATGAACATAAAGAAAACCCATTGAATGAGGAGAAGGTGTGTCCAAACTTTTGGCCTGTACTGTATGTTTTTACATTACATTTTAAATGATAATGTTAGTAAATTATCTTCTTAACAAAACAAAACAATTCTGTTTTACATTTCAGGGACATGTGTCCAAAAGACAGCCAAATAGGTTGGTAGATGAGAATACATCCAAAGGTAAAATATAGTAATAATATATAATATAGCACCCAATTGCAGAAAATGTAGTCTTGATTTATAAAAAAAAAAATTGCCGCACTTAGTGCCGATAGAAATGTTCCTCTTTTTTTTGTTAGTTTTCCTCTTTTTTTCTCAAAAGGTGCTCACATGCCTGGAGTTTTAAGGCTTTTTTTTGTTGGTATATAAAATTACTTCAGTGAATAGGGAGGGCCACAAAAAGAGAAGTCCCACATCTCTGGCAACATGAAGAGTGTATCTTACAGCCAGAAGAGCTTGCAGGTCAGCGGCTATGGGGGCAATACGGGTACAGAGCCTGTCTCAGTCCCGAGCCCCCTCGATCCTCTTGGGACAGGATCTGCGAAACTGTCATTAAGCTAACAAGAAAGAGGAGATGCAGGAGCTAAATGTCAAGTTTGCGGGGTACATTGCGAAGGTGCAGGTGCTTGAGCAGACGAATGCTGCTCTTCAGGAGGCGCTGGCTACTCTGCAGGGTTTTTACAAGGAGTGCAAGAATACGCACTGAAATTTCAAGAGGTGCATGATCTGATTGAGGTTCTGACCAATGGGAAGTGGGCAGTTGATATTGAGTGAGGCTATATTGAATAGGAGCTGTAGATGTGGAAGTTAAAGCTGGGTGAGGAACTCATCATCATCATCAATGTGCGGCCGTAGCCAAGAGACCTAACCTTGCACAACCCTTCGCCAGCAGTCGGGGTCACTCATGGCAGAGCCCAGCTCTGAAACAAGGATCCCAGTGTCCCGTGCGATTACTTCGGGGTAGGTGAGGCAACCCCTGGTAGATTGTTTCCAAAAGGACGAGCTGTGATATCCGCTTCGTCTTGGCATGGAAGCAGTGACCAGCAAACTGTGCGCAATGTTGGCTCAGACGGGTGTTTGCTCGAGGTAGGTTGCCGTATATTTGGTCCAAGGCGGGATGGGACTGCCACAACAAACCTTGAACCCTTCGAAGCAGGTTGGTATAGCAACCGCAAGGCGTTTGTAAAGGCGTGCATTGAGGGTCCAGGTCTCGGAGCCGTACATGAGTGGCAGATTTGAAGAGGTCTAGCTTGAGTGAATTAAGCAGGTTGGAGTGCCATATGCTATCCATTTTATTACTTGCTTTCCAGGGTTGGGCTTTCCTGGTACGGAAGTCATTACCGGAATCCATGATCCAGGAACCGAGGTACTTAAAATCGTCAACTTGCTTAAGTGGGGCTCCAGATTTGGAGGACAGTTGTACAGCAGTTTCGGTTGAGACAAATTCTGTCTTCAGGGAGTGGCAGTGGAGACCAACATAGTTAGCAGCATCCTTGAGAGTACGGAGAAGGACCTCTGCATCTGCCGACGAGTTGGATGGTATTGCAATGTCATCTGCAAAATACAAATCTGTGATGTATTTCGCCGGGTGTCTGCGTCTAGTCCGGGGCTTTAGTAGCAGCCCCATGTTGTTGTTAGCATGAAGAGAGACGCGGAGGACGTAATGAAGGTCGATGATAAAAAGAAAAGAGGCTAGAGTGTCTCCCTGTAAAACGCCAGCGCTGATTTCAAATGACCCAGTTTCTCCGTCAGAGGTGATAACTCTTGTGCTGGTATTGGTGTAAAAAGCCTTAATGGCCAGATCAATGTCATCTGGAATACCATAGCGGGGTACAATGATAAACATGGCCTCTCTGTTGACGGAATCAAAGGCTTTCTTGAAGTCAACGAACAGTAATGTAATATCTTTCTTGGTTGAGGAACTAGCAGGATATGGATATCACTGTCGAGTTGAATGAAGAGCGTCCTAAACTCGTGACCAACCCACCCAACATGCGGACAGAGATAGAAACAACGTCCAGGAGGCTTAGAAGTGGTACAAGAGCAAGTTTGACACTCTCAAGCATCACGCTGGCAAACACGAGCAGCAAAAGAAGACCATTAAGGGAGAAATTACAACCCTGCTTCGGCAGCTGACACACATCCAGAGCTCGATTGACACCCTGATGGCTCGCATTGTCGGCCTTGAGCTGCACCTAGGACATGGAGGTGTCCCATATGGAGAAGACGGGGATCCTGGAAGATGTCATCGTACTCTTGGGAACCCAGCTCTGCGAGACCAAACTTGAGATGACCAAGTATTTTAAAGACTGCCAGGCACTTCTTCACACTAAACTCAAGCTGCACGCAGATATCGCCACCTTCAGGAAGCTGCTAGAAGGGAAGGAAGGGAGGCTGGGCGTTACCCAAGATGTGTGATTTATCAGAAAAGTGGTTCTTCACACGCATACAATTCCACAGAAAAACATCAGAGCAGTGTAGTGTGTAGAGAGAGCATCACCAATTGTTATTCTCTACCTCACCCTGCATACTTGCCTATCAAGGAAGGATACAAAACTGACAAGCAGTTCTTTGGAAATGAAGGGAAGCATGTACCCAGTCTCCTTGACCTGATTTCCCAAACACATTCCCTTGCTTCCCAACCTGTCCTGGTCCTTACTGCGTCATATTTGACACTGGTTCTAAAAATAACCCCTTTTCCATTTAGTTGCTTCTTCTGTCCCCCAACCCTCACTCCATTTGTCATATTTGGCAGCCTTAATGTCTCTTTTGTCCTACCTGATACTGTTTCCCTCTATTAGTAGTCTCTGTCCTCAGTACATCTGTCACTTCCTTCAGCTTGTTTCGCTGTTTTGCAATCAGTGCTTTGTTTGATCCAAGTTTATTAATCAAATGTCAAAACTCTGAGCAGATGTAAGTTAATAAAGATTGAAGTGAGTGCATACTTGATGATTAGTTTTGTTGTGCTCTCCTTTCTCCTGATGAGTATATCCTCTTCAGTTCCACTTTTGTAATCTTAGGGCCCCGTCTGCCCTTTTTTTATAATAGATGTGTAGATTCAGCTTGGTGGGTTATCTTAAATACAATTAAAACATTCCATATTTACTCAAATATAAGACAAACCCTAATTTTGGAAAATCCTATTCAATATCAGTTAAATGGTTGATTACATTAAAAAAATCTGTAATTTTGAATATAAGACAACCCTTTTTGTAGAAAATGTGTGGTAGATTGCAATACAAAAAGGATATATATATTGTAGGAGACAAGACGACCCTCCATTTGAGAAAAATAATGTGGTAGATTGCATTACAAAAAATATATATTTTCGAGGATACAAGATGTTCCTTTTTTCAGAAAAAATTTGGTTGATTTTCAAATAAATTAAAAAAATAAAATAAAAAATTATGTATGTATATGTGTGTATATAAATGTGAATGTAAAAATGTATGTATATGTGTATGTATATACATGTGTATGTATGTATGTATGTATATATATATATATGTGTATGTATGAATATATGTGTATGTATGTATGTGTGTATGTACACTACCGTTCAAAAGTTTGGGGTCACATTGAAATGTCCTTATTTTTGAAGGAAAAGCACTGTACTTTTCAATGAAGAGAACTTTAAACTAGTCTTAACTTTAAAGAAATACACTCTATACATTGCTAATGTGGTTAATGAATATTCTAGCTGCAAATGTCTGGTTTTTGGTGCAATATCTACATAGTTGTATAGAGGCCCATTTCCAGCAACTATCACTCCAGTGTTCTAATGGTACAATGTGTTTGCTCATTGGCTCAGAAGGCTTATTGATGATTAGAAAACCCTTGTGCAATCATGTTCACACATCTGAAAACAGTTTAGCTTGTTACAGAAGCTACAAAACTGACCTTCCTTTGAGTAGATTGAGTTTCTGGAGCATCACATTTGTGGGGTCAATTAAACGCTCAAAATGGCCAGAAAAAGAGAACTTTCATCTGAAACTCGACAGTCTATTCTTGTTCTTAGAAATGAAGGCTATTCCACAAAATTGTTTGGGTGACCCCAAACTTTTGAACGGTAGTGTATGTATGTGTGTATATGTATGTGTATGTATGTATGTACAGTGGGGCAAAAAAGTATTTAGTCAGCCACCCATTGATTGTCAATGGGTGGCTGACTAAATACTTTTTTGC
This sequence comes from Entelurus aequoreus, assembly GCF_033978785.1. NCBI lineage: Eukaryota > Metazoa > Chordata > Actinopteri > Syngnathiformes > Syngnathidae > Entelurus > Entelurus aequoreus. Next base: position 18,386,318 of record NC_084756.1, read on the forward strand.
CCCACTGTATGTATGTATATGTATGTGTATGTATGTATGTATATATGTGTATGTATGAGTGTATGCATGTGTGTGTGCATGTATGTATGCAGTGTTTCCCATAAACTGCCAAGATACCTGTGGCTGTGGGGGCGTGGCTATGGGCGTGGTCACCATGACATCGAGCAATTTGCATAATTTACTACAATGATATGATTTTCTCTAAAAAGGCTCAAAAAATGTATACTTACTAATTAATAACAGTTTTGTTTTAAACGTCCATCCATCCATTTTACAATATAATTACAACACTTTATGTACATATTTATATACAGATTTGAACAATAAGTTATTCACTGAAATATATTTGTTAATTGTGGTTCTTACAAAAAATATATCTTATCAAATATAAAAGCTAAAATGTCTCTTAAAGCTCTGCCCCTTTAATTAGTGCATACTAAATAATTTAACTTTAGCCTACTACTACAACCATATTATTTACCAGCAACATAAAGTGAAACAGAGGCAGAGGTGTCCTGCCACAGTCAGTAACAAATAAACAGAAAACAGTAGTGGTAAAATACAAATTAGGCAACAAGAGAAGTATCCTACACTTCTCTTTTGTAAAGTAAATCTGAACAGCCTATATGGGCATCTACATCAACTATATGATTTGCCTGAGAAGCTGGACAGGACAAAAAAATAAAAATACATTTTTTTAAAATCTTTATTTGTGGCGGACGTAATTCTTTCGTGGCGGGCCGCCACAAATAAATGAATGTGTGGGAAACACTGGTATGTGTATATATATGTGTATGTATGTATATATATGTGTATGTATATATGTACTGTATGTATATATATGTGTATGTATATATGTACTGTATGTATATGTATGTATATGTGTATGTAGCTATGTAATGTATGTATATATGTATATGTATGTATGTGTATATATATGTATGTATATATGTGTATGTATGTGTATATATATATATAATATATATATATATATATATATATATATATACTGTATATATATATATATATACTGTATATATATATATATATACTGTATATATATATATATATGTATATATATATATGTATATATATATGTATATATATATGTATGTATATATATATATATACTGTATATATATATATATATATATATATATATATATATACATATACATACATGCATACATACACATACATATATATGCAGTATATATATGTGTGTATGTATGTGTATATATATATGTTATACATGTGTGTGTGAATGTGGAAATAGTGTCAAAGCGCTTTGATTACCTTGAAGGTAGAAAAGCGCTATACATGTATAACCCATATATATAATTTTATTTTTTTTTCCCCCCCCCCAAACATTTAAGACATACCATTTTTGGGGAAAATACTTTGTTTTTTAAAAAAAGAGTCATGAACAAAAAACAAATATTCATTTTCTATACTGTTTATCCCAGGGTACACCCAGCCATTTGCAAGGCACATAACCAGAAGCAAATAACCTCACTCACAATCACACCTATGGACAATTCAGAGCAGGGTCCCACTGAATCTTTTTGTTTTGCCCGCCAAAAGGTGACCTCTTTTTGGGATACTATCTACCCCTACCACCTCATATTTAACGGTATGGGGGTTAAACTTCTCACTCATGGTGCTGTTGTACGCTTAAAATTGCTATGTTTTGCCCAAGGCCATATTTATTTATAGAATCAAACGCTCAATCTGATCATGCTGCTGGCGAAGAAAATGTTTTTCATATCTGTGAAATAACAACTGGATTGTAGTAATAAGTAAGATTGTAATAAAAAATATACATTTCTTAGCTGCTGGGCAGTTTTTGATGACTTTTCTCATCTCGGATGTCATATCTAAAACTGTGGGTGGATTCGAAGTAATACATTGCGTAAGCAAGCACAAACCTGAGTATGTGCGTACGGCCGAAAAAATCAGATTGCACACTAGTACGCACTGTTCTCATTATAAATCACATCTGCAGGGAATTGCGGTAAGAATAGTTCCCACAACTCCCCAGTGTCCTTCCACTACTCTTCCCACAATCATTCATATAAATGGTCATGCTAATTTGCTCATGAATATTGTTGGACTATCAATAAAGGAAGATGGACATGGCGACTGCAAAGAAGAGGGCAATATCTTTAAATTGGTGCTTCTTACATCAAGCCCTGTAGCACGATTATATTTTGGAGGGCTAAGTAGTGTCATATCTAATTGAAATAACAGGAATGGCAGTATTTGACCAATCATGTCTGCTCTATCGTGACTGAGAACTGTTGCTAAGATGAATAAAATATGTTCACGTTTTAGTCGTCAGTTTGCCTGCAATAGCGTCAATACTAGAGCGCTAACCAGGGGTGATTGTAATATTCAACGACACACGACTAAATTTAGTCAAATGGTTGTCTCAATTAGAGGCACACATGCATGGAACACACTACCAGCTCATTATTAAGTGTGTCAAATAAATAGTGGTTAATGACAAAAAAGTCTTGTACCCATGCTGCATGCTGAGCTGTTCATCTTATGTTGTTTCATTGTCAATATCTATTGTAAGTCATAGTTTAATATACGTATGAGATTGCCTGTAAATATGTGTGATATTGTCTTTAAATGTGTTTTTTATGGTGCTTGCCTTAAGACAACAGATAACATTTAGCTATTGTAGCTAATTCTGGCATATTTACTGTGATGCTTTGCTCATATGTTGATCAATATGCATTGTCCTAATCCAGGGGTCGACAACCCAAAATGTTGAAAGAGCCATATTGGTGCAAAAAAATAAAAATTAAAATTAAAAAAATCTGTCTTGAGCCGCAAAAAATGCAAAGCCTTATATAAGTGTTATAATGAAGGCAACACATGATGTAAGTGTCTATATTAGCTATTTTAGACCACTATCAAAATGACTGCACATCTTCGTTGACAGAAATGTTGAAATGTAATATTTATTCTACACATTTTTACAAGTTTGGAAAACATTACTAAAACGGAGGCTTTTCAGCGGGTGTAATAACTCCTGGAAATTACTGGCTTAGAATGGCCAAAGGTATAGATGTGTGTTCAAATTGAAGGAAACGGAAAGTACAAATAAAATGACCTCAAATATACATAAAATATGAGGCATAATGATGCATTATGTACATACAGCTAGCATAAATAGCATGTTAGCATCGATTAGCTTGCAGTCATGCACAAAGCTCACCTTTGTGGATTCGTGCACAGCATAAAAAGTTTGGTGGACAAATAGAGACAAAGGAGGAGTGGCATAAAACACGTCTTTCTGTGGCAGCATCAAAGAAAGTTGCACATGTAAACAAAGTACGGTGCGAAATTAGGACAAAATGGCGTGAGCCAAATACTCTCATCAGTGAAGCATGTTTAATGTAAACAGTGGGATTTCTAACAATTAGGAAGGTTTGTGTCATGTTTGTCCTTCTTCAGCAGGGGTGTCAAACTCAAATACAGAGTGGGCCAAAATTTAAAACTGAACAAAGCCGTGGGCCAAGGTTGAACAAATTAACCTTTTAATAGGGAGCCAAACAAGTTTTGCATTGAATATTGAACAAGCAAGGCTTATATAACTTTATAGTGACATGCAAAATCGAGTTTCTAATAATAATAATAATAATTAAAAAATATCAATGGCATATCAAATACAATTTAAATAAAAATTGAATGTCTCTTTTCTATTTGCAGCCTTCTGAAGTAAATATCAACATTAACTTTTTCCACAGGCTATTACATTTGAAAATAAAATAACAATGAATAAACCAACCATTCAGGACTTTAAACTGCTCAGTTTGCAACACACTGATCTAATCTGATGTGCCCAAGCCAGATACCGGGCATCTTTTCTTGGATGCTAGTTCATTAATGTCGGGGCTCAGGCTTTGAGCTGAGGCAACCTTCATTATCCAACAAAGGTGTTCATCAGTCATTATATCTCGTAGTCCACCCGGACCACAGTCTTGGGGGCGTGCCTTAAAGGCACTGCCTTTAACGTCCTCTACGAGCTGTCGTCACGTCCGCTTTTCATCCATTCTAACAACGTGCCGGCCCAGTCCCAAGATATGTGCGGCTTCTGTACGCACACACCCGTGAATGCAACGCATACTTGATCAACAGCGATACAGGTTACACTGAGGGTGGCCGTAAAAACACCCTCAGTGTAACCTGTATCGCTGTTGATCAAGTATGCGTTGCATTCACTTGTGTGTGCGTGCAGAAGCCGCACATATTATGTGACTGGGCCAGCACTCGTTGGACTGGATGAAAAGCGGACGTGACGATTTTCGGGAGGGGCACTGAAATTTGGGAGACTCCCGGGAGGGTTTGAGAATTAGCGGTGAATGCGGTGTTACTGCGGCACCGCCGCTGTATATAATCGGCGGGCCATCTCTAGTGTTAATTCGATATCGCCTCAAGGGCCAAGTGAAATTACACGGCGGGCCAATATTGGTCCGTGGGCCAGAGTTTGACACCCATGTTCTACAGAAACCATATAAAAACAAAAAATATATTTTTTCCTCATCTTTTTCCATTTTCATCCATTTTTTAAAAAGCTCCAGGGAGCCACTATGGCGGCGCTAAAGAGCCGCGAGTTGCCGACCCCCGTCCTAATCAAATAAAGATATTCAGTTAAATTATTTGTACAAATAATGTATCATTTATGTTTTTTTGTCAAGTAATGCAAAACAGACGGTCTCTTGTATGAAATAAGTAAAGTCACCATCCTTCTGGAAGGTGTGAAGTTCTCTCTAGTTAGTGAATTTTGAAATATAGGGTTGACATTGGACTCAACATAACATTCAGAGTACATGTCAAACAAATCACAAAAACAGTCAATTTTAATGTCCAAAATTTTAGACAGGTACGATGTTTTATGACACTAAATGCTGCAAGGATGTGCTTGCATTCAATGTTTTTTACACATTGAATATTGCATAACAACTTGGTCACAATCAAACCAATTGACTCTCTTTTTAAGAAACTATAAGAATTTTAGATAACAAACATTCATTTAATTTTTGCACTTTTTTAAACAAACATACATTTTTAAACTTTTTAATATTTGTATTCTTTTTAAAAATGCATGTCTTGTTTTTATAGTTCTGCATGAACTTGACCCACCCCCTTAGGATGATTTTATTAAACTAAAAAGTGTGTGGGTGAGATTGGCACAGGCGCAACAGCTGGAGGAGACCGAGGTTCCTTATAGACGTACAGTTCTCTTGTCAGGGCAACTAAATATTACAACGCTCTACCACTCACCATCTGAATATCACAGACATGCACAAGGAACCTTAAGAATTGGATACAACTTAAGCAAGTCTGTGACCACTTATAGCGAGTCTTTTTTAATGTGATGTTTTAAAAAAAATGTATTTGTGCTTCTGTAGTTGTTCTTTTATTTCTGTTACCTGCCTGGGGACAACAGATGTAAATGAGCAGTTGTCATATTTGCACCTGCATTGTTGCAGATGTTCGTTAATATGCACTGTCCCCCCAAAAAAGTATGGTGCTGCAATTCATATTGTATAATATTTAGTCTAAAAAATAATACCATTCACAAACAAGGATGGGGCGAGGGTCACCACTTTGAACAATGACATGAGCAAATTGTCTAACAGTTTAAGAACAACATTTCTCAAATAGCTTTTGCAAGGAATTTAGGGATTTCAGCATCTAAGGTCTGTAATATCATCAAAAGATTCAGAGAATCTGGAGAAATCACTGCACATGAGTGGCAAGGCCCGTGACCTTGGATCCCTCAGGCGGTACTACATCAAAAAATGACATTAGCGTGTAAAGGATAACACCACATGGGCCCAGGAACACTTCAGAAAACCACTGTCAGTAACTACAGTTGGTTACTACATCTGTATGTGCAAGTTAAAACTCTACTATGCGAAGCGAAAGCCATTTATCAACAACACCCAGAAACGCTGCCGGCTTCGTTGGGCCCGAGCTCATCTAAGATGGACTGATGCAAAGTGGAGAAGTGTTCTGTGGTCTGACGAGTCCACATTTCAAATTGTTTTTGGAAACTGTGGATGTCGTGTCCTCCGGACCAAAGAAGAAAAGAACCATCCGGACTGTAATAGGCGCAAAGTTAAAAAGATTGCAGGCACTAGGCTGGCCTGCCTGTAGTCCAGACCTGTCTTCCATTGAAAATGTGTTGCCCATTATGAATACGACAACAGAGACCCCGGACTGTTGAACAACTTAAGCTGTACATCAAGCAAGAATAGGAAAGAATTCCACCTGAAAAGCTTCAAAAATTGGTCTCCTCAGTTCCCAAACGTTTACTGAGTGTTGTTAAAAGGAAAGGCCATGTAACACAGTGGTAAAAATGCCCCTGTGACAACTTTGTTGCAATGTGTTGCTGCCATTAAATTCTAAGTTAATGATTATTTGCAAAAAAAAATTACGTTTCTCAGTTCGAACATTAAATATCTTGTCTTTGCAATCTATTCAATTGAATATAAGTTGAAAAGGATTTGCAAATCATTGTATTCTGTTTTTATATACGAATTACACAATGTGCCAACTTCACTGGTTTTGGATTTTGTATACCGGTATATACATTACTATCATTCAATTAATAACTGAAATAAACAATACTTGCAATGACCCACCGCCATTAATACAGCTTTATATTTTATTATTTAGGTTCTAACAAATGAATATACAATACATCCATAATTAGAGGAATGCTTATACATTGTGAAATGTATATGTATTTTGTTTTTAATGCAACTAAGAGCTGTATTTCGTGGCTATCTGGCGTTGCTGATTTCTGGGAGCTCTACAATCGGTCAAAAGAGTGAGAAAGGAGTATGTAAACTTTTCTACATATCATTTTTGTATAAATACCAACGTTTGTGGTCAAAGTTGCTGCCGCACATTTAACACAACTTTTTTGTGTGCTGCAGCCTTTATAAATGAGACCCCAAGTCATTGTTCTGTGCGAGTGATCGAAAGAGAAACCTCTGACTTGCTTGGAGAAAAGTCTTTTAGCCCCCGTTTGTTAGTTTTCATGGATATATCTCTAGACCTCAAATATAAGACCTGTATGCTAACTTGCTAACAACCCTCTAGACATTTTTTGGAACGTGGCTCTTTGAGCTGGACTGCATCTCTACAAGTCGCGTATGTGCATGATGAGAAGAAAAGCTTGGGGGAGATGTTGTTTAGCATACAGTATATAAATCTGTAGACCCTGCATTTTTAATCTTTTTTTTCCCCATTTCCATTGTTTTCATTCCATGTCCTATTTTCCATCAATGTTTCTCATACATTTGCATAATCCTTTTAAAATTCATGTCTATTTTGGTTATTGTAGGATGCTGACAAGAATATCATCAAGTGGCTGAAGGAGAATGGTCGCCTGGTCAACGCCAGCTTTTTCAAACATAGCTACCCTTTCTGCTGGAGGTAAGACATTGATGGACAACTCACTTACCAATATATGAGAACATTTACATAGATATTGAAAAATATATATGTAAATACATATGAATTAATACTTATCAATTAATCATTATGAATGTTAATCCTTCCTCTGCTGTTTTCTGTTACTAAAGTACTTAATGTTTTACTTAATGTGATTAAGTAAAATAATAATTGGACATGTGCATATATTAGTAGCAGTTAAACATGTCTTTAACTGTATTGTAACAATCAATTGATTCGATTAGCAAAGAGCTTTAATTTATATTCTGCTGCTTTGATTAATCATGAGTGTAACTAATAAAAATTGATAAAATCCAGACTTTATGGAGTGCCTGGAACTTTGATCTGTATGGTGGTCAACAGCGGACATCCGTCCAACCCTCATTTTATTTAATGATTTTTTATATATGCACACATCTTAAAAGTGCAATATCAATATTGATGATGTACATGTAATACAATATAGTTTTTAGCCTTATTTTTTTTTAATACGCATTAAGACTATAAAGTGTGCTTAATCCAATTAATCGAACAAACTGTTGATAGATTACTCGATTGCTTAAATAATTGATACCTGCAGCCCTTGTGTAATGTGTAATGTTTCGTTCACCCAACAGCCTCAAGTTGATTTGTTTATTTGTAGGTCAGACACGCCCCTGATTTACAAAGCTGTGCCCAGTTGGTTTATCCGGGTGGAACACATGGTCCAGAAACTTCTTGACAACAATGGACAATGTTACTGGTGAGACTATTTCTATATAACATGCAATGAGTAACTGCTGCTCAGGAATCAGTCAATCCATTGCTAAGATGTCTTCATTAAAAAAAAAAACCAACAGGAACTAGCGTATTTTCCGGACTATAAGGCACACTTAAAATCCTTTTTTTCCCTCAAAAGTCAACAGTGCACCTTATAACCCGGTGCGCCTAATGTATGACATAATTCTGTTTTTTCTTACCGACCTCGAAGCAATTTTATTTGGTACATGATGTAATGATGAGTGTGACCATTAGATGGCAATCACACATAAGAGATACGTGTAGACTGCAATATGATGGCAATATGACTCAAGTAAACAATACCAACATTTTATTTGTTCCATTGAGAATATAGAACATTACACACGGCGCTCAAAAATCTATCACAATGTTTTAGCACAACTTTGGTAAGCTATGAAGCCGCACCGCTTGATGGATTGTCGGCGTATTAAACATAGTATTATTATAAACATAGTATTATAAACAGAGTATTATGGTGTGTGTATAAAGTAAGACATATTATCTGGTGTTTTTGTTTGGCAATATTATGCAAAAGCAACTTTTCTTACATTCTGGTATCTGCTGATCTGTATTTGGGATCTGCATAAATCCTGAAAATTTGTGCACGTTCGCCTTTGTAGTCCGTGCCGACACCGTAGTCGATAAGCTTCTTCTTTTTCTCTGTCTTCTTGTTATGGGACATTCATCCTCTGCTGATGCCATTTTTAATATAAAGTAGCATAAAGTTCTTACTTATATTATACTTTACATTATTCACCCAAGGAACTTTAGTTATTAGAAAGTTACGGTCTAACGTTTTTCACGGGACACATTTCCAGCCTTGTTGTTTCCGGATGAAGAGATGTTGCTCCGTTATTGATTTAGGTCAAGTCTGAATGTCATTAAAACAGTTAGCTCCATCTTTTGACACTTCTTCCACTCCCGTTCTTGCACACTACACCGCTACAACAAGATGACGGGGAGAAGACGCTGTCGAAGCTGAGCCACGTAAATAAGACCGCCCACAAAACGCCGCATCTTGAAGCGACTGTCAGAAAGCGGCTTGAAGATGATCTGTAAAACATAATCTCTGCAACATTTTGACCAAATAACCACCATTACATGTTATGTAGACCACAAGGAAGTGTTTTACATTTAAAAAAATAAAATAAAATAAAATAATAATATGACTCTTTTAATGCGCCCTTTAATCCGGTGTGCCTTATATATGAAAAACAGATCGAAAATAGACCATTCATCAGCAGTGCGATTTATAATCCGGTGCGCCCTATGGTCTGGAAAATATGGTACTTGTAATTGTGCAGGATGCTACATAGGGGTAGCAGGATGTGGAGTCAAAGTCTGCATGATGGCTTGCCAACCAAGTTGTATTACCCCAGGTGCTCCCAGTGCTCTTTTCTGAGCTGCTGGTAATGGGACTGTCAAACTGAGATGAATGACTAGCCGCTAGGAAGGTGAAGAAACACACATACACGCATACGAAGGCCAAGACTGACGCAGACACACCGCTACTGTAAAGGATACATTTCTATCCTGTGGGGCTAAAAGCATTGCACTTAAGTTCACAGCAACCAACCATCTCTGTGTATTTTATTCAAATTGACAGTGTTAAAAGTATTTTGTTGGGTTCCAGAGTGCAGACATGTAAATATAATGTACAGTAGTACCTCAAATTTCACAACCAATCTTGTAAGCGAAAACACATGTATCTCAAAAAAGCGCCGCCCAACGAAACACATTAAAATCAGTTTATAATGTGCTTGTCCCCACCCAAAGCGCCACAATATGACATATAACATGGCTTTTGAAAACAAAAACACACTTTTTATCTAAAAGCATTGTATAAAAACAATACAATATTCACAGATAATACACATATACTATATTCTGTGTTACCAGAGTCTTTCTATTTTTATTGTATTATATTTTAACTGTTTGCTACTGTTGATTGTCCTCCCTTTCTTTTGCTGCTACAGACACTTAATTTCCCCAAAGAGATGAAGTTTTTTTTATAACATACAATAGAATGTACTGCAAATAACTCCAGTAGTTTTTATAAAGTGAGAATGTGCAACATTTACTTTGGAGAGCGACTGAGGTTTGTGGTGAAGTTGGTTTCATGTTGGTGGTTGGTTACTGTATCCGTCTCCGTAGTTACAGTAGCAGTTTCAACTCACTGTTCAAGGACTGCTCTGTCATGGTGCAGGGATTTCCTACCATGACCAGTCGTTTATATTTGGAAGAACTTTTGCAGTGTCTTCTATAAGGATGTACAGTACAGACCAAATGTTTGGACACACCTTCCCATTCAATGCATTTTCTTTATTTTCATGACTATTTACATTGTAGATTGTCACTGAAGGCATCAAAACTATGAATGAACACATGTGGAGTTATGTACTTAACAAAAAAGGTAATATAACTAAAAACATGTTTTATATTCTAGTTTCTTCAAAATAGCCACTCTTTGCTCTGATTACTGCTTTGCACACTCTTGGCATTCTCTCAATGAGCTTCAAGAGGTAGTCACCTGAAATGGTTTTCACTTCACAGGTGTGCTTGAAGCTCATCGAGAGAATTCTAAGAGTGTGCAAAACAGTAATCAGAGCAAAGGGTGGCTATTTTGAAGAAACTAGAATATAAAACATGTTTTCAGTTATTTCACCTTTTCTTAAGAACAAACCCCGTTTCCATGAGTTGGGAAATTGTGTTAGATGTAAATATAAACGGAATACAATGATTTGCAAATCCTTTTCAACCCATATTCAATTGAATGCACTACAAAGACAAGATATTTGATGTTCAAACTCATAAACTTTTTTTTTTTTTTGCAAATAATAATTTACTTAGAATTTCATGGCTGCAACACGTGCCAAAGTAGTTGGGAAAGGGCATGTTCACCACTGTGTTACATGGCCTTTCCTTTTAACAACACTCAATAAACGTTTGGGAACTGAGGAGACACACTTTTTAAGCTTCTCAGGTGAAATTCTTTCCCATTCTTGCTTGATGTACAGCTTAAGTTGTTCAACAGTCCGGGGGTCTCCGTTGTGGTATTTTAAGCTTCATAATGCGCCACACATTTTCAATGGGAGACAGGTCTGGACTACAGGCAGGCCAGTCTAGTACCCGCACTCTTTTACTATGAAGCCACGTTGATGTAACACGTGGCTTGGCATTGTCTTGCTGAAATAAGCAGGGGTGTCCATGATAACGTTGCTTGGATGGCAACATATGTTGCTCCAAAACCTGTATGTACCTTTCAGCATTAATGGCGCCTTCACAGATGTGTAAGTTACCCATGCCTTGGGCACTAATACCCCCCCATACCATCACAGATGCTGGCTTTTAAACTTTGCGCCTATAACAATCTGGATGGTTCTTTTCCTCTTTGGTCCGGAGGACACAACATCCACAGTTTCCAAAAACAATTTCAAACGTGGACTCGTCAGACCACAGAACACTTTTCCACTTTGCATCAGTCCATCCTAGATGAGCTCGGGCCCAACGAAGCCAGCAGCGTTTCTGGGTGTTGTTGATAAATGGCTTTCGCTTTGCATAGTAGAGTTTTAACTTGCATTTACAGATGTAGCGACGAACTGTAGTTACTGACAGTGGTTTTCTGAAGTGTTCCTGAGCCCTTGTGGTGATATTCTTTACATAATGATGTCGCTTTTTGATGCAGTACCGCCTGAGGGATCGAAGGTCCGTAATATCATCATGTGCAGTGATTTCTCCAGATTCTCTGAACCTTTTGATAATATTATGGACCGTAGATGGTGAAATTCCTAAATTCCTTGCAATAACTGGTTGAGAAATGTTGTTCTTAAGCTGTTGGACAATTTGCTCACGCATTTGTTCACAAAGTGGTGACCCTCGCCCCATCCTTGTTTGTGAATGACTGAGCATTTCATGGAAGCTGCTTTTATACCCAATCATGGCACCCACCTGTTCCCAATTAGCCTGTGCACCTGTGGGATGTTCCAAATAAGGGTTTGATGAACATTCCTCAACTTTCTCAGTCTTTTTGCCGCTTGTGCTAGCTTTTTTGAAACATTTTGCAGGCATGTAATTCCAAATTAGTTCAATACATCTGTTAATGTTCAATGTGATGCCTATTTAATGTTGTAACTACTCAGTTATTCATGTTTCAATGAAATTATATTTAAATGTTGCATGATAGAAATATTAACGTCTTTTTTGCCGCACATAATGCAGTTTGTTGTTGAAATATGAAGAGTTGCAAACAGAACAAAATCATTTGATTATGAATGGAAACTGTTAGGCTCAAATATATGCAACTTTCTAATTAAAAACTTTTCTCCAGCGCCTGTTAAATGATTTGAAAAGAGGCATTGTGATTAGACCCGCCACTTCTGCTCCTGTTGATTTTCACCTCGGAAAGATTCTGTCACCGAACGTTTCCCAGATCATCAGCATTGGCATGGAATGTAAATTAAAAAACCTGTTCACGGCGCTTTCACATCACATTCACGCTCGATGATCAGAGGCTAAAAAGAAAAAGAACCCCCTTCAGAAACGCAAAGTGCTTGTTAACATATCCCTTAAGTGATTTGCTCGGCTTGTCTCTCTTTTCTCACATTTGTGCATTGGGCATGCGAGGGCTAATTACCTATTAGGACTTATTCTGGCATTCGTCTAAGTAAATCAGTGGGCAACTAATGCTTGGCCATACTTTCTCTACAGTTGTTGAATATAATGACAAATAGTCTGATTTTCCTCATTAGTCCAATCATTCTCATTGTTGCCACTCTACATACAGTCGTTGTATTAGGACGTTGTATTAAGACTTCTATTTTAAGGCCAGTGTGCCTGTGCCAAGGATTCTGTAGTTGAATGTATTGTGAGTTTCAGCGAATGGAATAATGATACAGCTCAGCAATGATCCTTAGCAATAATACTAAGGAAAGTACAATGGCATTGGACTTAGTCCTTTTTTTGCACTCCCAATGCAAAACACAGCCACTAAAAAGATTCCTCAAATAGCCATAATATAAGCTACAATTAGCTGTTATTAGTTAGGGTAGGGGTTGCACGATATAGACAATATATGCTATAAATGATAGATTGTAAGATTGGCCAACGCGAGAGCAATATTAGCGTTCCTCCACAGTGCAGAGCCACTTCTAAGTCAGTCATCCAGCAAATAAACTGTTTCTCACAAGTTTCATCCTTGGAGGGCAAGACATAGCTAACATGCTACAATACACACTGTCGGAGGATATGCTAACTGCTAAGCTACAGCTCTTGAATGTATATAAAGGTAGCTTGATCGATACAAATATTTAAAGTAACAATACCAAATTACAACAGTGGTTAGATCGATATTTTTTTCTTTAAAAAAATATTTTGATGTTTCTGTTATTGTTGGCAAATTCAGGAAATAAGTCCCTGGACACAGGAGGATTTTGGGGGTAAAAAAACAAAGGATTTAAACCAAAGTCAATAATAGGAATAATTTATATGTTATATTGTTACACTGCCATCTTGTGTTTTTGTCTAATTATAATTAGGATCAAAATGTAATCATTCAATAATCTTTACTATCATTAGTACCAGCATTGGATTCGATACCCAAATGTGTAGCATCACCCCAAACTCAGTTAAAGTATATAAAAACACGAGATTAAGTGCTTATTACATTTTAACAGAAGTGTAGCTAGAACCAACTTACAGCAGAAAGTAACTTGATTTTAAAGCTGAACTGCACTTTTTAAACATTTTGACGATCTTATGAGAGACAAAAACGCTTTTTTTTTTGCATTCTAATTGGTAATAATCGACTCCTTTTAGGTGGCTAGCAATGCAGCTAATGGTAGCAATCCATTCTGCTTTTAAATCACTCTAAAATGCATTCAATAGACGTCAGTACTTTAGTTACGTTCCGTAACCTGCGTAATAACCAAGCTGTAGTGACATTGTTATTGAAAGAGCAACCGTTGACGTTCTGTTTTTCTACCATAGTAACAGATCGGCTGTAAGCTAGCTTCTGAGTCAACAGCTCAATGGCTTTTGAGTTTGTAATGCACAACACAATAGCGGTGTAGCGTGCAAGGACGAGAGTGGAAGAAGTGTCAAAAGATGGAGCTAACTGTTTTAATGACATTCAGACTTTACTTCAATCAATAACGGAGCAGCGTCCCCTCATCCCAAAATGTGTCCATTGAAAAACCGTCCGACCGGAACTCTCTAATAACTAAAGTTCCTTGGGTGAATAATATATACTCACTACACCGGTATGTTTTAGCACTTTCATGGCGAGTTTACTGACAGATATAATTAAGAACTTTACACTACTTTATATTAGAAATGGCACTAAAACATTTTGATAGATTTTTGAGCGCCGTGTGTAATGTTCTATACTTTCAATAGAACATTTAAAATGTTGGTGTTTACTTGAGACTTATCTCTTTTGTTTGACTGCCATCTACTGGTCACACTTATAGTTACACCCTGTACCAAATAAAATAGTGTAGCGTCCCGTAAGAGTTGGTACTGCAGGGAATTCTGGGTATTTGTTCTGTTGAGTTTATGTTGTGTTGTGGTGCAAATATTCTCCCGAAATGCGTTTGTCATTTTTTTTTTAGTTTGGTTTCACTATATGGCATATGTTTATGACCGTGTTGGCGTTGTTCATACGGCCACCCTTAGTGTGACATGTATGGCTGTTGAGTAAGAATGCCCTTCATTCACTTGCAAATGGAATGTTCAAAAGACACATGGTCAATTAAATTGGCCAGAATCATACAGAATCACAGCATTTCTTGACATCTTCGTGTTAAGACCATTATCACCCCTTCCAACGCTTCAATTACTTTGGAGTGAGTGAGCTCAACCTTATAGTCCAGAAAATACGGTAAACAAAACACCGGCGGAAAGCAATAATCGGAAAATTTTAAAAAAGAAACGCGTCATAGAGATGCGTGGACTTCCGGAATTTAGCGTCCTTTCTGATTTCAATGCGTAAAAAGACACAAAAAGTGCGTTAACGCCAACACTGAATCATATTACAGTATCTGTAAAGTATTAACCCGCATTTATTGTTTTGTTTGGACATAGCTATCTCTACAGTGTCTGTACTACAGTTGTGCCAACAAGCATGATGTGCTGCGTGTATCATGATCAATACTATTGTGACTTACTAGTTGGACACTTGTCTGTTTGTTCAGGCTGGCTGGTGGTGTTTTTTTTCCCAGTTGATTCTGGTTATGCACCCCATTTCTGTCAATATAGCTTGGCTTCAAGCTCTACATTTACAGTGTCAAGTCACGCCGGTCCTGACTCTGTCTTACCCTCTTTTCGTGAACGCTTCGCTTCTATAAACAGCAGTTCAACCTCTGTATATTTAGGTTAAAGAAAAATTTTGTCTAAAAAATTGTCATCTCTATGGACTATTATCAAGTCTGCCATGACTAAAACACACACCCATTTGTTTTTGGAAGTACAGTAGAAACAAGCAATTGTTAAATAAAGTAGAAAGTGCTTTGGACACTGAAATACATGTGCCTGGGAAATAAGTTCCAACATTGCTTAAAATGAGCAAAATAAGGCAAATATTTTACATACTGTTATGAAAGTGTCTGTTACTACATTACCGTATTTTCCGGACCACAGGGCGCACCGGATTATAAGGCGCACTGCCGATGAATGGTCTCTTTTTGATCTTTTTTCATATACTGTATAAGGCGCACCGGATTATAGGGCGTATTAAAGGAGTTATATTATAATTTTTTTCTAAATGTAAAACACTTCCTTATGGTATACATAACATGTAATGGTGGTTCTTTGGTCAAAATGTTGCATAGATGACGTTTTACAGATCCTCTTCAAGTCGCTTTCTGACAGTTGCCTCAGGATGCGCCGTTTTGTGGGCGGTCTTATTTACATGGCTCACCTTCGGCAGCGTCTTCTCCCTGTCATCTTTGTTGTAGCGGTGTAGGGTGCAAGGACGGGAGTGGAAGAAGTGTCAAAAGATGGAGCTAACTGTTTGAATGACATTCACACTTTACTTCAATCAATAACAGAGCAGTATCTTCTCATCCGTGGCTCACTAGTGCAACAACGCCGGAAATGTGTCCAGTGAAAAACAGTCCGACCGGAACTCTCTAATAACTAAAGTTTTTTTTAAGGCTTCCATAGCGAAATATAAGTTAGAACTTTACACTACTTTATATTAGAAATGGCAACAGCAGAGGATGAATGTTCCACAACAAGATAGTGGAAAAAGAAGAAGCTTATCGACTACAGCATCGGCACGGACTACAGTGGCAGACTTGCGCAAATTTTCAGGACTTATGCAGATCCCAAATACAAATCAGAAGGTAAGATAAGTTGGTTTTGCATAATATTGTGAATCAAAATGCCAGATATGTCTGCTAATGGGTGCCATTTTGCGGTCCTCAAACAAACACCATAGTAATACTTGTATCTTTGACTATGGTAGCCATGATAGGCCGACAATCCATCAACGCGGCTTCAAAGTCATACTAAAACATTTTGACATATTTTTTAATGGGCCGTGTGTAATGTTCTTTATTTTCAATGGAACATTTAAAGTTTTGGTGTTGTTTACTGGCGTCATATTGCAGTCTGTAGTATCTCTTATGTGTGACTACCATCTACTGGTCACACTTATCATTACACCATATACCAAATAAAATTGCTTCGAGGTCGGTAAGCACAACCAGATTTATTCCGTACATTAGGCGCACCGGGTTATAAGGCGCACTGTTGATTTTTGAGAAAATTAAAGGATTTTAAGTGCACCTTTATAGTCCGAAAAATACGGTAATTATTGAAAACATTTTTTTAGGGTTGTCTTATATTCAGGTCAAAATAACACATTCATATTCTGAAAAACGTCATGCCATTTCTTCTCATTCACTGCTGCTTCACCCGCTGTCCAATTATTTAAGCATATTCAAACCATTTTACAACTGCTAACACAACCTAGAGTCCCTTCTCTGTCCTTATTTCTCCCTACTGCATGCACCCCCAGCATCTCTGCCTTATTCGTCACAGTAGCGCATCTTTTAATGGCACTTCTGTGACTCTTCCAGACAACACACTTTTACATTCTACATTTTGATGAAGCAATGAACAAGGGAGCGTGTGAGGGCTAGAAGGAGTGCATTGAGGATAGGTGACTAGCCAAAAATCATTAAATTGTTATATTAGGGGCCTAAATAGAAATGCCTCCTACAAATGGGAATTGATGAACTCGTTGCTTAGCGAACAGGGGGATATTGAAGACAATTTATCCCCCTCCACCACCATCTGAGCATCACTGCATGGCATAATGAAAAGTAAAAATAAAAGCAAGTAACTTTCTATGAGGAATAAAAGTTCCACATCTCCTAACAGTAATACTTCGCATCAAGTTCATATTATGGGTGTGTTGGTATATTACTAAACTGACTGGAGAAGGGCTCTAGTCAGGAAGGTGAACAAGAACCTAATGGTCACACTGACAGAGCTACAGCATTCCTCCGTGGAGAGAGGAGAATCTTCTAGAAGGACAACCCACTCTGCAGCAAGCCACCAATCAGGCCTGTATGGTAGAGTGGCCAAACAGAAGCCATTCCCTAGTAAAAAAAAAAAAAGCACATGGCAGCCCACCTGGACCGCCTGAAAGACTCTCAGACCATGAGAAACAAAATGATCTGAAGAGACAAAAATGTAACTCTATAACGTCATGTTTGGAGGAAACCAGGCACTGCTCATCAGCAGGCCAATACCATCCCTGCAGTGAAGCATGATGGTGGCAGCATCATGGTGTGGGGTTGTTTTTCAGCGTCAAGAACTGGGAGACTACCCAGGATAGAGAGAAAGATCAATGCAGCCATGTACAGAGACATCCTGGATGATAACCTGCACAAAAGTGTACTTGAACTCATACTTGGGGAACAGTTAATCTTTCAGCAGGACAACGACCCGAAGCATACAGCCAAGATATCAAAGGAATGGCTTCAGGACAACGCTGCAAATGTCCTTGAGTGACCCAGCCAGAGCCCAGATTTGAATCCGATTGAACATTTCTGGAGAGATCTATAAATGACTGTGCACCTATGCTTCTCATCCAACCTGTTGGAGCTTGAGAGGTGCTGCCAAACTGCCCAATGATAGCTGTGCCAAGCTTGTAGCATCCTATTCAAAAATACTTGAGGCTGTAATTGCTGCCAAAGGTACATTAACAAAGTATGTGCATGTGATTTCTTAGTTTTTTATTTTTCATAAATTTGCAAAAAGGTCTAAACAAAAAAAACAAAAACCCTTAAATATTGTCATTACGGTGTATTTTGTGTCGAATTTTGAGGGCAACAAAGAATTTATTCCCATTTGGAACAAGGCTGTAACATAACATACTGTTGGAAAAGTGAAACACTGTGAATACTTTCCACATGTACTGTAAAAACACAAGTGCACTCAGGTCATTTTCCATGTTTTGCAGGGTTCCAGATTTTGTGGGTGAGAAGCGCTTTGGCAACTGGCTGAGGGATGCTCGCGACTGGGCCGTTTCGAGGAACCGCTACTGGGGCACGCCAATCCCCATGTGGGTCAGCGAAGACTATGAGGAGGTCAGAGGAACACAAAAAACTGCTAAGATATGACTTGCGGGATTAAAGCATGCATGACAGTTTGTTTTTTACCAATTGATATGGAGGATAATGTATTTATTGTCTCAAATACTTGATGTAGCTCAATTAACCTAAAGTTGTGCATCACCAATCGTAGTTTTCATTATTTGTAACAAGCTTGTGTTTCTCTTTTTATCATGCATGACCTGGTGTTTGGTGACCATAATTCCTATAATAATGTATATTAATTAATTAATATTAATTAATGTAGCGTCACTGTGTACCCCCTCAGCACTGTTAACGCCACATGAATAATGCAAACAGAAAAACACAATGTTGTTTCCATCTTACTCGTGAAGGTAACTTACAAAATAACGGAATATAAACAGGTTACTGTATGCTCTACTCCGCTCCGCTGTTTATTTACCTAAGATGTCGTTTTTTTGGAAGAAGGCAATAATTGGAGCAAGGAATTGTTTCATTTTCTTGGATTTGCTGTGCATGAGAAAGTAGAAGGAAAACATAGCTTTCTTTGACCAAAGGGTCATTTGTTAACAAGAATATTGCTCAACACAGCCGTAACAGATCTGATGTTGTAATGCAGGGGTGTCAAACTCATTTTCATTGAGGGCTGGGTTATGGTTGGCCTTAGAGAGCCGCTTGTAACAGTGAATATGAATATGCATAAGTTGTGGTATTTTAGGCTTCATATTGCGCCACACATTTTCAATGGGAGACAGGTCTGGACTACAGGCAGGCCAGTCTAGTACCCACACTCTTTTACTATGAAGCCACATTGTCTTGCTGAAATAAGCAGGGGCGTCCATGATAACGTTGCTTGGATGGCAACATTTAATAATAATACCTGGGATTTATATAGCGCTTTTCTAAGTACCCAAAGTCGCTTTACATGTTTAAAAACCCGTCATTCATTCACACCTGGTGGTGGTAAGCTACTTTCGTAGCCACAGCTGCCCTGGGGTAGACTGACGGAAGCGTGGCTGCCAATTTGCGCCTACGGCCCCTCCGACCACCACCTATCATTCATTCATCATTCATTCACCGGTGTGAGCGGCACCGGGGGCAAGGGTGAAGTGTCCTGCCCAAGGACACAACGGCAGCGATTTTTTTGGTAAGAGGCGGGGAGCGAACCTGCAACCCTCAGGTTTCTGACACGGGCGCTCTACCCACTACGCCATGCCGCCCCTAACATTTGTTGCTCTAAAACCTGTATGTACCTTTCAGCATTAATGGTGCCTTCACAGATGTGTAAATTACCTATGCCTTGGGCATTAATACACCCCCAAACCATCACAGATGCTGGCTTTTGAAATTTGCGCCTATAACAATCTGGATGGTTCTTTTCCTCTTTGGTCCGGAGGACACGACGTCCACAATTTCCAAAAACAATTTGAAATGTGGACTCGTCAGAGCACAGAACACTTTTCCACTTTGCATCAGTCCATCTTAGATGAGCTCTCGGGCCCAGCGAAGCCGGCAGCGTTTCTGGGTGTTGTTGATAAATGGCTTTCGCTTTGCATATTAGAGTTTTAACTTGCACTTACAGATGTAGTGACCAACTGTAGTTACTGACAGTGGTTTTCTAAAGTGTTCCTGAGCCCATGTGGTGATATCCTTTACACACCGATGTCGCTTTTTGATGCAGTCCGTAATATCATCGCTTACGTGCAGTGATTTCTCCAGATTCCCTGAACCTTTTGATGATATTGCGGACAGTAGATGGTGAAATCCCTCAATTCTTTGTAGTAGCTCATTGAGAAATGTTGTTCTTTAACTGTTCGACAATTTGCTCACACATTTGTTCATAAAGTGGTGAACCTCACCCAATCCTTGTTTTTGAATGACTGAGCATTTCTGGAAGCTGCTTTTGTACCCAATCATGGCACCCACCTGTTCCCAGTTAGCCTGTTCACTTGTGGGATGTTCCAAATAAGTGTTTGATGAGCATTCCTCAACTTTCTCAGTCTTTTTTGCCACTTGTGCCAGCTTTTTTGAAACATGTTGCAGGCATCAAATTCCAAATGAGCTAATATTGGCAAAAAAAAAACAAAGTTTTCCTGTTCGAACGTTAAGTATCTTGTCTTTGCAGTCTATTCAATTGAATATAGGTTGAAAAGGATTTGCAAATCATTGTATTTTGTTTTTATTTACGATTTACACAACATGCCAACTTCACTGGTTTTGGGGTTTGTATGATAATTATTGTGTTGTATTATTAGGGATAAGCGGTAGAAAATGGATGGATGGATGTATTATTATATAGTATTCAAGTTGAAAATATCTGCAATTGCATGCAGTACATGTATTTTTTTCTGTTAAAATGGAAAGAACAAATATTTTTAGATCAAGTACTTCATTGACACATATTGATGCCAGGCTTTCGCGGGCCATATTAAATGATGTGGTGGCCCAGATCTGGCCCTTGTGCCTTGATTTGATACGTTTGTTATAATGGGTCATGAGTAAACTGCTTAGCCAGCATTAATAGCATTGAAGAGCTCATTGTAAACAGTACAAGTTTAAAACGCATATGCAGAGTAGCCCAACCAGAGCTGATCACACAAGATACTATATGCTACTACCATCTTGTGCAGGCAGTAAAACAACTACATCAGGAGGTTGCCTACAGCCAAAGTTGTTTATGACTGTTTTTGACTCTGCACTTATTGGTGACCATTGCGGTTACTTGCTTTTGTAGACCACCCATCTTGAAACTATAGGATGTTGATAATGGATGAGAGAACGTTTACAGTAGTAGTGAGGACAGTATGAGAGAAATGTGTTTTATGTGGATGGTCGTAGTCAAATCCAGTTGACATATCAAGTGCACTGGACAGGACAGAGCTGTCAGAATTAGGTTGTTTGAGGTTTTGAGAAAAAAAGAAGAGCTGTTCCCTCAGCTGAAAGAGTGGCAGCTCACGACCTGCTTGCTGGAAATAGAATTGTGGCTGTTTCCAGAACACTGCTGCTCCCTGGTGCCTCCTTTGCTCACACCAGCAAAATCTCACACACGCAGCCCAAAAAGTGATTTTCTTAATTCTATTACCTCAATATGTGTTACTCTCAGGTCCAGTGAGAGCAGTCTGTATGTTCCTCTTCCTGTGGCCTCTTAGTGTCAGATAAGGTTTAGCCGTGTCTATCTGGGCCATGTTACCTTGTGCTGCCAAAACTAGAGCAGAATCCATAGGTCGGCTCTCTTCGGAGAGCTGATTAAACACTTTACCTTACTTTTTAAAGTCACTCTGAAGGTGTTTTAACATGGGCCTAGTTAGAAGTCTGTTTAGGGACATGCTGCAGATGCTCTAACACAGGGATGTCAAACTGGTTTTCATTGAGGGCCACATGGCAGTTATGGCTGCCATCAGAGGGCCGCTTGTAACAGTGAATAATGTATGAATTTGCCTCTGTAATTTATTATTAATTATATATATTGTTTTAAGTAGACTATAGATTTTACAGTAAAAATTTTACATTTACAAAATTTTAATGTAAAATATTTTGTTTTGTTTTTTACAACATTTTACGGTAAATGGAAAAACAGTACCTTCTGTTTTTCATGGGGGGGGGGGTTACGGAAAAAGCTGTCAGCTTAGTTGCCAGAATTTGTGTGTTAAATTTACATTGGTTTTTCCAACATTATATTGTGAATGGAAAAAAAACAGTGCAAGTTCTTTTTTTTATTTTGGCAATTTAGCGGCCAGTTTTTCTACCGTAACAACAAATGTACCGTCTTTCCATTTACAGCAGGGGTGTCAAACTCATTTTCGATCGGGGGCCACATGGAGAAAAATCTACTCCCAAGTAGGCCGGTAAAATCCCGGCACGATAACTTAAAAATAAAGACAACTTCAGATTGTTTTCTTTGTTTAAAAATAGAACAAGCACATTATGAAATTGTGCAAAATTTTTAATATTGTTTTTTTTTTTTATACTTACATGTTGCGGTTAATAGTACTCTCTTTATTTGTCGTTATTTATATTTTCTGAATAAATTGTGATAATGTTCATCAGTCAACTCATTGGTGTTAATTTTCAATCTATCAAGATAAAAAAAATTATCTCCATCAAATTACAGTATATAATTTAATTAATTTGAATATTTTCCTTTACTGATGTACTAACATCATGTGGTTTATTTTGGACATATGTAGCATAATCTACAAAGATACAAATAATTGCTATTGCGACATCCAGTGGACACATTTAGAACAGATGTTTCTTTCATTCAAATATTTCAGGTAAATTTTTATACACAGCAAACTCATCCCGCGGGCCGCATAAAACCTGTTCGCAGGCCTGATCCTGCCCTCTGGCCGTACGTTTGACACCCCTGATTGTATACAGTGATACACCGTTAAAAACAACCGTATATTTTACAGTAAAAAACTGGCAGCTTAGTCAAAAGAATTTTAACGCAAAAAACAGTAGTAGTTTTTTTCAATGTACACTAATATGCTGTAAAGAACATCGTAAAATTGATATTCATTTTTATTAATTTGATGGGTAGTTTGCTGTAAAGTTAAGTATTTTTATTTAGACAAAAACATGTTTGGAAAGTGATATTATACTGTAATATTTGTTGCAATATTGGATACTATTAAAGTTTAAAAGGTATGCAATTTCAAGCAGTACATAGTTTTTCTGTCAAAATCAAAATAATAAATTACATTTAGTGAGAAAATATTAAGTACTTTGACACATATCATTTCCAGGTGTTTGCGGGCCGGATAAAATGATGTTGCGGGCCAGAGCTGGCCCCCGGGCCTTGAGTTTGACACCTGTGTTCTAACTAAAGAGCTTCTTACTTTCCACTTTTACATGCATTCCAAATAATTATTATTCAAGTTTTATAAAAATATGAGTTTTTTAATTTTGAAAATCCAATTATCACTGTTTCCCAATAAGGCCTGTTCTTTTTAATGCCTAAGGCCAGTGATGTTGCACCGCAAGCATCCTGCGTTCCTGACGCATCAAAATCTGAAAGGACGCAGGAAAGTCACTCTCCACCCGTCCCACGGACACGCCTCATTTTTCTCTTGAAAAACAATACATTGTGGACAAATTGTGTAAACATTGGAACAAAAAAACGTTGCCGCCATCGATAAATTGCCATAGTCTTTGTGTGTGTTTGTTTTTCTTCGCCTCTTGCTTTCAAACATATTTAATAGCAGAATGAAATGAACGGAGTGAATCCTCTTGTACACCCACAGTCTTTGTCCTGGTGGGCAAAGGTGGAACTGCTAATTTACCCACTCCAAATGCATTGTGTTGCCAAGTTTGCTTATTTAAGTGACTTTAGGCATGTTCAACAGTCCGGGGTCTCCATTGTGGTAATTTAGGCTTCATAATGCGCCACACATTTTCAATGGGAGACAGGTCTGGACTACAGGCAGGCCAGTCTAGTACTCGCACTCTTTTACTATGGAGCCACGTTGTAACACGTGGCTTGGCATTGTCTTGCTGAAATAAGCAGGGGCGTCCATGATAATGTTGCTTGGATGGCAACATTTGTTGCTCCAAAACTTTCAGCATTAATGGGGCCTTCACAGATGTGTAAGTTACCCATGCTTTGGGCACTAATACACCCCCATACCATCACAGATGCTGGCTTTTTGAACTTTGCGCCTATAACAATCCAGATGGTTCTTTTCCTCTTTGGTCCAGAGGACACAACGTCCACAGTTTCCAAAAACAATTTGAAATGTGGACTAGTCAGAGCACAGAACATTTTTCCACTTTGCATCAGTACATCTTAGATGAGCTCGGGCCCAGCGAAGCCGGCGACGTTTCTGGGTGTTGTTGATAAATTGCTTTCGCTTTGCATGGTAGAGTTTTAACTTGCACTTACAGATGTAGCGACGACCTGTAGTTACTGACAGTGGTTTTCTGAAGTGTTCCTGAGCCCATGTGGTGACGTCCTTGTTTGTGAATGACTGAGCATTTCATGGAAGCTGCTTTTATCCCCCAATCATGGCACCCACCTGTTCCCAATTAGCCTGTCCACCTGTGGGATGTTCCAAATAAGTGTTTGATGAGCATTCCTCAACTTTCTCAGTCTTTTTTGCCACTTGTGCCAAATTTGTTGTAAGAAATTGCAGGCATTAAATTCCAAATGAGCTAATATTTGCAAAAAATAACGTTTTCCAGTTTGAACGTTAAGTATTTTGTCTTTGCAGTCTATTCAATTGAATATAGGTTGAAAAGGATTTGCAAATCATTGTATTTTGTTTTTATTTACGATTTACACAACGTACCAACTTCACTGGTTTTGGGGTTTGTACATCCACAGTCTTCGTGCCGGTGGGCGGACGTGGGACCGCTAATGCATTGTGTTGCCAAGTCTGCTTAGTCTCAATGACTTGGTGCATTTTTTTTCCCAGTCGTTTGCAAACCTAGTGAGTCGTAGTTTGCGTAGATGGGTTTATGGCTCTTTGAAAAAAGCCATATATATAGTTATTTAGAAAAAAACTGTTAGATTGGATCATAATATTTCAGATGTACTCTATCCTACCAATATATGGTCAAGTGGTGGGAATTATTCTGACATTCGTTTGGCTTGTCATTTATTGTAAATATTCCAAAAGTGGTGCAATATTGGCATATTTGACAGTGATATCACTATTTTGAAACGTCCCTCATCTTAAAAAACTTTGGTACAATAAAACAATGCACAATGTACTATAAATAATCCCACACAAAACAGTTTAAGTTACTAACAATATCAAAAATAATAATACAATGTATATAGATACAAGTAGAATAAAAAAATAGAACATGTCTGTGCACAAATATGTGGGATTAGGCTAACACAGTTCCTCTCAAAAAGTGGGGGTTGTGGTGCGATGCCAGGGGACCCCGAGTTACATGCTTTATCCATATCATACTTCAAACCCTGTTTCGAAAAGCTCTGCACTACAAAAATTACTCATTGTAGCCATTAATCCTAACTTCTTCAAATTGATAAAAAATAAATAAAACAGTCAGTTTTATTAAATTTTTGTTTTGTTGGTTAACGTGTTTTATGTATTGTGCTCTTGAGATAATGTTGCTGACACCTTTTATTGTATTATTTATTGTGTTTATTGAATTTTATTTTTAAGTATCAAATGGTTCAAGTTTGTTCAAAAAAATCTTTATAGGTTAAATCAGTATTTATTTTATAGGGTAAATGAGGATGTATTTTTTTATTATAGGCACTTTAAATATTTTCTAAATCTTCTCAATAACCATTTCATAGACAAATGTTACTATTTATAGACAATTGGCATCGGGGGGGCAAAACACTTTCTTCTTTTTTTAGGAGGAGCTTACAGAAAATAATTGAGAAGCACTGGGCTAACAGGAAATGTGTCATATAGTCCCAAAAGAGACAAGTTAATGAGCTAAAAATAGCCACTTAGGTAAAAATCATGCATTACACTGTGTAAAAATGTCAAATTTTTCATATGTTTTATGTTAACTGTACTTGTAATTTTACTGTCGCGTAGGCATAGTACAACAATAAAGGTATACGGGTATATATTTTTTACATTATGGTGGGTTGCCTGTCGGGCCTCTTAGGCTTGTTTTCATGGCGCTGGTTGCTTGTTTCTCTCGCAACATCTGGCAACCCAGGGTGCACGGACAGAGCCTTTTTTCGTCGCGACTCACTAGTGAGGAGCATTGCAAAGTTCTTCACCTTTCAATTACAATGGTAAAAAAAACTAAAAAGAAATCAAAGTTTATTGAAAGTAATACTTGCATTATTATTATTGTTATTATTATATACTGTGATTGCGTTAGTGCTTCATTTGGTCTCGAAATAATGCTGACAATATCGTTTATTGACTAATGCTGACAATAATATTGTTTATCGACAAAAACTTCTGCTACAATATATCAAATATAATAATGTTTAGGGTATGTGCTAAAATTAAAAAAAATACTTGGAGGTGCAGTCACCATTTTTTATATACAAGATCCTGTTTTTTTTCGAGTAAGAAAGAAGAGTCCTATTTGTTTAATTTCAGATACATTTTGAAAATATTATATAAGTTCATTATAACCATGTCATACCGTACCACCATCAAAGGAGTTTAACACTTACAAATATAAGAAATTAAAATAAATCATTTTAATTGGGAACCTTTTGAATTTTCCAGGGACCCACTCAAATCACTACCTGTGGTGCCAGGCACTCACTACGTTGAAATCCTATCAACATCACAGCTTAAGATAAATAAACATTCCTTGTCTAATTATTTATTATTGTATTATGTTTTATTGTATTGTATTATAATTTAATTGTGTTATAATGTTTATGCAGTTTTGTTTTGCAGCCTTTTTCAGTATTCCTTCTATTTCATTCTTTCATCAGATGGTGTGTGTCGGCTCCATTGCCGAACTGGAGGAGCTGACCGGCGTACTGGTAACTGATTTGCATCGGGAGAGGTGAGTCGTAAGTCAGGGGCCGTACTTATCAAGCTTCTTAGAGTGCCATTTTACACTTAAGTCCTGAGAATTTGCGAAATTTAGTCCTACTCTCAAACTTAAGAATAAAAGCTTTTTATCAACGTTCTTAAGTCTAAGAATCACTCCTACTCTCCACGATATTTAAGAGACCTTCAGAGGTGTCTTAAGTGGTTAGGAGTTGCCAGCAGGGGATGGCACTGAGGCGAGAGAGACGTGCGCGAACGTTCAGGGAACGGAACAATGTTTTGTTTTTTTTGATGACGAGCAGCTGATCAAACGGTATTGTTTAGACAGAGCGGATATTATTTTTGTCACAGATTTAATACTTTTCGATTCCTTGTTGATTTCTGCATGTGTCTGCAGTGGGCTAGTATATATAGAGCCACCCACACCAGTTTCAAATTAGTTGCCTAATTAATGAATTGGAAAGAAAATGTTATGACAGTAGCGTATGTGTGTGGCCGTGAGGTGAGTGACGTCAGTGAGTGTGTGGGCGATAGAAGAGAGGGAGCGGTAGCGTGAGTGCCGGCGGGGACTAGTTTGTTTTGTATTATTTTGTAGTTTATTGTCAAAATATACACTCCCATTGTCCACTTAAATATTTCCAAGATATTTCTTTATTCTTAGACAACGGATTCCCTTCCGTGATTGGTCATTTCTATGGACACAGAAATGACGTCACCTAAAATTCCGTTTACGGCACATAGTAATGTCGTAATTCAGCTCTAAGTGTGACACTCAAGATTCAGTCCTACACTTCGCTGAAAGTGTGAGTAAGACGCTTGATAACTAACTTTTAAGTGCAGCTTTCAGCGAAGAATTTATTTACTCTTAAGTCAACTCTTAGCAGACTTCTTAGGAGTAATTCTAAGAAGCTTGATAAGTACGGCCCCAGGTCTGTACCGTATTTTCTGGACCAAAGGGCGCACCAGATTATAAGGCGCACTGCCGATGAGTGGGTCTAGTCAGGTCTTTTTTCATACTAAAGGCGCACCGGATTCTAAGGCGCATTAAAGGGGTCATATCATGATTTTTTTCTAAATGGAAAACACTTCCTTGTGGTCTACATAACATGTAATGGTGGTTCTTTGGTCAAAATGTTGCATATATGATGTTTTACAGACCATCTTCAAGTAGCTTTCTGACAGTTGCTTCAGGATGCGCCGTTTTGTGGGCGGTCTTATTTACGTGGCTCAACTTCGACAGCGTCTTCTCCCCGTCATCTTTGTTGTAGCGGTGTAGCGTGCAAGGACGGGAGTGGAAGAAGTGTCAAAAGATGGCGCTAACTGTTTTAATGACATTCAGACTTTATTTAAATCAACAACTGAGCAGCATCTCCTCATCCGTGGCTCACTAGTGCAACAACAACGCCGGAAATGTGTCCCGTGAAAAACCGTCCAACCGGAACTCTCTAATAACTAAAGTTCCTTGGGTGATTAATGTCAACCCACTACACTGGTAGTTCAATCAATCAACGTTCATTTATACAGCCCTAAATCACAAGTAGCTCAAAGCCACAACGACATCCGCGGTACAGAGCCCACATAAGGGCAAGGAAAACTCACCCCAGTGGGACGTCGGTGTGAATGACTATGAGAAACCTTGGAAAGGACCGAAAGCAATGGATGTCGAGTGGGTCTGACATAATAATGTGAAAGTCCAGTCAATAGTGGATCTAACATAGTGAAAGTCCAGTCCATAGTGGATCTAACATAATAGTGAGAGTCCAGTCCATAGTGGGGCCAGCAGGAAACCATCCCGAGCGGAGACGGGTCAGCAGCGCAGAGATGTCCCCAACCAATGCACAGGCGAGCGGTCCACCCCGGGTCCCGACTCTGGACAATCAGCACTTCATCCATTGCCACCGGACCTGTGTCCCCCCCCTCCACAAGCGAGAGGGGGACAGAAGAGAAATGAAAAGAAACGGCAGATCAACTGGTCTAAAAAGGGGGTCTATTTAAAGGCTAGAGTATACAAATGAGTTTTTAGATGGGACTTAAATGCTTCTACTGAGGTAGCATCTCTAACTGTTACCGGGAGGGCATTCCATAGTACTGGAGCCCGAATAGAAAACGCTCTGTAGCCCACAGACTTTTTTTGGGCTCTGGGAATCACTAATAAGCCGGAGTCCTTTGAACGCAGATTTCTTGCCGGGACATATGGTACAATACAATCAGCAAGATAGGATGGAGCTAGACCGTGTAGTATTTTATACGTAAGTAGTAAAACCTTAAAGTCACATCTTAAGTGCACAGGAAGCCAGTGCAGGTGAGCCAGTATAGGCGTAATATGATCAAACTTTCTTGTTCTTGTCAAAAGTCTAGCAGCCGCATTTTGTACCAACTGTAATCTTTTAATGCTAGACATAGGGAGACCAGAAAATAAAACGTTACAGTAATCGAGACGAGACTTAACGAACGCATGAATAATGATCTCAGCGTGGCTTGTGGACAAAATGGAACAAATTTTAGCGATATTACGGAGATGAAAGAAGGCCGTTTTAGTAACACTCTTAATGTGTGACTCAAACGAGAGAGTTGGGTCGAAGATAATACCCAGATTCTTTACCGAGTCGCCTTGTGTAATTTTTGGTTGTCAAATGTTAAGGTGGTATTATTAAATAAATGTCGGTGTCTAGCAGGACCGATAATCAGCATTTCCGTTTTCTTGGCGTTGAGTTGCAAAAAGTTAGCAGACATCCATTGTTTAATTTCATTAAGACACGCCTCCAGCTGACTACAATCCGGCTTTTTGGTCAGCTTTAGTAGTAGTTTTTAGCGCTTCCATTGCGAGATATAAGTTAGAACTTTACGCTACTTTATATTAGAAATGGCAACAGCAGAGGGTGAATGTCCCATAACAAGAAGGTAGTGGAAAAAGAAGAAGCTTATGACTACGGCATCGGCACGGACTACAATGGCGGACTTGCGCAAATTTTCAGGACTTATTCAGGTCTCAAATACACATCAGCAGGTACGAGAAGGTAAGAAATATTGCATTATATTGTGAAACAAAGCGCCAGATAATATGTCTGCTAATGGGTCTATATGCACACACCATAGTAATACTTGTATCTCTGACTACGGTAGCCGTAATGGGCCGACAATCCATCAAGCGGGTGCGGCTTCAAAGTCATACTACAACATTTTTGACAGATTTTTGAGTGCCGTGTATAGTAATGTTCTTTATTTTCAATGGAACATTAAAAGTTTTGGTGTTGTTTACTGGCGTCATATTGCAGTCTACACGTATCTCTTATGTGTGACTGCCATCTACTGGTCACACTTATCATTACACCATGTACCAAATAAAATTGCTTCGAGGTCGGTAAGCACTACCAGAATTATTCCGTACATTAGGCGCACCGAGTTATAAGGCACACTGTCGATTTTTGAGGATTTGAAAGGATTTTAAGTGCGCCTAACAGTCCAAAAAATACGGTAATGTACTTCACATTTGACAGAAATGTGTTAGAGAAGCCACTAAATGTATTCTAGTCTTTTTGCCCTAAATTTTAATGTCATGTCTCATGCACCCCTCCCTCCAGCATCGACCACCTGACCATTCCCTCGCGCTGTGGCAAAGGTGTCCTACGTAGGATCACCGAGGTGTTCGACTGCTGGTTCGAGAGTGGCAGCATGCCCTACGCCCAGGTCCACTATCCCTTTGAAAACAGGAGGGAGTTTGAGGACTCCTTTCCTGCAGATTTCATCGCTGAGGGCATTGACCAGACCAGAGGATGGTAAGATGGAAGAGAGGGTAGATGATGAATGGACACCATAACCTTTTTCAAGTAGCACACAACCAACCCATGAAAAAAAGACAAGAAACTTAATGACTAAAATGTAGGACTGATAAAAATGCACATCTGTATGGTCTTCTGGCCGTGCCACAAGTGCAAACGGTGACTTCAGTGTCACTGTTCAGGCAGGTGCGTCTTGAATATGTGATGATGCGGAAACTTCAGTGCATTATTGATAGGAAGCAGGACTGAAAGGACACGCAAGGAAAAACTGTTCATACAAGGTAGTTACATGTTCTATTACCGTCGTAATACAAAGTCAAGCAATCATTAAGCTCTTAAATAGACACCTTTCTCCAAACAGCGGCTGGACACATGTTGCAGTTGCAGTTGAGTACCTCATGCATCTCACCTGGATAGTAGAAGGATAAGGACGTATTCTCACCATTTTTTTACGAGTTAGAATGCATAAAAAAAACCACCTGTCATGTCCTTCATGATGATTGTGATCGATAGGCAAAATCCCCCCCCCCCCCCCAAAAAGCAGTTCCCCTTTAACAGACGCTTCGCTTTTCCATTGAACAACAGTAACTACTAATAATTATGGCAACTTAATGGAAGTAAAGAATAAACTTTATTGTCATTGCACAAGCACAAATACATTTAATTTTCAGCATAAACCCATTAGAGCAGTGGTTCTTAACCTGGGTTCGATCAAACCCTAGGGGTTCGGTGAGTCGGCCTCAGGGGTTCGGCGGAGGTCAAAACACACCCGTATTACGGATACGGCAACAGCTGACTGGTTTGCAGGTGTGTAGTTTGTTGTGAGTTTATGCACTGTTTTGGTTTTGTTGTTTGAACAAGGTGATGTTCATGCACGGTTCATTTTATGCACCAGTGGAAAAACATGGTAACACTTTAGTATGGGGAACATATTCACCATTAATTAGTTGCTTATTAACATGCAAATTAGTAACATATTGGCTCTTAACTAGTCATTATTAAGTACTTATTAATGCCTTATTCGGCATGGCCTTATTATAACCCTAACCCTCTAACCCTGACCCTAACCCTAACCAAATAACTCTAAATTAAGTCTTTATTACTTAGAATATGTTCCCCTAGTGTCCAAATAACTCTAAATTAAGTCTTTGTTACTTAGAATATGTTCCCTATACTAAATTGTTACCAAAAACATAACTTTGTCTTGAATTTGAAGAAAAAAAATAAACAAAAAAATGTTTCACTAAAGAAGGGTTCGGTGATTGCGCATATGAAACTGGTGGGGTTCGGTACCTCCAACAAGGTTAAGAACCACTGCATTAGAGACAACAAAGATTACTTTGGGACAAATTAAGGTCCAGAACCTTATATTTTTGAGCCTGAATATAAGGAGGATAAGCTACAAGTTTTAGAAGCTGTGTGCTAAACAGATCCGGCTTTAGCGAAACACTAAGCATACTGCAGCAGTATTGCTAAGTGCTAAACAAGAAATACAAACTACGAACATAATAAAACAATCACTTACTGTACAATGTCTGTTAAAGTGCAAACTGATGGGCTGTTCTAAGGCTGAACGATTATGGTAAAAATAATAATCACAGTTATTTTTATCAATATTATAATCACGATTGATTACACGATTATTATTTGAAAACATGAGTATTTATTGTACCACCAAAACTTAACTTTAAATACTGTTTAAAAAAAAAGGATATAAATTAGCAACAAATAAACCACATCATGTAACATAATAATAGCAATGATAACAAATGTAAATAACAAAGCAATATAAAAAACAATAAAATTAACTTTTTCCGATATAGTTGTTTTTAATTCAGTTTTTTACCTTTTAGATTTATTTTAGCACCATAGAGTGTGTTTTTTGTGTAAAATGAAATTTAATAAAATGTTTGTTAATTAAATGCAAAACTCTTCACATTTACATGCTATTATTGGGAAGGGGGAAGTGGGCTGTTCTCAACTTGCCGAGTAAAGAGGCGACTCACTTGAGGCTGTTAAAAAAAATAAAAATAAAGAGAGAGAGAGAGAGAGAGCTCCTCTTTGGACAATTTCATTGTGTAAATGTATCAATAACTCTCAATCCCAATACACCACCTCACTCACTACCATTAGCCCTCACTCACTACCATTAGCCCTCACTCACTACCAATAGCCCTCACCCACTACCACTACACCCTCCAAATGAAGTAAAAAGGGGCGGAGCTTTGTAATCTCCCGTAGGAATTTGGACACCACTTGCTACGTCACTGCATAGTTTATGTTCGGGCACATAAGCGACTACATAGTTATGTTTGCACATATGTCCCACCTAGAGTTGTACCGACAATATGTTGGTACCAAAATGTATATCGTTATGTATTTCAATACTTGTTGATACTTTTCAAAATAAAGGGGACCTTAAAAATGATAAATGATAAATGGGTTGTACTTGTATAGCGCTTTTCTACCTTCAAGGTACTCAAAGCGCTTTGACAGTATTTCCACATTTACCCATTCACACACACATTCACACACTGATGGCGGGAGCTGCCATGAATTAATAATTGGCTTCATTTTAACAGAACATTTATGATAAAACTTATGATTAAACATATGTTTCCTATTGCACCCAAATAATTGTATTGGGATTGAGCCTAATTGCTTTAAGTACATCATGCTTGTGATTTTTGAAAATTTTATTTTGATGCAGTCAGACCGCATAATTGTGAAGGGGGGAAGTGGGCTGTGCTGCTGTTCTCAACTTGCTGAGTAAAGAGGCGACTCACTTGAGGCTGTTAAAAAAGAAAAAAAAAGAGATAGAGCTCCTCTCAAGTTGCAACCACTGTTTGTACATTAATGTTACATCGATGATGTCGTTCACAACAACACAAGCAGATGGGATTTGTTGTGGGTGTATGATTGTTCTTGTTAACTTTAGCTATGTAGTTTAGATGCTGTTTTAAGTGGCCTGCTTGACATTGTTTAGTTCAGGACGGGGCGGTTCAGTTTCTTCTACTCTTAATGACAACATTTCACTCATATTTATGTCAATTTCCCCAATATTATTATACCTTTAACAGGGGATTCTGTTTTATTGGCCAATTATGTGACTCCACCTGCGGTAATGTGAACGCGAAATCCTATGACTTACTTTTTTGTTGAGTTTCGTGATTATTGATTAGGTATTCTAGCGCTGTGTCAAATAAAAAGTAGTAACCATGTGGAGATCCCAAACTTCTCATAAACATGCTTTTTCACTCAATCGCTCCTCACAAGCTTCGGAAATTGCATGCGAATTGCGTGCACCATAACTCCTTTTTTTTTCCGATTATTGATTTCATAATAGTAAGAAGCCATAATCGAAATTCAAATTCAAATAATTGTCCAGCCCTAAGAAGTTCATATCTTGCCGTTTAAATGAACAATAAATCATAATCCTCTGCAAAAAAAAAAAAAAGGTGGCTGCAAACAAGCATTTTTTCTTGTTGTTCTTGCCATCTCCGAGTTGATTGTCAAAGTTGACCAACTTCTTGATTTATGGCCAAATCCTTCTACTGTCCAGGTGAAAGGCAAGATTTATAATCTAGAATCAACTTTCACCAGTTTAAAGGCGATGCAGCAGCTCACCAGCTCAATATGTCAATTATGTCGCTACACTTTCAGATGCCTTTTGTGTTTCTCTGCAGGTTCTACACCCTACTGGTGCTCTCTACAGCCCTATTTGGCAAACCACCCTTCAAGAATGTCATCGTTAACGGCTTGGTGCTGGCCAGGTCAGTATTCAGGCTTGTTGAAAAGGCTTTCCCCTTCTGTGTTCATGCAAACTTTGTTATATTCTTGTACTTGTCATATGCCTGCGTAAGATAATGGCGGTATTTGTGCTGGTACAGTTTAGCCCTCAGAGTTGATCCTCGGTAGAGCTTCTCCTCTTCTTCAGCCTTCGGCCCTAAAACGCAGCACAGCACTCACAGGCCTGCTGACCTGGAAGGCTTGGCTAATTTGAATACCAAGTGCACGTGTACTTAAGATGCATACTCATGCATGCATGCATGCGTGTGTGTGTGTATGTGCATTAATGCCTTTGTCTTACCCCCTTGCAGCGATGGACAGAAGATGAGCAAGCGCAAGAAGAACTACCCGGACCCGGGCCTCATAGTGCAGAGCTATGGTGCCGATGCCCTCAGGTCAGCTCTGCGTCTGAGTGTGAGCCAGTGTGATTGTGCATTTCTGAAGCATGAGAGCCTGCGTGCCGGTGGCAGAGCTGTGTGTATGTGTGTGTGAACCTACCTTATGTCATTAGCTGGCACGGTTTTAAAAGAGCTACTGCTCCAAACTGTCGTAGTCCTACTGTACATACTGTGTTCACAACCTCACGCAAGCAGCACACGCATGCTCACATGCGCATTCTTACATGTGCCCCAAGCAGTAGAAGCGCCACGGCCATATGGCCGAATGAATAAAGCACCACACCGTTGCACCATATGCTCATATACACTAAAGAGTGAGTTTCAAAGATAAATATCACTGCATGTTTCTCTCTAATGCTGACATTTCCAATACCATATATGCTTTTTCCTCAACACTGTACTACTGTACATTCTTAAATGAGACACACAAAGCAGTAGTCATTTTGTGTGGTAAAAACACTACCCTAAATATTCTTGTCCTCATTTCAAATGCCAAAAAGGATTTGACCTCATCATGGCAATGTCTGCTTTGTAATTAACACTCGTTTGCCATTAAAGTTGCTTGTTACGCAGAAATTGCACTCCCTCAACTTTAGAATCCGTAAAAGCCCAGTTTCACAAATTGACTTTTCTAACTCAGCTTGTCTGTCATTGCATAACCAAACTATCCCTGCTTTCAAAGGCATTAATATGGCCCGTGAACATTTGCACAGTAAATATTCACGGGGCGACATTTAGCTTCAAGGCATATTGATAATCAACTTGAACGTGTTTGGCGGATCAATACAGCTCAATTATGTCCTGTAGGGTTTTCATAGTGTATTTACACTAGGAATGTTAAACTTCCTGAAGTTAGGCACGTATTTAAATTTTTTTAGCTTGCATAACCTACAAATGTGTACTTTATCTTACCTGTTTTACCATGAAGGCACAATATGTGCTGGGATTATATGTATATATGGTACATTAAGTGCAGCTGGGATAGGCTCCAGCACACACCGCGGCCGTGAGAGGGACAGGCTCCAGCACACACCGTGACCGCGAGAGGGACAAGTGGTAGAAAATGGATGGGTGGTTTTGTTAAGATGTCAACATAAAAACTCAATGTGATTTGCCCCTCTGTGGTAGCTATTAATGTATTCCTGCCACACACATGACATACTGTATGTTTAGAGTTGTAGACATGTGCTTGCCGAGCTTTACATTTTGCTTCCTGTTGGTTAAGTAGCTTCTTAACCAGTTTAAGACCAACCGTCTGATGCAGATCTGGGCAAATTAAGGCCCGGGGGCCGCATGCAGCCCATTAAGTGTTTCAATCTGGCCCGCCGGACATTACCCAAAATTTTTTTTAGATCTTTAAGATGGAAACTGTAGCTGCCATTATGATGTGCAGTGATGTATTCAAATGATCGTAAGTCTTAAACTATACAAAGTATTTCAATGGTTGGAATCTGTGCTTTTGCATGATATACTAGTTACTATGGTAATCTAATTAGTTACTATGGTAATCTAAGTCACAGCAGCTCAGACGAGGCACCAAGCAGTGTGGGTGGGGTGCGTTTCCACAGTGTTTCCAGAGTGGCCAGCCTGAAATGCGGGTGTCAGGGACAGACGCGGAAGGAGATTTTTAAAACAAAGCTTAGTGATATATCAGATATACCAAATTGTAGGTGTTTTTGTTTTTCGCTGTTTTTGTTGCATTTTTGTTGCGTTTCGCTTGATTGTATAATATGTCGATGAAGAGGAGGTGTGACCTTCATATGTTGTCAATATTCAGTGTCTCATCATTCATAGTTAATATGGTAAATCCGACATTCTTTATTTTCATGTACATTCTGGGTGTCTCATTCAGTAAAAAAAATTTAAAATTCCATTCCGTTTTTTAAGGCGTTCATCAGACATTATTGTGAGGTTTTGTATTAGTGTTCTTAAAAATAGATATGCCAGCCCCCAGACACATTTTTTTCTCTAAATGTGGCCCCCTAGTCAAAATAATTGCCCAGGCCTGCTCTAGTGCCATACTGTTCTAATCTGTTAATTAAGATATTTTAGTTAATTGTGTCAAATTAATTTGGTAAGTGTATAAACACTGCAGCTGCACACTGTTTACAATCAATTTCCTTCGTTATATCAATTAATGCCATCGATGTTGAGATGTTAGCTATGTACCGTATTGGTTGTCCACTTTTACTCGTGAATTCGTCCAATTTTTTGTCAAATAGTTTTTCAATGATGTACCCTGCCTTCCGCCCGGGTGCAGCTGGGACAGGCTACGGCATCCCCCCACGACCCTTAAAGGGACAAGCGGTAGAAAATGGATGGATGGATTTTAGAAAAATGTGGAAGTAAAGAAACATGTCTGTAGTTTATAAACTGGTGTTTGTCTCCTGTCTTGTAAATTGTTACTTCTACTTTTTTGATTTTGTTTGGGAATTTACCTGTTTGAAATTATAGGTTGCTGATGTAAGTTAATGGTTCTTAAATCTCCTTAATAACCTATTTTTAGACAGGAACAGGAATTCCCTGTCAAGCTAATACAGACAAATGAGGCTCAGATGCATCAACACAATACTTAAATGTCTATTTTCTCTGCAGACTGTACCTTATCAACTCCCCAGTAGTGAGGGCGGAGAACTTGCGTTTCAAAGAGGACGGTGTTCGAGATGTGCTGAAGGATGTCTTCCTGCCGTGGTATAATGCCTACCGCTTCCTGGTGCAGAATGTGGAAAGGTTACAGAAAGTAGGTGCACTTAATGAACACCACAAAATGTCACTTCTTCTCTGTCATTCCTTTTATTAACCGTCCCTTCTTTAAAAGACTGAGACATGTTTGATGGCGTAGCAATTTCATATTAACAAATCCATTGCTCATCAGTACAGAACACTAATTCCCTTTGATTAATAGCGTGAAATAATGCTGTAAAAAGGCACAGTAATTAGTCCCTGT
The DNA here is from genome assembly GCF_033978785.1 of Entelurus aequoreus. Taxonomy (NCBI): domain Eukaryota; kingdom Metazoa; phylum Chordata; class Actinopteri; order Syngnathiformes; family Syngnathidae; genus Entelurus; species Entelurus aequoreus. The sequence continues at coordinate 18,424,529 of NC_084756.1, forward strand.
GGTGTTGTTTAGGTGGGAAGTGTGCATTTGGTTGAGGCTTTAATACTGTAGTAAAAAAGAAAGATATCTTCTGAGAAAATATTGCATTAGTAAGCTAGCTGTATGATCTTCACACTGAAGATCCAATTACCGTATTTTCCGGACTATAAGGCGCACTTAAAATCATTTTTTTCCCTCAAAACTCGACAGTGTGCCTTATAACCCGGTGCGCCTAATGTACAGAATTCTGCTTTTACTTACCGACCTCGAAGCAATTTTTTTTGGTACACGGTGAAATGATAAGTGTGACCAGTAGATGGTAGTCAAACATAAGAGATACGTGTAAACTGCACTATGATGGCAATATGACTCAAGTAAACAACACCAACATTTTATATGAAAATATAGAACATTACACATGGCGCTCAAAAATCCATGAAAATGTTTTGGTACGACTTTGGTAAGCTATGAAGCCACACCGCTTGATGTGCTTCAACATAGGAGTATTATTGTGGTGTGTGTATAAGGTAAGACATATCTGACGTTTTGTTTCGCAATATTATGCAAAAGCAACTTTTCCTACCTTCTGATACCTTCTGATCTGTATTTGGGATCTGCAAAAATCCTTTAAAAATTGCGCGCGTCCGCCTTTGTAGTCCGTGTCGACACCGTAGTCGATAAGCTTCTTCTTTTTCTCTATCTTCTTGTTATGTGACATACATTATTCACCCAAGGAACTTTAGTTATGAGAGAGTTCCGGTCGGACGTTTTTTCACGGGACACATTTCCTGTGTTGTTGAGGAGATGCTGCTCCGTTATTGATTGAAGTAAAGTGAATGTCATTAAAACAGTTAGCTCCATCTTTTGACACTTCTTCCTCAGAAAGCAGCTTGAAGATGATCTGTAAAACATAATCCATGCAACATTTTGACCAAAAAAACACCATTACATGTTATGTAGACCACAAGGAAGTGTTTTCAATTTAGAAAAAAAATATAATAATATGAAAATGCGCCCTATAATGCCTTATATATGAAAAAAATATGGTGCGCTCTATGGTCCGGAAAATACGGTACAAGTTGGCCCATGACCAGTTCGACATAAAAGACGTACCGTATTTTTCGGACTATAAGTCGCAGTTTTTTTCATAGTTTGGCCGGGGATGCGACTTATACTCAGGAGCGACTTATGTGTGAAAATATTAACACATTACCGTAAAATATCAAATATTATTTAGCTCATTCACGTAAGAGACTAGACGTATAAGATTTCATCGAATTTAGCGATTAGGAGTGACAGATTGTTTGGTAAACGTATAGCATGTTCTATATGTTATAGTTATTCGAATGACTCTTACCATAATATGATACGTTAACATACCAGGCATGTTCTCAGTTGGTTATTTATGCCTCATATAACGTACACTTATTCAGCCTGTTGTTCACTATTCTTTATTTATTTTAAATTGCCTTTCAAATGTCTATTCTTGGTATTGGGTTTTATCAAATAAATTTCCCCCAAAAAATGCGACTTATACACCGGTGCGACTTACGTATGTTTTTTTCCTTCTTTGTTATGCATTTTCGGCCGGTGCGAGTTATACTCCGGAGTGATTTATACTCCGGAAAATACGGTAATTTAAAGATCCAAACGTGTAAGTGCAGTCTTTGTTACCTGCAAAACCTGCAGATTACGGTGCCTTCCTTTTGTCAGCTTTTTAATATGTTAAGAACCTTTAAACCTCAACTTTAGTCACAACATCTAATACAAGTGTTGTATTAGATGTGAGATCTGAGCCGAGGGTGTCATTGTGGCTTGTGCAGCCTTTTGAGACACTCGTGATTTAGGGCTTTATAAATAAACTTTGACTGATGATTGATTGATTAAACACTGAGCCTATCTTTGGAGTCAATAGATGTACCTAATGTTGTGGCCATTGGGCGATACCTTTCTAAGTGTGCCAATGTTTGTGTGTTGTCAGGAAGAGGATATGCAGTTCCTGTACAATGAGAACACTGCCAAGCAAAGTGACAACATCATGGACAAATGGATCCAGTCCTTCACGCAGTCCCTCATCCAGTTTGTCAAGGCAGAAATGGACGGTAAGAAGACGTCCTTACGTTTAGGCATCCAGCAGCTTTGCCGATTTTGTTGCTGACACGGATTGCTGTCACTTTGCCGCAGCGTACCGCCTCTACACTGTGGTGCCGCGTCTCGTTAAGTTTGTGGACATGCTCACCAACTGGTATGTCCGCACCAACAGACGCCGTCTTAAGGTGAGTAAATTTGCATGTGAGGAAATCAACTGCTGAATCACTGTAACAAGACATTAAAGGGCCTCAGTTACTTAGGTTTTCAAATGTGAGGCGGCAGAAGACTTCAGGGGAGTTGTAGCAGCTTGACAAAAATACAGAAAATCATATCTATTCTCTAAATGTGCTATAATAACTACAAAACCAGTAAAGTTGGCATCTTGTATAAATCGTAAATAAAAACAGAATACAATGATTTGTGAATTATTTTCAACCTATTTTCCATTGAATACGCTGCAAAGACAAGATACTTAACGTTGGTAAACTTTATTTTTTGCAATTATTAGCTCATTTGGAATTTAATGCCTGCAACATGTTTCAAAAAAGCTGGCACAAGTGGCAAAAAGACTGAGAAAGTTGAGGAATGCTCATCAAACTTTTTTTTGGAACATCCCACAGGTGAACAGGTTAATTGGGAACAGGTGGGTGCCATGATTGGGTATAAAAGCAGCTTCCATGAAATGTTCAGTCATTCACAAACAAGGATGGGGCGAGGGTCACCACTTTGTGAACAAATGCGTGAGCAAATTGTCGAACAGTTATAGAACAACATTTCTCAACAAGCTATTGCAAGGAATTTAGGGATTTCACCAACTACCGTCCATTATATCAACAAAAGGTTCAGAGAATCTGGAGAAATCACTGCACGTAAGTGGCAAGGCCGAAAACCAACATTGAATGCCTGTGACCTTCGATCCTTCAGGCGGTACTGCATCAAAAACCGACAGTGTGTAAAGGATATCACCACATGGGCTCAGGAACACTTCAGAAAACCACTGTCATTAACTACAGTTTTTCGCTACATCTGTAAGTGCCAGTTAAAACTCTACTATGCAAAGCGAATGTTCTGTGGTCTGACAAGTCCACATTTCCAAATTGTTTTTGGAAACTGTGGACGTCATGTCCTCCGGACCAAAGAGGAAAAGAACCATCCGGACTGTTATAGGCGCAAAGTTCAAAAGCCAGCATCTGTGATGATATGGGGGTGTATTAGTGCCCAAGGCATGGGTAACTTACACATCTGTGAAGGCACCATTAATGCTGAAAGGTACATACAGGTTTTGGAGCAACATATGTTGCCATCCAAGCAATGTCTTATTTCAGCAAGACAATGCCAAGCCACATTCTGTACGTGTTACAACGCCGTGGCTTAGTATTAAACGGGTACTAAACTGGCCTGCCTGTAGTTCAGACATGTCTCCCATGGAAAATGTGTGGCGCATTATGAAGCGTAAAATATGACAACGGAGACCCCGGACGGTTGAACAACTTAAGCTGTACATCAAGCAAGAATGGGAAAGAATTCCACCTGAAAAGTTTCAAAAATTGGTCTCCTTAGTTCCCAAACGTTTACTGAGTGTTGTTAAAAGGAAAGGCCATGTAACACAGTGGTAAAAATGCCCCTGTGCCAACTTTTTTGCAATGTGTTGCTGCCATTAAATTCTAAGTCAATGATTATTTGCAAAAAAAAAACAAGTTTCTCAGTTGAACATTAAAGGTCTAGTGAAATTTAAAAAAAAAATTTAAACGGGAATAGCAGATCCATTCTATGTGTCATACTTGATCATTTCGCGATATTGCCATATTTTTGCTGAAAGGATTTAGTAGAGAAAATCGACGATAAAGTTCGCAACTTTTGCTCGCTGATAAAAAAAAGCTTTGCCTGTACCGGAAGTAGTGTGACGTCACAGGAGCTAGTATTCCTCACAATTCCCCATTGTTTACAATGGAGCGAGAGAGATTCGGACCGAGAAAGTGACGATTACCCCATTAATTTGAGCGAGGATGAAAGATTCGTAGATGAGGAACGTTACAGTGAAGGACTTGAGAGGCAGTGATGGACGTATCTTTTTTCGCTCTGACCGTAACTTAGGTAGATGCTGGCTCATTGGATTCCACACTCTCCTTTTTCTATTGTGGATCACGGATTTGTATTTTAAACCACCTCGGATACTATATCCTCTTGAAAATGAGAGTCGAGCACGCGAAATGGACATTTAAAGTGACTTTTATCTCCAAGACAATACATCGGTGACACACTTAGCTACTGAGCTAACGTGATAGCATCGTTCTCAAATGAAGATAGAAACAAAATAAATAAACCCCTGACTGGAAGGATAGACAGAAGACCAACAATGCTATTAAACCATGTACATGTAACTACACGGTTAAAAATTCTCAGCCTGGTAAGGCTTAACTATGCTGTTGCTAACGACGCTAAGGCTAATTTAGCAACTTAGCAACCGGACCTCACAGAACTATGTACTCTCTCCTTTTTCTATTGTGGATCACGGATTTGTATTTTAAACCACATCGGATACTATATCCTCTTGAAAATGAGAGTCGAGCACGCGAAATGGACATTTAAAGTGACTTTTATCTCCAAGACAATACATCGGTGACACACTTAGTTACTGAGCTAGCATGATAGCATCGTTCTCAAATGAAGATAGAAACAAAATAAATAAACCCCTGACTCGAAGGATCGACAGAAGACCAACAATACTATTAAACCATGTACATGTAACTACACAGTTAAAAATTCTCAGCCTGGTAAGGCTAAAAAATGCTGTTGCTAACGACGCTAAGGCTAATTTAGCAACTTAACAACCGGACCTCACAGAACTATGTACTCTCTCCTTTTTCTATTGTGGATCACGGATTTGTATTTTAAACCACCTCGGATACTATATCCTCTTGAAAATGAGAGTCGAGCACGCGAAATGGACATTTAAAGTGACTTTTATCTCCAAGACAATACATCGGTGACACACTTAGCTACTGAGCTAGCGTGATAGCATCATTCTCAAATGAAGATAGAAACAAAATAAATAAACCCCTGACTGGAAGGATAGACAGAAGACCAACAATACTATTAAACCATGTACATGTAACTACACGGTTAAAAATTCTCAGCCTGGTAAGGCTTAAAAATGCTGTTGCTAACGACGCTAAGGCTAACTTAGCAACCGGACTTCACAGAACTATGTACTCTCTCCTTTTTCTATTGTGGATCACGGATTTGTATTTTAAACCACCTCGGATACTATATCCTCTTGAAAATGAGAGTCGAGCACGCGAAATGGACATTTAAAAGGACTTTTATCTCCAAGACAATACATCGGTGACACACTTAGCTACTGAGCTAACGTGATAGCATCGTTCTCAAATGAAGATAGAAACAAAATAAATATACCCCTGACTGGAAGGATGGACAGAAGACCAACAATACTATTAAACCATGTACATGTAACTACACGGTTAAAAATTCTCAGCCTGGTAAGGCTTAAAAATGCTGTTGCTAACGACGCTAAGGCTAATTTAGCAACTTAGCAACCGGACCTCACAGAACTATGATAAAACATTAGCGCTCCACCTACGCCAGCCAGCCCTCATCTTCCCATCAACAGCTGTGCTCACCTGCGTTCCAGCGATCAACGGTGCGACGAATGACTTCATCCGTGGGTTTGGCGGCAAGCATCGGCTAGGCGTAGTAAGTAGTCCTTGTTGTGTTGCTGTAAGTATTGTACTTAGCCGCTAATACACCGATCGATCCCACCTACAACGTTCTTCTTTGCAGCCTCCATTGTTCATTAAACAAATTGCAAAAGATTCACCAACACAGATGTCCAGAATACTGTGGAATTTTGTCGAAGAAAAACAAGAGGCTTTTCTATCGGGTCCGATGGGGTCCAACCACTTCCGTTGCTTTTGTGACGTCACGCGCATAAATCATATCCAAAGGAGTTTTTCAACCGGAAGTGTGGCGGGAATTTTAAAATTGCACTTTATAAGTTAACCCGGCCGTATTGGCATGTGTTGCAATGTTAAGATTTCATCATTGATATATAAACTATCAGACTGCGTGGTTGGTAGTAGTGGGTTTCAGTAGGCCTTTAAATATCTTGTCTTTGCAGTCTATTCAATTGAATATAAGTTGAAAAGGATTTGCAAATCATTGTATTCTATTTTTATTTACGATTTACACAACGCGCCAACTTCACTGGTTTTGGGCTTTGTACATTACAAAACTATTACCGATACATTTGTTCAACACGGCACCCAACTTTTGATGTGGTTGTATGTCAACATGACAGCGTCAGAAGCACAGCAAGTTCAATGCAGAAAATATATTTTTACTAGAGAAAGTAACAACCAGCACCACACCAAAATGAACTTGATATCAAATAAAAGGAGGCTAACACAGCTGAGCTAAAATGCTGCTCAGAGTGCGCTCTTGTGATGTCACACTTAACCTGGCAACAAGCATCGCCTTTTAAAGGCACACACTCTGCTCTCAAAATGCATACCATATTGAGTTTATTTTTTTAAGTAACGCATTAATTTATTTCCCTTACTAAGGAGTCATTCTATTAGTAGTTCAATTACTTTTTTGGTAAAGTAATGAGTAACTACAATTAATTAATTAAAAAAAATAATTTTCCGAACATTTCTTTTTGAATGCCTTGAAAGTCTTAACACAGTCTTCACGCAGGTCTCAAACGTTCCATACTGTAGCTGTTTTCAAGACAGCAACCTGATTGAATATGCACCACCTCTGCTAGTTGCAGCCAAATTGCAAACGGCATTGGGGAAATATGCCTTTCTTTGCATTTTCTCTCTTTTGCATTTCTCCTTGGGGACGTGTTGTATTGACGCGTGTGAACTTTGTAGGGCGAGAGTGGCACCGAGGACTGTCTGTGGGCGCTGGAAACCCTCTTCAGTGTTCTGTTCTCCATGTGCAGGCTGATGGTGAGTCATAACAGTTGTGTGTGTGTGTGTGCAAGCGTAACTGGTTTGTGTTGACTATATTTGTGTGACAAAGTCACATGTATGTGGAAGAGGTAGGTGTGCTGTGCCGAGAGCCAACCTAACTTAAATCACCGATCAGCTGGGAGCTTTATGAATTAATTAGCGTGCTTAAAGTGCAAGGTGCAGCCACACTAGTGCTGGCACAACTGTTTGAACTTTTAGCTCTTGAAATCTCTGGGAAAATGTGTTGGATATGCTTTTTTTTTTATTAGCTCCCTCTGACTTTTGGACCTCTGCGCCAGGAAATGTAAATTAGCTACAGTTGCAGAGCATCAAATAATTTTCTTCCCTTCTTCTCTGCTGCTTCAACCCAGGCTCCCTTCACGCCCTTCATTACAGAGATGATGTACCAAAATCTGCGTAACCTCATCGACCCCGCCTCCATGGAGGAGAAGGACATCGGCAGCATCCATTACCTCATGCTGCCCCAAGTCAGGTAGGGGAAAAATTGGTGGAATTACCAAACTGCCCCGAATGTAACACAACCGTTATTTTTCGAGACCTCTTTTTTGTACAAATGTCTTAGGATCAAGCTATTTTTTTATGTTTTGGTCAAATGTAAACTGAATCTACTAAACCCTGGTACACACCAAACAAGTGGACCATTGCCGCTTAAGAGATGCGTTTCGGAACACTTACAAATGAACTATGTCGACCACCACGTTAACTTCTGATCTGCAATGTTCTTTTTATGACTAAAACGTGCCCACTTGAGCCATTGTTGACTGCTTTGGCCAACATAAAGTTTGACACACAAAGGGGTCATTGTTGTAAAATAAATAAACAAATAATGGTCTGTTTATGTTGACATGTGTTGACTTAATTCTTCATTATTACTAAGCAGCGTGAAACGACAACAGCAACATAACTACTGTCTAGTTACACCACCTTAAAACGTGCACACGGTGGTCTCACGTTCAGTGAAAAGTAAGCTTCCAAATTAAAGCATGGCAATTAATGCACCAATGTAATTGTTTTCTGAGATTGTAGCCACGAGAAGAAAGATTTGTGGATATATAGAATTTTTATTGTCATTGTAATCAATACATCCAACAGTGTCCTACAAACAACTAGATGAGGCAATTCCTGAAGGAATTGCGTGTGAATGATCCAATGCTGAAGTTGAACTGAAATCCTGGGATTTTCTTTTAGAATTGTTGAAGTAGAGCACACAATTCCCAAACAGGCTGAATATTATGGAGTTGGAACAGTTTGAATCAGATGAAAAATTTGGGAGTTGTGGAACTTTGAAGACTGCCATTGATTTCAATGGGAATTTCCCCAAAATTGGGTAATTTCGGGAGAAGCTGGAATTTTTTTGAAAATGGTAGAAGACTTGAATGGTCTGAATGAGTTGAAATGGTTGGTGTTGGAATTTTCCAAATCGGTCGAGAAATGTTGAAGTAGTAACATGTTGAATTGAGAGATGGTATTACGGAATTTCGGGAAAACCGGCAATTTTTCCAGTTCACAAAACAACTTTGTTTTTCATCCTGATTAAGAGGAATGTTTTGACGGTGGAACGGTTGAAATGCGTTGAAAAATGTGGAAGGAGTAGTCGCCAGAAAAAATAGTGGAAATAGGGCTTTGGAAAACCAGGAATTCTGGAAAATCCTGGAATTTTTTTTAACTTGGAAACAATGTAGTTTTAATTTCCAGGATGGTGGAATGTGTTGAAGGTGGAATGGTTTGAATCGGTTGAAAAGTTAAAGTACCAATGATTGTCACACACACACTTGGCGTGGTGAAATTTGACCCATCCCCTTGTTCACCCCCTGGGAGGTGAGAGGAGCAGTGGGCAGCAGCGGTGGCCGCGCCCGGGAATCATTTTTGGTGATTTAACCCCCAATTCCAACCCTTGATGCTGAGTGCCCAAGCAGGGAGGTAACGGGTCCCAGTTTTATAGTCTTTGGTATGACTCGGCCGGGGTTTGAACTCACAACCTACCGATCTCAGGGTGGACACTCTAATCACTAGGCCACTGAGTAGGTATGATGTGGAAATGGTGGAAGTTTGAAAAATGGCCAATTGATTTTGAATGGGAAAAATGTCCCGGAAAACCTGGAATTCTGGGAATTTTTGGAATTTGGAATTTGTCAAGGGAAAGCTCGCGATTCCCGAATAGGCTGAACAGTTTGAAGTTGGAACGGTTTGAATCGGGTGAAAAATGTGAAAGGTAGAGAGCGCCAAAATCTGGAGAAGAAGAAGTTGAATAAATAGATTAATTTTGGTGTAAAAAAATTGGAGCATTCACACAACTACTGTAGTTTCATGTAATGTATAATTTACCTTGGAAAGCGGACTTCTACAGTATGTCCTTTGAGCTGCTTCTCCATCAAACATACCATCAGCAGCTTCTACATGTGTTTATAGATACATGTCCGCTGTAGATATTTTAAAATCTTTGGCTGGCGTTGTGGACCCCTCCTACTTTAGTATGGTGCAGACTAACATTTCTACACCCAAACTGCCTCAGCAAGTTGGCTACACGCTCGGTCATGATTTTGATGATTTGTTTCTATAATTTAATGAATATAATGTGCTGCTTCTTCTCAGGGCTGTCTTTCACACATACTTTCTCCGTTATGTCGATCTCTAGCTATGAGCTAATGCTAGCGCGCGATGCCGGATGTTTTAGGCGGATGTTACGGGGTTCATGCTGACAATCGCTTTGCCATCTAGCGGTTGGTTGGCTTGTCACTAAATTTTTTTGTTTGCAACTTAGGCGTAACAATTAGCGGAGTGACAGCTCATATCTCAAAAACATCGTAAGTTGGGGTACTCTTCGAAGTTCCACTATACGGTAAAACCGTGTCAATCCTTCATTGCCCATTCTTTATGCGCCACTGCGAAAGTTACAAATAAAAGTTTTATTGTAAGATAGCATGTTTGATAAAAATAATTTCTCCTGTCACCCACTCAGCACTACTGTTTTTTTAGCTGCTTGTCCAACCCCACCCCCAGCAGTCAAATGAAACCGCTTGAATTACACCAACCCTCTGTTTAAAGTGTTTTTTTGTTTTTTTTCTTAAGATGTGTGCCACTCTTCTTCTTGTCATGGTTTGGTCTTTATTATCCTCAGCGTACCCGTGTACATTTCTAGATGACCCTTAATCAGGAGAACAGCCACTCGGATCCAATAAGGCATTACATTTTACATGTACAAGAAAAAAAAAGGCATATTGACTCATGCTGTTAAGTCATGTTAAAATTGTGAAAACACTAAAACTGTCGTCGCTCACATTTCCAATTTTCAGGGGGAATGTGATTGACAAGCGCATTGAGAACGCCGTCTCTCAAATGCAGTCTGTGATCGAGCTCGGCCGAGTCATCCGTGACAGGAAGACTCTGCCGGTGAAGGTAAATCAACCATTTTATAGTCTAGTCCAGCTGGAACTAACACTGTACTATGTGTGTATGGCAACTACAGTATGAAAAAAAACATGACCTTTATAAACATGAACTGTGTTGCTGATTGATTACAATGATTGTCCTGTGCTTCAGTACCCGCTGAAGGAGGTGGTCGTCATTCACCAGGATCAAGAAGCTCTGAAAGACATCCAGTTGCTGCAGAAATACATCCTGGAAGTAAGTCAAATTAAACATTGACCATTATATTAGGGGTTGCTCCCTAATATGATAGTAGGGTAAATACTTTGATGTGTACATGGAATAAGCATCAGACTGTGTAATGCATATGTTCCTTTTTGACTGTACTTGAATGTATAATAGACTGTATTTATATTATTCACATGTGAATGATGCTGTATAATAGACTGTATTTATATTATTCACATATGAATAATGCTGTATAATAGACTGTATTTATATTAACCTACTCAGTGTATAATAGACTGTGTTTATATTATTCACATGTGAATTATGCTGTATAATAGGCTGTATTTATATTATTCACATGTGAATAATGCCGTATAATAGACTGTATTTATATTAACCTACTCAGTGGCCTAGTGGTTAGTGTCCGCCCTGAGATCGGTAGGTTGTGAGTTCAAACCCCGGCCGAGTCATTCCGAAGACTATAAAAATGGGACCCATTACCTCCCTGCTTGGCACTCAGCATCAAGGGTTGAAATTGGGGGTTAAATCACCAAAAATGGTTCCCGGGCGTGGCTATCGCTGCTGCTCACTGCTCCATCAAGGGTGATGGGTCAAATGCAGAGAATAATTTCGCCACACCTAGTGTGTGTGACAATCATTGGTACTTTAATTATTCACATGTGAATAATGCTGTATAATAGACTGTATTTATATTATTCACATCTAAAAAATACCTAAGTGTTTATTGTTTATTGTGAGCGAACTGTGGTGCTGAATTTCCCCCAGGGATCAATAAAGTACTTTCTATTCTATTCTATTTCTATAAGCACCAGATGTACAATTGGTACCAATGTTAATCGTTTAGCTATCCACTGGTAGCTGAATTAAATTGAATCCTCTTATATCAGAAAGTCATTTACACGAAAAGGTCCGTCTCAATTTTCCAGCACAATTGCCAGGAGCGGCTCAAGCCCTGGTCGGATGCATGAACAATAATAGTATATAAATAAATCACGCATTTCTGTCTTTAGACCCAACAGAACTTAGTCATGGCCAAAAATATTGGCACCCCTGCATTTCTGTCAGATAATGCACCACTTCTCCCAGAAAAGTCTTGAAATTAAAAATGCTTTGGTATTCACATGTTTATTTTGTTTGCATTGGAATAACACAAAAAAAAAAAAAAAAAAAGCTATATCTGATGTTATTTTACACAGAACTTCCAAAAATGGAATGGACAAAATTATTGGCACCTTTTCAAAATTGTTAGAAATAGTTGTATTCTAAGCATGTGATGCTCCTTTAATTTGTAATTAAACTCACCTGTAGCCAATAACAGGTGCTGGCAATATCGAAATCACACTTGCAGCCAGTTAAAATGTAGGAAGGCTGACTCAACCTTTGTGTTGTGTTTACCACACTTGAGCATGGAGAAAAGAAAGACGAGCAAATAACTCTCAGAAGATTTGAGAACTACGATTGTGAAAACGCATGGACAATCTCAAGGCTACAAGTCCATCTCCAGAGATCTAAATGTGCCTGTGTCTACTGTGCGCAATGTCATGAAGAAGTTTAAAGCCCATGGCACTGTAGCTAACATCCTTGGACGTGGACAAAGAAGAAACATTTATGAAAGACTGCAAGGAAAGATTGTTAGAATTGTGTATAAAGAACCTCGATCCACTTCCAAACAAATTCAAGCTGACCTGCAGAAACAGGGCACAACAGCGTCAGCTCGCACTATCTTTCGCCATCTCAATGAAAAGGGGGCTGGCTGTCCCCTGCTTCTCCTGTGCTTTGTCCTCTGCTGGGCGCATCTGTCTATGGCCCGCCGCTGACCCTGCTGGGCAGCACCGTGGGCCCGGCTCTGGGGTTCCTGTCGTGAGGCCGGTGATCCCTTGTTCCCCAAATTCACATACACACAATTAATCATACATATATATACACATTCATTCTTTAATACATACATACGCGCACACATTGGTACTTACCCACATACATAGGTAGCTACGCACCCACATACTGTACATACACAAATGCAGTACATATATACACACTCTCGGTACATACAGTACATCCACACAAAAACATACATATACACATATTGTACATATACAAGCACGTATATTTATTATTGCATTTCAAACAATTGTATTGTTGATAATAGAAGTAATTATTATTATTCATTATCGATAGTGCTATTTCTATTGGTATTGTTATTCCTCCACTTGTAGTGCAATAATGTTCATTGTCATTTCTGTGTTATTAATATTTATTTCACTAGTTGCTTCTTCGCTATCACTTTTTGTCTCATATTTGTACATATTTTATTTGCTGATGCTGTTCTATTGTTGTTGTTGTTGTCTCTCTGTCTTATCCCCCTTTTGTCCCTGCAATTTTCCCCTCTGTCTTCCTTTTTTTCTCTTTCTATCCTCTCCTGCTCCGGTCCGGCTGCACAAAATAATAATATAAATCCTTTTAATAAAGTCAGATACAAATAAGGCAACTAGAGAAGTAGCCCCCAATTCTCTTTTGTCAAGTAAATCTTTACAGCAAATATGGGCATCTACATCAACAATATGATTTTCCTGAGTAGCTGGACAGGACAAAAAGAAAACCCACGCCCCCACAGCCACAGGTATCTTGGCAATCTTGGGGAAAACCTGTGTTACTGCATAGGTCAGCAGCCAAATTTGGAGCCTTTTAACCCGTTTGCTTACTTGCTTCTAAAAGAGAAGTTGCCTAGTATGTTCACTGTTATTTAATGCTAACATTGTTATTTGTTTGCAATTAGAAATGTTTAATGTATTGCAAGATTTTCTGTTAAAGGCAATACTGATATTTTTTGTTGTTCCCTTTATTTTGGAAAGTATCAAAATACATTTTGGTACCTGTACCAAATACAAAATATTGGTATCGGTACAATACGTTCAATAAATCACCAACAAATAAACAGGTAATTTTCTTAATAGGGCCTGCTATATATGCATATTTCGTACTCTGCATGCATTTTGACCCTTGTATAAGCGTGTACCCTCAAGGTCCACATTTTGTTACATTTTGACTCTTTCAGTTTCACACACTCACAACACAGCCTCTCTTCTTCCCTTGCAAACCCTCTTGCAACTCCCAAAAACATCCAACCTCACAAAGACAGTGAATGGTTGGCTTGTAGAACATTGTGTAGTACTTTGAGGTTGTTTACTCAATGTAAAGTGCTTTTTACAAATAAAATCTATTACTATTATTATTGTTAATCTGTGTGTATACATTTCGTTCAGAGGGCGTACAGCGCCTACCCCCCCCCCCACAAACACCTATTCGGTGGGCAGCACAGTGATACACTACTGTGTATGTCGGCCCCTCATGCCACCCTCATAGTCTGTTTGGACAGGAGCATACATACAAATGGACTTCTAGTACTACCAGTTCCACAAATGTGTAAATGGCCCTCCGATGGCCACTTCCACCTTTTTGAGTGTAATGGCCTGTCTCCTGCTATCTCGTCTCCACTTGTGACATGACCATGCATATGGATGTTGCTTTTAAAAACTACCTGCAGGCAATTAGGAGCTCCATTATTTCAGACTTGAAGCTCTCTTTTTCTCCTTCTGCAGGAGCTCAACGTGCGGCAGCTGACAATATCGACGGACAAAGATAAGTACGGCATCTGTCTGAGAGCCGAACCGGACCACATGGTGTTAGGCAAGAGACTGAAGGGGGCATTCAAAGCCATCACCGCGTCAATCAAGGAGCTCAGCAGCCAAAAGCTTGAGGCCTTCCAGAAGAAAGGTACTACCGTTTTAATCCACTTAAGCTGTCTAAATTTTTAACCAGTTTTAAGGGAGACTGTAAGTGTATGATGGAGGATTTCTACTGTCACTCAGTTGGCAATGCTCTTAGGTGCTTGATCTTAGTCCACAATATGACTCTGCTCAAATAGGTCACCTGTTCTCTCTGTGACAATGAGAAAGATGCCAGTTTCTTTTTCACAAGCCAGTGTTTTATCCTAATGACTCTCAACAATATAAAGTTTAAAAGCTCTGCTAATCTTAAAGTATGTTCAGTATCTTACAAAATTCCATGTATATCATCTCAAAGGATAATACTCCAGTGAAACATACTTAAGTTGGTCCCTTTTGTGCTGTCAACCAACTTATCAGGTCCACTGTGTTCTTATTACTAACCCGCCTAAACCATCGCTGACTTGCATGGTCATGAACCCATACTTGCCAACCTTGAGACCTCAGAATTCGGGAGATATTCAAAAGTGTGTGTGTGTGTGTGTGTGTGTGTGTGTGTGTGTGTGTGTGTGTGTGTGTGTGTGTGTGTGTGTGTGTGTGTGTGTGTGTGGGTGGGTGTGTGTATATATATGTGTATATGTATATATATGTATATATAGCTGTAATTCACTGAAATTCAAGTATTTCTTATATACTGTATATATATATGTAGCTGTAATTCACTGAAATTCAAGTATTTATTTTATTATATGTATATATATATATATATATATATATATATATATATATATATATATATATATATATATATATATATATATATATATATATATATATATATATATATAAAAGAAATACGGCGCCCAGTGAAGGATAGGGATGATGTTCGTAAAGAAATTATCGATGCCGATGCCATTAGCGAATCCTCTTATCGAACCGATTCTTTATCGAATCCAGATAGGTTGTCGTGTGTGCACCTTGTGTGTGCACTGAGTTCCAAAAGCCATAGATGTTATGTGACTTGGCCGCCACGCTGTTTATATGGAGGAAAAGTAGACATGACTGAGGACAGCATGCGGCCGTTAAAGGGTGAAGGGTTTCAGGTGAGAGAGGACGCTATATTGTTGTCCGGGTGGAAATCGGGAGAAATTCGTGAATGGTTGCCCCGGGAGATTTTTTAGAGGGGCACTGAAATTCGGAACTCTCCCAGGAAAATCGGGAGGGTTGGCAAGTATGGGCTAGGCTAGACCAGACCTAGGCAAAATACATTTGATAAGCTTTGAACAATAAGCTTTTCAATCCGGATCGATTGTCTCCAAATACTGTAGCCGCCAATATGATGTGCAGTGCCATTTTGAAATTACGGTGGACGTGAACTATACAAAGTATTCCAATGAATACAATCTTAACTTTTGTGAGTGGATGTATGTGTGTGCGTGTATACAGTATATTGCCAAAAGTATTTGGCCACCTGCCTTGACTCACATCTCACATATGAACTTGAAGTGCCATCCCATTCCTAACCCATAGGGTTCAATATGATGTGGGTCCACCTTTTGCAGCTATTACAGCTTCAATTTTTCTGGGAAGGCTGTCAACAAGGTTGCGGAGTGTGTTTATAGGAATTTTCTACCATTCTTCCAAAAGCGCATTGGTGAGGTCACACACTGATGTTGGTCGAGAAGCCCTGGCTCTCAGTCTCCGTTCTAATTCATCCCAAAGGTGTTCTATCGGTTTCAGGTCAGGACTCTGTGCAGGCCAGTCAAGTTCATCCACACCAGATTTTGTCATCTGTCTTTATACACCTTGCGTTTTAAAATCGTGTTTTTATCATCTTCGTCTTTTAGCAAAGGTAAAACCATTTTTATCTTTTAACCTTTTTGAACAAGTCGTGCATGCTTTTATTTCAAGTCGCCTAGACTACTGCAATGCACTTTATGCTGGCATTAGCCAAAAAACTCTCTCCCGGTTGCAGTTAGTCCAGAACGCGGCAGCACGACTTTTAACAGGGGCCAGGAAACGTGAGCATATAACCCCAATTCTTCGGAGTTTGCACTGGCTCCCTGTTCATTTTAGAATTGATTTTAAATCCTTGCTGTTTGTTTTTAAAGCTTTACATGGACTGGCACCTCAGTATATCTCGGACCTCATCCAAATTTACACTCCTGCGCGCGCTCTGAGGTCCGAGAGCCAGCTCCAGCTCGTGGTGCCCAGGACGAGACTTAAAACCAGGGGAGACAGGGCCTTCTCTGTGGTCGGCCCTAAACTCTGGAACACTCTGCCCCTCCATGTTCAAACTGCTCCCACAGTGGAGTGTTTTAAGTCTCGTCTAAAGACCCACTTTTATTCTTTGGCTTTTAACACTACGTGAGTTGTGTGGTCTTCTGTCCTCTGTTGTCCTGTGTGGTTAGGGTTAGGGTTATAAATTTTGATGTCTATTTTACTGTTTTAATTGGTTTCACCCTTTAAAATCGTTTTTAATCATATTTATTTTTTATATTGTCTCTGTATTGGTTTTCTATTCATTTATTCTTTGTTTTTATTCAGTCATTGGTGTAGCATAATATTGTTTTTAATATTGTTTTTAATATAGTTTTTAATATTGTTTTTAATATTGTTTTTAACATGGCTGTGCAGCACTTTGGAAACATTCTTGTTGTGTAAATGTGCTATATAAATAAAGTGGATTGGATTGGATTGCTTTGTGCACTGCTGCACAGTAATGTTGGAAGAGGAAGGGGCCCGCTCCAAACTGTTCCCACTAGGTTGGGAGCATGGAATTGTCCAAAATGTTTTGGTATCCTGGAGCATTCAAAGTTCCTTTCATTGGAACTAAGGGGCCAAACACAACTCCTGAAAAACAACCCCACACCATAATTCCTCCTCCACCAAATTTCACACTCGGCACAATGTAGTGTAATCGACGTAACATTTTTGTATAAACAGTGGTCGCAACTTGGGAGGCGCTTTTTTTCTTTTCCCTTAACAGCCTCAAGTTGCCTTTTTACTCTTCAAGCTGAGAACAACAGCACAGCACACTTTACGTGGACCCCGACTTCAACAAGTTGAAAACTTATTCGGGTGTTACCATTTAGCAGATGTGTGGACTCGAGTCACATGACTTGGACTCGAGTCATGAATTTGATGACTTTAGACTCGACTTGACAAAATGTAAAGAGACTTGCAACTCGACTTAGACTTTAACATCAATGACTTGTGACTTCACTTGGACTTGAGCCTTTTGACTTGACATGACTTGCTACTTTCCCCAAAACCTAAAGCTTAAAAAGTTATTTGGGAGCGCTCCGTAGCTTTCATTTTGTACGTGTCTGTCTATCAGCGTGTGTGCTCTCAGTACAACAGCCAATCAAATTAGATCTACATTGTTTTCATCACACAGCATTGATCCAATCAAATTGCAGGACAACCAATGAACAAGAGTTGTCAAACAACGCGCCAGTGAGAAAGATTTATACCAAAGTTGGTTTCGTTCGGGTATAAAAACTACGACTTGGTCAACGAATTGCCGTATGCAAATCACGCAGTTCGAATATTACAGACGGAGACGCAACAACTTCCAACTTCGTTCGACATTTGAAGTTGCACAAAGAAGGGTAAGTTTTGAATGTAAGATAACGTTTATTGGCTAAGTAACATGACTTTTATTTGCTGTGTAGTTAAATCAGTGAGGCTGTAAACTCACTGCTAACGTCATAACCATAGACATCTTATAAGGGTACACAGCATCGAGCGCTACTGCCTACTGGCGCAGACGAGACGCGGGGTCGCCATCTTGCAGTGGTGATCCGCTCCACTCAGTGCAATTCATTTGGCAGGAGCAATGAACTGTCAACGCATTGAATTAATTTTACCTCACTGAATACCACTCATTTTCACGCGCTTTTTTGTCATACGTGTAGCTATGATAACGGACACATGTTTTATTATTCATAGTTTGCTTAACAGTAATAGAATATTCTTATACGCTATAAGTGACCAGACGTCCGAGATTAAAACTGGGAATATAATCCCAGAGAAGGGGGGGAAAAACGGTCAGCTATTTTTAAATTGAAGAAACAATATGATTACGTTATATATACATGCTACATAAACAATGTATGAATACATTAGATATCTATATATCTTATAGACCGTATCTCTGTTGCTGCAGCAGCAGAGAGTTTATTCTGTCGTGACACTTTGTATTGATATTTTGTATTACATTCTTCCCTTAAATGATCATGTTTACAGTGATTGTTTTATATGTATTTTTTATGTATGTCGCTTTGGATAAAAGCGTCTGCCAAATACTTAAACATATATAAACACCTGAAAGTCTTTATATCAGCTAAAACCACCAATCTGTTTCACTGGATTCAGAATAAAACCAAATTCTGTTTTACCCAACAATGTTAGTATTTGAATATTGTTACTTGAAGACTTATTCCTGGTTACAATTATACTGTTAAGAAAGTATTGTCTTATATTTTGCCTAAAATGAGAATGCATTATAATCAATGGCGGCTGGTGAATTTTGCTTTAGGTGGGGCAGAAAGTTTGTAAACCAAACCCCTGTAGGGGCGTCATCCTCCTCCAGAAGATTTATTTGTGATTTTCACATACAAATATTGAATATCTTTGCTCCTTCTCAACTCTGTGGTAATGTTATTTTCATAAAATACAACCAATAGTACATTAATGTTAAATCTTACTTGTGAAAAGTAATCCCCCGATTCCTATTTTCAACAGTCCGCTCATTTGAGCAGGAAAACGCTGAACACCAGCCCGGCATCTTTGTTTTCTACCTGTCAACTGTCAGTTTAGGCTGCTCGCCGGCTCCTCATCACCACTTCAAGAGGCAAATTGCTCGCGTCACAGCAACCAATATTGCGTCTACTTATAAGATGTTTATGGTTATAACGTCATTTCAAACACGGCAATATGTTGCGTCCACTGCAGTTTGCAACCTTATTCATACTTTTTGTCAAGTGATTTTTTAAGCAGGGTTGCATGAGGTACCTACACCTAACGTTACGTTAGTCAATGTATCACACACAGTAACATAACGTTAGACGGCGGTCAGCAGCACCGCGTATTTTAGCCACCTACAAAAAGACAAACATAGTCAAATAAAGGTCAGTTAAAATATATACTATATTAAGAATATGTGTACATATTGCATAGGGCCCTGACATCTAAAAAGTACAACTCTGTTCATTGTTATGTTCATGTATTATGTTTTTCATGTGTACGCACACATCAACACACATACAGTATGAGATGAGATCAATGAGATAAGGTAAGAACAGAATAGAAACTGCTGTGGAACTAGTTACAATGCAATATGCCATGGAAATACAATGTTAACACTTTTGTACAAATAAGTACAGTTGCACTTGTTTTTGCAAATGTGTTTATTCTGTAAAGGAATGACTTAAATGTTTAAAATTGTTTAAACTATTAAAATGACTGGTTAATAGTGCTATTATGAATTGCAATGTCAGTACTATTTTCTTTCCTGCTATTTCAAATGCACTTGTTTTAATAAATAAATACAGCGGTTTAAAAACATACACAATCTGTGTAAAAATATTAGTCTGTGGTCAAAAGGACTTGAAAGGACTCGAAACTCAAAATGCAGGACTTGTGACTTGACTTGAGACTTTCCAGTCTTGACTTTGGACTTGACTCGGGACTTGCCTGTCTTGACTCGGGACTTGAGGGCAAAGAGTTGAGACT
This sequence comes from Entelurus aequoreus, assembly GCF_033978785.1. Lineage (NCBI taxonomy): Eukaryota > Metazoa > Chordata > Actinopteri > Syngnathiformes > Syngnathidae > Entelurus > Entelurus aequoreus. Next base: position 18,444,672 of record NC_084756.1, read on the forward strand.
TACTTGTGACTTGCAAAGCAATGACTTGGTCCCACCTCTGCCATTTAGTGGTCAATTGTACGGAATATGTACTGTACTGTGCAATCTACTATTAAAAGTTTCAATCAATCAATCAATCCCCCCTTCACAATAATAGCGCGGCGTGCCACATCCGGTCTGACTGCCCTAACAAAATGGTTTCAGAAAAGTACCTTGCACAAGCATAATGTACTTAAAGCACTTATTGATACATATACAAAATTGTTATGCTTTGACCTAAAATACTGGTCAAAATTGTCCAAAGATATATTGCACCAATAAATGCGATTTTTTTATTTTTTGCATTGAATTACCTAAAATTTTATTAAATTGTATTTCACAAAAAAAGCACACATTTTATGGTGGTAAAATAAGTGTAAAAGGTAAACAACTGAATTAAAAATAAAACAAGTGAACTGAATTAGTTTTTTTATATTGCTATTTTTTTTAAATTTGATTATTTCACCTGTTTTTTTCGTTACTAATTTATATCCAGTTTTAATTTTTTTTAACTATATTTAAAGTAAGCTTTGGTGGTGCAATGAATACTAGGGCTGTGAATTTTTGGGTGTCCCACAATTCGATTCAATATCGATTCTTGGGGTCACGATTCGATTCTAAATAGTTTTTTTTTTTTTTTTTTCCCCAATTCAACACGATTCTCGATTCAAAAACGATTTTTTTCCCGATTCAAAACGATTCTCTATTCATTCAATACATAGGATTTCAGCAGGATCTACCCCAGTCTGCTGACATGCAAGCAGAGTAGTAGATTTTTGTAAAAAGCTTTTATAATTGTAAAGGACAATGTTTTATCAACTGTTTGCAATAATGTACATTTATTTTAACTATTAAATTAACCAAAAATATGACTTATTTTATCTTTGTGAAAATTTTGGACACTGTGTGTTGTCAAGCTTATGAGATGCGATGCAAGTGTAAGCCACTGTGACACTATTGTTCTTTTTTAAATTTTTTTATAAATGTCTAATGATAATGTCAATGAGGGATTTTTAATCACTGCTGTGTTGAAATTGTAACTAATATTGATACTGTTGTTGATAATATTCATTTTTGTTTCACTACTTTTGGTTTGTTCTGTGTCGTGTTTGTGTCTCCTCTCAATTGCTCTGTTTATTGCAGTTTTGAGTGTTGCTGGGTCGGGTTTGGTTTTGGAATTGGATTGCATTGTTATGGTATTGCTGTGTATTGTTTTGTTGGATTGATTAATTTAAAAAAATAAAATGAAAAATGTAAATACATTTTTTAAAAAATAAATAAATTTTTAAAAAAATGAGAATCGATTCTGAATCGCACAACGTGAGAATCGCGATTCGAATTCGAATCGATTTTTTCCCACACCCCTAATGAATACTCATGTTTTTAAATTCATGAATACCGGTAATCGAGATTACAATATCAATCAAAATAATAGTGATTATTATTTTTTACATAATCATCCAGCCCTAGTACGTGCACACTGTGAATCCCTGTTCAGTGCAAAGTAAGCTTAAAAGTAAAATAAAATGCTAGTATTAACCTGGATTCTACCAAAGTATCGAAAAGAAATGCAACGGTCCTCTGTAAAATACTGGGCCATACGGGACAATACGCCTTATGGATCGTTGTTCGTGTATGTGTGTGTTTAAGTGAAGCCCTGAAGAAAAGGAGAAAAAAAATTAAATATGACCAATACTATCATAGAAGATGAACAGCAACATTTTAAAGAAGGAGCGACTTCTTTTAAATGCACTTCGCAAGAGCCAACGCCTTACTTAGTGTGTCCATGCAATAAATTAGTCCCATTTCTCAAATAGCTCGGCTCCAAAAAAGCCTCCTACAATCCATGGAAACACCTCAATCTGATCGTTTTCGGTTTTTGAAAAGTCTGACTCTAACACAGCTGCATTATGCGATTGGAAACCAGATCTCTGGACCGCCGGAAGGGACCCTTCGTATCGTGCATGTGCCAGTCTCAACACGCGGGATACAACGCTGAAGCAGATACCATTTACGGTAATAAAAACAGCAACAGTTGTCATGAAGAGGAGACTGTCATGAAGAAACGGACGTTTATTTAAGAAGGTAGCGAAATATAAAATGCCGGCTTAATTCGGACTACTGAACAAAATACGAATGCGATGAAAGATAATGAAGCAGGTAAATTAAAGACGAATAATAAAGCATACACAAACCTCTTCACGCTGCATTTGTGCAAGCCAACTAATTAACTGAAAAGATGGTCCAGAAAAATAGCAACTTTCCTTTGGATATCAGTCGGGGCACGAACGGTCATTTATTTCGTATTTAAAACTCCTTCCATCAATCCACAGAGCCTTTTGAATGAACGTCGAGACATTCAAAAGGTTTTTTTGTCCAAAAATCCCTTGGAAAAAACTCTTCCACCGCCTTTCTTTGCATCCGACTCGATACATTCTTGGTAGTAGCGTCATGTCCATAGCGCAATCCACGATCATTTGATGCTGTCTACTATTTACCATCGGCATAGCCATTAGAGACGTACTATTTGTAATTGTGCCAATATTGTTGCGGACATCAGTTAAAACAAATTGTAAGGATTCGCAAATCCTAGTACTTCAGTTATCCGCGCCCTTCAGTGTATGGGAGACACACGGCGTATGAACAATCGTCGCAGTTGAGAGTGTGCAAGGACACTTGGACTTCATATGTAAGCGTGAAAATACAAAAAAAATAAGTATTTGAGAAATCAGACTAATTTAATGCATGGAAACACAGTGACTGACTGCTGCAGCTCTTATTGTGTTGTGTGTGGAAATTCTGCCCTCTGTACTCGCGGGCACTGAATGTCTATAAGACTCAACTATTCCTCCAGACTAGGAGAATAAATGTACCTACTAAATTAATTGGATTTAGATATACATGTAGTATGTACTATAAATAAAACCTGTACAGGCACTTTTCTTCAAATAAATTTTGATTTTGTGGACAAGTGGTAGAAAATGGATGGATGGATGTATAAAAACCTTTTGTTCCTGAAATGATCATTGAACCTGTTTTTGTGTTGGCAAGATTTTACACTACCTCAAATTCAAACTGTAATGTATTTTAAATAAATGTAAGCATTTGAGTTTTTGGGTCACCACTTGCCAATCCACTGGTGAGACGCACTTATGTTACGTATAAAAGTAATTAAGGAATAAAAGGTCATTTACCATTTGAAAGTGTTGTTCAGTAACTGTTAACTTGATTACAAAAAAGTCTTACAGTGTTCAGTCCAACACTGATATTTACTACGTTACAAGCAAAATAAAGAACTTTACTCACAAACACACACTGAAACAGAACTAAAAACTGTGGCCCAAAAACCGAGGTACATACCCTACTATGGGTTACCTGCATCGTTGCACATCTTACAGAATGGACCCATTAAGCGTTATTTTAATCAAGACATACAACAAAGTTACTGCAGCGACTCTGTTAGATAAAAGTATAAAATATATGAAAACAGAATAATCAAAATCAGCATGGTATACTGTGGTAGCATCATTATCTGGGGTTGTACAAGTGCCGCTGTCACTGGGGAAGCTACGGTACATTAGGGAAATAGAGAGGGGGATTCCAACATATACTGTGACACTGTAAGCAAACATCCAGGTTGGAAAGTGCCTTGCAGAGTGAGGAAGGTGATGACGATGGAGCAGTCAAGTATGTCTCCTCCAGACTTGAACTCAATTAAGCACCTGTGAGGCATCCTCACGTGGAAGTAAGGTGGAGGAGTGCAAGGTGTGTAACATCTCCTAGCTCCACCATGAATGTCATCATGGAGGAATGAAAGAGAATGCCGATAACAGCCTGTGCAGCATGTCAAGAGGATTAAGGTAGTGCTAAAAACAATGTTGCTCATACTAAATATTAATGTTGTTAACAATAAACAGATGCAACCGATATCCGTTTTAGGAGGTGGCCAGTTCGGCTAAGCCGGTTACAGCCCCCTCAATCGATAAGAATCAGCTGTGAATACTTAGTTAAATCGAGTGTAGAAACAAACTGGTTATTGCGCCGAAATAGAAATCAGTTGATAGTTTCTGTCTTAAAAACGACACAGTAGCCAGGGTTCTCCGTGAAAAGAGTCACTCGCTTGTTACGTTACTTATGCAACTGGAGACGAGAATAGATGTAGATATGGACCTAGTGTAGCGCGAGACTAGCAATCTGTAGACCGTTTCTCTTAAAACAATGCGAGAGTCGTGGCTGTCCGCCAAATAATTACCCACCAGATACCATCTCCGTGCTTTGCCGTCCGTCAATATTGTAACATACCAAGGAATGGAGGCTCAGACCAATTTCCAGTTTCTATCTTTATTTTACAAAATGCAATATTCTCGTACAACGGGCTCAATCTGCGTGTCTTGCTCTCTTTTCTGGCACCACTCAAACGACCTTTGAACTCCACAACACACGTCACTTCCCATCCGTGTCCGGGAAGTCCCGCCGCCCCAGTCATGCCATTGGCTCTGTGACGACACTGGCTTGACTCGTGGAAAATAAATATATTTGACTTGTGACACGGTTGCTTTTTTACTTTATGAAACATCTTTGGGGATACATGTTTTAAAAAAATGATACTGGAAGCATGTCACAGTTATAGAATGTGCTTTTTTATACTTGAAGATTAATGTGCTTATGGATGTTCTCATTCATCAGGTTATTGTTATTCTCATGGCATTCAACTGATCAGTTGTCTTAGAAGACGTTTGGCCTCTCATCTGAGTAGTTTTCATCAGTTCATGCTCACAGACTTTGTTGGACAGATGTAGTCTGAGCGCTTGGTGCCATCGTCCTAACTATTTATCCTCTAACATGAGTGCATGCACTGGAAGAAAAGCTTTTGTTCCTTTTGTGTCCATCAACAAATGCCAATCATAGAATTTAATCATTAATTCACTTAATCAAATCTAAATTAATCGTTCATACACTAAATCGAATCGCATTGAATTGTTCTGTTTTATAAATAACTTGTTTTTGAATCACTTCGTAACCCATGTATCAAGATGTGAATGGAATCGTCCGTCACAAAGAGATTTACATCCCTAATAAATATACACACCGCAAGGACACAAATCGGTCCTATCCACTGACTACTATAACGTATGTCCAAGTTTGCCTTCTATTGTATTGTCCCACGGTTGTTGAAATGTGAATTGTACTGTGGGACCTCTTGTGCCAGTGAGCTAACAAGCTGCTGTCTGGATCAAAGCAGTGCAATGTATCTCATACCTCCAATTAGCCAAGGAAAGAGGCGCAGAGCCCCCCAAAGTCTCTTGGTAAGGAAGCTGCCGGGGTCATCTGGACTGTGAAAACCTAGCATTGCCAATCACTCTGTCAGGTGTTTTGAAGTCTAGCCGGTTGGACAAGAGGAAAAGGTTGGCTAATGGATAGCAATGCCAATGGAAAAAGTGTGCACAGTGGCTTACACTAGCAGTTCATTGATCAAGATGCATTTGAGCGAAGAAAAAAAGCCCATTTTAACACACTGACTATTTCAACACAACTTACAGGAATCTTGTGTTAATCAATGAGCGCTCGGTTACTGCATCCTTTGCTTACGTCTCACATTCAGTTCGGCGTCTACATCTGACATTTTCAACTATTGGTAGCCGCTGAACTTGTTCACTTTCATCAATCAGGCCAGAAACATTGCTTAGTTTTCTCCTTATTCGTACATTACCATTTGATCCTGAGGTTTTGACTTAGTGTACTAAATAGGTGAATGGTGGGAGCGAGCAGAAAAGAGAAAAGGCATTCAGGAACTCAAAGCGTGGAGATGAAGGATTAGACAGATATGGAATGACTCCCCCTACATCCCCTCCCCTCTCGCCTTAGGCGGTGTAGAAGTGAAGAGGAGGACGTGGCCATGGTTTTTAGCAAGAACATAGAGATGGTTAACTGCTGCCATGGGCAAACGTTTGGACGTAAACCTAAAGAGATGCTATCGAGCCTATTGTTAGATGCAGCCTGGAAGCATATCCTATTCTAAACTTTATCGTAATGCACCAATATTGTTTCACATTGATAACAGTTTCTGAGCCTTTGGAGTGTTTTCTTTTTGGTGTGAGTGCCAAGAATGTACCGTATTTTCCGGACCATAGGGCGCACAGGATTATAAGGCGCTTTAAAGGAGTCCTATTATTATTATTTTTCTAAATTGAAAACACTTCCTTGTGGTCTACATAACATGTAGTGGTGGTTCTTTGGTCAAAATGTTGCATAGATTGTTTTACAGATCATCTTCAAGCCGCTTTCTGACAGTCTCTTCCGGATTCGCTGTTTTGTGGGCGGTCTTATTTACATGGCTCACCTTCGACAGCGTCTTCTCCCCGTCATCTTTGTTGTAGCGGTGTAGCGTGCAAGAACGGGAGTGGAAGAAGTGTCAAAAGATGGAGCTAACTGTTTTAATGACATTCAGACTTTACTTAAATCAATAAATGAGCAGCATCTCCTCATCCGGAAACAACCACACCGGAAATGTGTCCCGTGAAAAACCGTCCGATCGGAACTCTCTAATAACTAAAGTTCCTTGGGTGAATAATGTAAACTCACTATACCGGTATGTTTTAGCGCTTTCATGGCGAGTTTACTGACAGATATAAGTAAGAACTTTACACTACTTTATATTAGAAATGGCAACAGCGGAGGATGAATGTCCCATAACAAGAAGATAGAGAAAAAGAAGAAGCTTATCGACTACGCCATCAGCGTGGACAAGTGCAATTTTTCAGTATTTACGCATATCCCAAATACAGATCAGCAGGTACCAGAAGGTAAGAAAAGTTGCTTTTCATAATATTGCGAAACAAAACACCAGATATGTCTTACCTTATACACACACCATAATAATACTCCTATGTTGAAGCACATCAAGCGGTGCGGCTTCATAGCTTACCAAAGTCGTACTAAAACATTTTGATAGATTTTTGAGCGCCGTGTGTAATGTTCTATATTCTCAATGGAATATTTAAAATGTTGGTGTTTACTTGAGACATATTGCCATCATAGTGGCAATATACACTTGTCTCTTATGTTTGACTCCCATCTACTGGTCACACTTATCATTACACCATGTACCAAATAAAATAGCTTTGAGGTCGGTAGCTCAACCAAACTTATTCCTTACATTAGGTGCACCGGGTTATAAGGCGCACTGTCGAGTTTTGAGAAAACAAAATGATTTTAAGTGCGCCTTAGTCCGGAAAATATGGTAATCAAAAGCAAACAGCTGGAATATTAATATTGAGCAGCTCAACATTCAAATGGCCCTTGTTATTGCAGTCTTCATAATTGGCTCTGCAGCACTTTACATGGGGTTTTAATAAGAATATCCCCAACCCAAAAGGGGAAATCCTCACCTTTGTGGACTGTTTTTCTTTTCTTTTTGTTGCCTTAATTATGGTTTGAGTTACTTTGTTGCTGACCCCTCCCACTACTGTGAATGGAATGTAGTGTACAAAAAAAGACGAGCTCTGCTGGATACTGCTGTTTCTGGTGTACATATCCTATGAGTCATACGTTGACATATTGTGTGTTTTAAATGCAGGATCTATCGTGGTGGACGGCCATGAGCTTCACGAGGAGGACCTGAGGCTGATGTACACTTTCAACCAGAGCGGTGACTCAGCGGCGCAGTACGAAGCCCACTCTGACTCACAGGTGAAGTGTCTGGGTGTAATACATCTGTACAGTGTCTTGCAAACATTACTTATAAAGGATACCATTTTTCTTTTTCCTTGACAGTCAAAACATTATAAATATTATTTTAACTAATGCTATTTTCAGGTTGTTTACTGTAGTGCAGTATTCAGGAGAAAATTAAAACACTTTACCAAAAGGTATCAAGGAGTTAAATGACTTGGAAATATAGTGTTTTATTTTAATTAAGATAAAACACTCTTTAGACCGCAAACGAGTTGAAACTGAACCAACTGTTTTGCCTCCATTGCTTCAAGACCTTGTCAATCAGAAATACTTTCCACAAGGAACTCTTAAATCATTCAATTAATCCAGGGGTTCTAAACCTTTTTGACCTTGGGGTCCAACTTTTCCACTACAGAGGGCCCAGCGGCCTACTCAAATATTAACACTGAATTAGTAATCTTACTCTTAATTTTAATCGTTTTCAATATTATATGTAACTTACTTACAGTTTACATCCTTGTGAAATTATATTAAAACGTGTTAATCACAAAGATGGGGGCGGTATGGCGTAGTGGGTAGAGCGGCCGTGCCAGAAACCTGAGGGTTGCAGGTTCGCTCCCCGCCTCTTGACATCCAAATCGCTGCCGTTGTGTCCTTGGGCAGGACACTTCACCCTTGCCCCCGGTGCCGCTCACACTGGTGAATGAATGATGAATGAATGATAGGTGGTGGTCGGAGGGGCCGTAGGCGCAAACTGGCAGCCTCGCTTCAGTCAGTCTACCCCAGGGCAGTTGTGGCTACAAATTTAGCTTACCACCACCAGGTGTGAATGAATGATGGGTTCCCACTTCTCTGTGAGCGCTTTGAGTATCTAATAATAGAAAAGCGCGATATAAAATCTAATGCATTATTATTTATTTATTAAAGATTATTATTTAACACACAAACCTTATCCATTAGGAAAAGACATTAACCAATGTTGATTATACATACTTGTCCTTTAAAGCTGACTTTGGCCCCTTCTACACTAAGCCGACGAAGGTTATCCAGGGTAAATCCCACCTAACCTTATCCTTGTCCACACACACACACACACACACACACACACACACACACACACACACACACACACACACACACACACACACACACACACACACGCCACCGTTTAAGACCCCCGCCCCCCTCCGTCCGCCAGCGCAACACGACCTAGTACGCATGCGTGCAAAAAAAGGGCTCGTCATAGCACTGTGCAATCTACTAATAAAAGTTTCAATCAATCAATCAATACCTCTGACCTGGAAGTGTATCCTTAACCTGTGTTTTAATGTAGACTATTGCCACATTTCTGTTAACAGTAAACCTTGCTTGCCTCACCATCAGCAGCTGTTAGAATATTGTAGTGAATCACACCTGGGCCATCATATGTGAATCATATCTTCAATGGACGTGTGAAAATAAACAATGTGATTAAGAACATTATACAACAATCAATCTAGGGATCTAGATATCTGGTCAGGACACTGTGCTTGTAGGCTGAAATTGGCGGTCGTACTTGACAGCTGCAACCACTTCATGGCTTCACAAAAGTTATGGAGTACAAAAATAGAGGTTGAGTAATCGCTTGACATACAACACCGACAATAACTGATAGTCTGCTTTGCCAGTCCAAATGCATTTGCTGTTTTCCCTCGTCCACGGGAGCCCGCATTCTCGTTGTCTCCCCTTCGACAAATGGACAAAGTTTTTCGCTAAGTAGAATCACAGCTGACCTGGACATTCGAAAGTTCTCTTGCCGTTTCTCTGGCACAACACACTCGTTGACAAACATATCCCACCAGGCTGCCGTTCTTCCAGGCCTTATCCAAAACCGTCGCTCAACATTGCAATGTTGCTGTCTAAAATGTGTTGTATCCGAAATAGCTGCAATCGCGCGTTTCCTTTTTTTAAGGTATTCATGTGTGATTTCCACAAGCGTCTGTTATGAAGCTGGCTGTGGCGCGGTCTTTCTGACGTCACTTCCTGTGTGGGGCACGGTCTTTCTGGCGTCACTTCCTCTCCAAACTCAGTTTGTAAACGATCAATGAGTCCATACAAAGCTAAGAGCCGGAGATTCAAGAAATAGACGGGGCACTTGCCCGTGTAGAAGCCTTAAACGATGGTTTTGTGTGGCCGAAACGGGGCTAAAGTTAAATAATTATTCGTTTAATGGGTTGTCCGACTTAATGTAGACAAGGTCTTTGAAACAACCTTGCAGAGTAGTTGTATTTGTAAATTGAGACATCATTGATGTCTAATGTTGGATCAACATTGTTGGTTGGAAAATGGCCCAAATTCAATGGGCAAATCAAGATCAGAACCAGACAATAAACAATGTAAAAAAGCATGCTGTTTCAACATTGTCTGTGTTGCAGAATATTGGTTGAGATATGACCAAAATTCAATAGTCAAATCAACATCAGAACCTGAAATATGTAATCGTTTGACAGCACCAATATAACAGATATTTCCTCAATAACCATGTTAGCCACACCCCCTTGGATAGCCACACCCACCAAAAGACATGTGCATTTCATTGTCCAACTGGCGCAGCTCGAGAGGCACAATTATATCACAGAGAAACATTGATATTTGCATTTTAATGATGTGCTGTATTTGAATATTTAAATAGTCACTGTAATACACGTGGGTGAACATTTGAAATCTTACTGACACAGTAGTCATGATGCACACATACAAGTACAAAACCACCAAGATTAAGATTGTGTCGGGCAGAGAACAAATTATAGTGTGCCCGCGTCTGACAGCCTTCTCTCACACACCACGAGTGCAATGCAGGGAATCATCTCTCAGCTAAGTGGAAACCAGGACGTCTGGCTTTCCCACAGGCCATCACTAATCAGTGCTCTACCAAGCGTATATATACACCCACACACGCACACACACACAGCGCGCAACTGCACGTTAATACCAGTTTACCGAGCTACTTTTTTAATTTGCCGCTATTCTCGCCTGCTCTTTCCTTCTCTACCTCCCATCTGTCTGCAGCGCTCTCGGCTCAGTGTTGCCTTCACCCCGGTTGCCTCTTTCCCTTCCCCTACCCTCTGCATATGCAGAGGGTAGGGGAAGGGAAAGAGGCACATTAACACCTGCCAATAACACATTAATCTTGTGTATATACACATTGTCGCCTCTTTACACAAAGATCATGAGAAATTGATGCATAAGCTCAACCTGTGCCTTGCACACTCAAACCATGGGAACCAATTGCTTTAACTTTGCGATATCCGCCCAAAAGCCTCAAAAAATTAAATAATTGTATTTTACAGTATATATTGTACAGTGGTTTCTCAATTTTTGTTAGTAATGCTAGAAGGTTTAAAAAACATTAACTTATTTATTATACCGTTCAGAATAGGCTTGTGCTGTATTTAAGGTGAAGTCACAAGTGAAGTGGTTATTGTTTTTTTGGCGATACCTAATGGCCACAATCATTTATTAGGTTAAGCTTATGATGCAGTAAGTTGAATGATACGGGCACATTTGTTACTGGATACCTTTTTAATATGCTTTGCCTTGGAGACTTTGTATATTTAAGTAATATACAACTATAATTACTTGATTTGATTGCATACACTACCGTTCAAAAGTTTGGGGTCACCCAAACAATTTTGTGGAATAGCCTTCATTTCTAAGAACAAGAATAGACTGTCGAGTTTCAGATGAAAGTTCTCTTTTTCTGGCCATTTTGAGCGTTTAATTGACCCCACAAATGTGATGCTCCAGAAACTCAATCTGCTCAAAGGAAGGTCAGTTTTGTAGCTTCTGTAACGAGCTAAACTGTTTTCAAATGTGTGAACATGATTGCACAAGGGTTTTCTAATCATCAATTAGCCTTCTGAGCCAATGAGCAAACACATTGTACCATTAGAACACTTGAGTGATAGTTGCTGGAAATGGGCCTCTATACACCTATGTAGATATTGCACCAAAAACCAGACATTTGCAGCTAGAATAGTCATTTACCACATTAGCAATGTATAGAGTGTATTTCTTTAAAGTTAAGACTAGTTTAAAGTTATCTTCATTGAAAAGTACAGTGCTTTTCCTTCAAAAATAAGGACATTTCAAAGTGACCCCAAACTTTCGAACGGCAGTGTATATTGACACATATGGTTTTTGACTGCAATATTGTTTAATTTGGGACATTTATTACATATGTCTAGCTTGTGCGCGATTGTGTGCTTATTAGGGTTGTACGGTATACCGGTATTAGTATAGTACTGTGATACTAATGAATCATAGTCGGTACTATACCGCCTCTAAAAAGTACCGGTCCTCAGACCCCTCGTCGTTGTCACGTCGTGACATTGCTGGTTTACGAACAGACGAGCATGTTCGGCAGCGCACAATCACGGAGTACTTACAAGCAGACAGTGTGTAGACAGAAAAGGGAGAACGGACGCATGTTGGCTTAAGAACTAAGGATAAAGGTGAAGTTATAACACTGAAACAACCTCAGGAAGAGGTGCTTTAAGACATGGCTAGCTAGCTAGCGGCTAACGGCCGTCTGCAGTCTGCAGTGTTTTAGCTACTTCTAAATCACTAATCCTTGCCTCCATGGCGGATCAAAGGATGTTTCTTACAAGTATCATCCCTGCAGGACGAGGAATAGCTAAACATGCTTCACACACCGTAGCTCACCGGCGCCACAATGTAAACAAACGGCATTGGTGGATCTATACCTGACATCTACTGTAATGATACCAATTACAGGAGCATATCTAGTCGATACTACTATGATTAAATCAATATTTTTTATCATCACAAAATTTTATTTCATTTTTAAAAAATTTATATTACCGTATGTTTATAAACTCAGGAAATATGTCCCTGGACCCATGAGGACTTTGAAAATATGACCACTGTATGATCCTGTAACTACTTGGTATCTGACTGATACCCAAATTTGTGGTATCATTCAAAACTAATGTAAAGCATCCAAACAACAGAAGAATAAGTGATTATTACATTTTAACAGAAGTGTAGATAGATCATAGAACATGTTAAAAGAGAAAGTAAGCAGATATTAACAGTAAATGAACAAGTAGATTAATAATTAATTTTTTACCACTTGTCCTTAATAATGTTGACAAAATAATAGAATGATAAATGACACAATATGTTACTGCATATGTCAGCAGACTAAATTAGGAGTCTTTGTTAGTTTACTTACTAATAAAAGACAAGTTGTCTTGTATGTTCACTGTTTTATTGAAGGACAAACTTGCAATAAGAAACATATGTTTAATGTACCGTAAGATTATTTGTTCAAATAAAGCCAATAATGCCATTTTTTGTGGTCCCCTTTATTTAGAAAAGTATCAAAGTACCGGAAAGTATCGAAATACATTTTGGTACCGGTACCAAAATATTGGTATCAGGACAACAATAGTGCTTAGATGTGTGTAGCTGCTAGCTTGTAGTACCCTGTAGCCTATAAGTACCATGAACCATTGAAGGACATTATGTTAATGGGCTTTCCAGCTAGTATCAGAGCACTTATATTGACAATTAAATGCATGCCCAATTGTCCATATGATCCGTTTTTTTTTCTGATATCAGACTTATATCGGATTGGAACAACCTTAATTGTTTCCCATAAGAAACATTGTAAATCGAATTAATTTGTTCCAGACACCCAAAATTGTGTCGCAATCAACAATATGTATATTTATTGTCGCTCATCACCAACAATCTGTCTCTCTTTTGTTTTCTTCTCCTGGCTGTGCTGCGTAGGTGCTTGTGCTGCTGGACGTCAGCCCCGACCAGTCCATGATGGATGAGGGCGTGGCCAGGGAGGTCATCAACCGCATTCAGAAACTACGCAAAAAGGTGGGGCGTCTTTTTTCGAGGAGCAAAACTAATTATGTTACAGAATGTCAACACTCCCCTATTGAATGTGGCTACTAGTGCTTAATGAATTACATCATGTTTCTTTATCATTACATCGATAACATTCTGCCTTCACAGGGATATTAATGCTCCGTTTTGACTGACAGTATCAGAGAGGTATTAATTTAACAGTAAAGATGTACACCGTTTATTATGAATGCAGTTTGCCTGTCTAAAGTATCTCTGTTTTCATATTTATAATAACAAAAAACATTATTAGTCATTTAATATTATAGGAGTTTTCAAAGTGTTGCACACTGAGTCTCCCCTTAGAACAGTGCTTCTCAAATATTTTCTGGTACGCCCCCCGCCCCCGGAGGAAAAATAAAATCTTTTGTGCCCCCATACTCTCCACCGTAACTATAAATAGTATAATTTGTCTATAAAATTGTTATAACTTTACATCTGCATTACATTGCAAGTTTATTAACATAAAGGGAAACAACCCACCTGGCTTTCCTCGTCTCCCACCGTGGTTACTGTGAAGCCATGTTCTACATACGCTTCATCATATTCTGGTAAGGCAAACAAAAAGCATGTTCCCCGAGGTCAGAATGGAATGGCACTTCAAGTTCATATGTGAGTCAAGGCAGGTGGCCAAATAGTTTTGGCAATATAGTGTATCTACCCGATACTTATTGTGCACCCCTAATAATAATTTATTATTTACACAAGAATTAGTTTTTGTTACAGGTTTTTATGGAAATGTCCAGTGAGTGTATATTGTAACTTGTCAAACTTCTGATAGTCAACACGATCAATCAAAAGTAAACAAACACCAAATTGGTTGCATAATTAAAGCAGAATTTCACTTTTAACTCCACAATTTCCATCCAGCATAAACTGAGTTGTTTGTTGTTTTTCCTCCTTCCTTTGATCCCCCACCGCGGCCCCTTTACTCAACTTCATTTTTACGGCTCTCATGTTAATTTGATTGGTTGCGAAATCTTTCCATTTGCGCGTCACAGTTAGACGTTTTTCTCTCCATCATAAGGCAGGATTAATGGCAGCTTAATTAGAGTCTGGCCTCTTTCAGATTCTCGCATCGGCGCTTTGAAGTGCTCTGCGGAGTAAAGACGGATTAGCCAGCAGCCTCTTGTTTTCTCAAGAAACAAACAGGGTTTTTTTTCTTTTCCGTCCGCACAGTAGTAACAACAGCAGCAGCAATAGCAGCGTTGTTGGTTGGATCCCGGCCAGGCTGCATTCCAACTCTTATTTCAAACCGCGATCAGTAAGGAATTTTCCACCGCGAGGAAGGGACTTAGTTTACAAGTGTTCTTTATATGTGGGGTAGTACTGCGCTCTACTTGTGTGCACGTACAGTAAGTATTGTTATCATCTTATGCAAGGCTGGGAAGCAGGAGGTCAACTCCTTCTTTATAAGGATCTTCTCTACTGACTGGAGTTCTCCCTGTTAACTATCCACACTCTCGCGTGCACGCACACACACAGAGAAGTGGTAGCCCCCATCAGCAAAGGGTCAGTACCTTGACTTGGCAGAAAAAGCCTATAAACCTTTCTCCATTGATTGACTGCTTCTCTGTATCCAACTGTATTCCTCTGCCCTTGAGCTGCGTGCTGCAATTGCAGTATATACAGTAGTTACTGTCATGAAATTGCACCGGCCTGCACTTGCAGAGTAGGATGAAATCAATGTTTTTCAGCATGTCATCCAATAAATAAATAGAAATCTACACTCAATGCAGTTATTGGTTCTCACAGTTTTTGTTCTTTCTAATCCTACCATCTCATGTCTTCCTCCTGTGATGTTAATCTGGGGCTGGGTGATATATCGAGTTTGTAAGATATATTGATACATTTTCAAACAAGATATGAATTAAGAAAATATCGTAATATCAATATAATTTATTTCACGTTAAAATTACCAAACGCCGCTTATTTGTTGTGTTCCTTGTTCTCCCCCGTTTCCTCTCCATGGGCTACTAAACCCCTTCCTCCTTCCAAGACGTGCTAGCACGTATAAGAACATCCATGATTGGTTGGTTGTTTACTATGATGAGTCACGATTGGCTAGGGATAAGCCAATCAGGGGCAAAATAGGGCGGGTCATCGAACCAGGAAGGGAATTAAAAAGTGCCTGCGTGCAAATGTATTTTTCTATCTAAGTTTGATACATTTTGTATTATTTGCACAGCTGTTATTTATTTTACGTAGAAATACATTTTTTCTATTTTATTTATGTTATGTATTTCTGTGCTACTTAAACAGTTTATTTTCTGTGCTGTTAATACCCATCTTGACTAACTGGGTTAATAAAAGTGCCACTGACTGTTTACAGTACAGTTGTCATTCACTTAAATTTCACTGAATATCGCTCAAAAATGAATATCTTTAGATATATACTTTCACCGAAAAATATATCGAGATATATATCTAATATCGAGTTTAAGTAAAATTATATCGAGATGTACTTTTTTGTCCATATCACCCAGCCCTATGTTAATCCAATCATCCTTACCTTCCTTCTTGCAGGTAACCGCTTCCTCCGGATGTATCACAGTAGAAAACCTTTTGCTGAATTTTCTAATAAAAAAAAACAAAAAACACTTATTAAATTTATGCCCTGTTTCTCACCTAGGGCCAGTTGGTGCCATCCGACGAGATAACGGTGTACTACCGCTGTCAGCCAGAGGGGGAGTACTTGGACTCTGTAATCAAGGCCCACACAGACTTTATTCTGGCGACGACGAAAGCTCCCCTCAAGACCTTTCCAGTACCTAAGGCTGCTAGCGTCATTATCGAGGAGAAGATGCCGGTATGAGTGCAAATGTACACAATGTTACACATCCAAAGGTGTTTAAACGATTGGCATGTGTTTTTTTTTTGGCTGTTTTATGGCGCCACCACAGAAGTATACCAAATATGGACAGGAGGGTACATGTAATGCTAACCATATCTGAGAATACTCTTTCATTCAGTGTCATTGTATGCTTAGGGCAGGGGTCGGTAACCCAAAATGTTGAAAAGCCATATTGGACCAAAAATACAAAAACATATTCTGCCTGGAGCCGCAAAAAATTAACAGCCTTATATAAGTTTTATAATGAAGGCAACACATGATGTAAGTGTCTATATTAGCTATATTAGCCTACTATCAAAGGCTGACGCAAATCTTTGTTGACAGAAATGTTGTACTTTAATTCAACATTGTAAATCATTAGTAAAACGGAGGCTTCTCACAGGATGAGATAACTCCTGGAAATTACTGGTTTAGAATGGCCAAAGGTATAGATGTGTTGGGGCGTGGGGCGTGGTTGGGGGCGTGGTTATTTACAGCTAGAACTCACCAATATATATATATATATATATATATATATATATTTATTTATTTTATTTACATAAAAGAAATACTTGAATTTCAGTGTTCCGGTGGCTATCCATTAGATGGCAGTATTGTCCTGTTTAACTTCTCCGTTCATGATGAGTATCATTTCGGCCACCGTGTTCAATGGAGAAGTCTGTTCTACATATTTACAGGCAACATACACCTTCCCCTTCGAACTGTCCTGGATGAACTGAAATTGTTGTTTCCATTCGTTTGAATTCGTTAGGCAAGCTCAGTCTCAGGTCCGCATTGAGCTGGAGGGGGCGTGGCCTCCAGCTCCGGCTGAATACCGGGAGTTTGTCGGGAGAAAATCTCTGCCGGGCGGTTGTCGGGAGAGGCGCTGAATACCGGGATTCTCCCGCTAAAAACGGGAGGGTTGGCAAGTATGTGCTAACTGTAAATCAGGCACTATACATACAATGGAACCAACTACAATTTGGCGTTCAATCAGCAAAAGATGCCTTAAAAGTCAAAAAACTTTTTTTTTCCAAATGCACCGTAGTCAAAATTAAGATACGGGAACCAAATTTAGCCCGCCACATTGTATTTATGGCCCACAAAAGCCTAAAAATAATGTCACCATTTTTTTCTCGTGTCAAATCTCATTTGAAATTGATCATACTGTAGTTTTATACATTAACATGTAGACAGACATCCCTAATATACACTGGTTAAATACAACTTTTTTTTAAAGGAAATTTTAGGCCTACTACGCTACTGTATTTTAATGTTGGTCATGATGGTGGTGCTTAGAGAACCAAGTGTTTTCTGAAGTGGTACTTGGTGAAAAAAGTCTGAGAACCACTGCCTTATGGGATAAGTTGCTTTGAAGTCAATACAACTGTGTCATTGTGTTTGACATTGCAGGTTCTACTGTGTTAGCAAAAATACACAATTGTTAGTGTGTATTGATTGACGTATGTTTCCCCTTTTTTCGACCATGTTTGGTGCAGCTGAAGGGCTCACATTTGGAGCTAACGATTGTAAAGGGATCTTCGGGGCCTCGAGCTCCTTTAAACGGACCGGCGTGTGCTTACGTCAACCTCAGAGTGACCGTCAAGGGCAAAGAGCAAGGTTGAAGATAAAAAGATGGAAATGCACACTGCTTGTTGATTCTGATTTTAATTTGTTTCCCATATATCCTGCTTTCTTGTTCAGCGGGTGTTGTGCTGCTGGAGAACCCCAAAGGTGATAACGGTCTGGGGTTGGACAAGCTGAAGAGCGTGTGCGGCAACATTTTTGGAACCAACAACACCATTCTTAAAGTCTTTAACGACGGCAAAGGTGAACACTTTTTGTCTCAGATGTTACACTATTCCAACACAAACCGCGTTCAAATGAACGACAATGATAATGTGTTGTCAACATCTTTCCACAGAGTTGACCAAAACAACAAATCTGCAGACTCTGAGCGGCAAAACCTTGTTGATGACGACAGACTACGCCTCCCCCGGTCTTGACCCCAACAGCAGCGCCCCCTTGTGTCCTTACGTTAATCTGGTGCTCTGCAACGCACAGCCAGCTGGTAAGAGAACAAATTAAAAAAGAGTCACAATTCCCACAAATATAAACCACTTTAGTGCAACCTCCTAAATCGTACAATTCGGAATTTAAGCTGTCATGCATAATGTCACACAAGACCTTTCTAAATTGTAGGCTTTGGGAGCCTTCCATTTGTACTCTGAAGTCTGCACAAAGTCGAGGAGTTCTAGGATATAGAAGCTTCTGTAATATCCATTATTAGCACTTTTGACAATTTTTTGTCGCACTAAAACATCTGTAAACGTTATATTGTAGGACATTTATATATACAAAACCCAAAACCAGTGAAGTTGGCATGTTGTGTAAATGGTAAATAAAAACAGAATACAATGATTTGCAAATTCTTCTCAACTTATATTCAATTGAAAATAGACTGCAAAGACAAGATATTTAATGTTCGAACTGGTAAACTGTTATTTTTTGCAAATATTAGCTCATTTGGAATTTGATGCCTGCAACATGTTTCAAAAAAGCTGGCATAAGTGGCAAAAAAGACTGAGAAAGTTGAGGAATGCTCATCAAACACTTATTTGGAACATCCCACAGGTGAACAGGCTATTTGGGAACAGGTGGGTGCCATGATTGGGTATAAAATCAGCTTTCATGGCATGCTGAGTCATTCACAAACAAGGATGGGGCGAGGGTCACCACTTCGTATGCAAATTGTCGAACAGTTTAAGAACAACATTTCTCAACGAGCTATTGCAAGGAATTTAGGGATTTCACCATCTACGGTCCGTAATATCATCAAAAGGTCCAGAGAATCTGGAGTAATCACTGCACGTAATCACTGCACGTTGAATGCCTGTGACCTTCGATCCCTCAGGCGGTACTGCATCAAAAAGCGACATCGGTGTGTAAAGGATATCACATTATGGGCTCAGGAACACTTCAGAAAACCACTGTCAGTAACTACAGTTGGATGCTACATCTGTAAGTGCAAGTTAAAACTCTACCATGCAAAGCGAACGCCATTTATCAACAACACCCAGAAACGTTGCCGGCTTTGCTGAGCCCGCGCTCATCTAAAATGGATTTGTCAGTGATCTGACGAGTACACATTAAAGATTGTGTGGCGCATTATGCAGCGTAAAATACAACAACAGAGAGCCCGGACTGTTGAACAACTTAAGCTGTAAATCAAGCAAGAATGGGAAAGAATTCCACCTGAAGTTTAAAAAATTGCTCTCCTCAGTTCATAAACGTTTACTGAGTGTTGTTAAAAGGAAAGGCCATGTAACACAGTGGTAACAATGCCCCTGTGACAACTTTTTTGTAATGTGTCTAAGTTAATGATTATTTGCAAAAAAATAAGTTTCTCAGTTGGAACATTAAATATCTTGTCTTTGCAGTCTATTCAATTGAATAGATAGATAAAGTACTATCTATCTATCTATTCAATTGAATATAGGTTGAAAAGGATTTGCAAATCATTGTATTCTGTTTTTTTTTTACCATTTACGCAACATGCCAACTTCACTGGTTTTGGGTTTTGTAGTAATGTTTACTGTATTGTGAATCTAATTTTTTCATGTCTTTCATACGTTTTATATTGCTAGCAATGGCCTCGTTGGGTTACCTCTTCATCCACCGTATCTGAGGGTTGCAGAAAGAGTGCATATTTTTCCATAAGTTGTTTATATTTAGATGAGGCAAGCACATAAGTGGCCACCTTGATTTCCGACTTCATAACTGGAACGCTCTAAACTTGGCCATGACATCTTTCCCAGCTCCGACTTCCAATTTACGAGGTTAATGGAAAGCACCGTTTTTCTTTAGCACAAGGTGTCCTAACTTTGGGGTTTGGGTGTCAAGAAAAAACACTCAACATCAAAGCTTTGTGTTTTTCTTTTATAGTATGGCCTTTAATGTGTGTACAAGTAAAATGTAATCCATCCATCCATCCATCTTCTACCGCTTATTCCCTTCGGGGTCGCGGGGGGGCGCTGGAGCCTATCTCAGCTACAATCGGGCGGAAGGCGGGGTACACCCTGGACAAGTCGCCACCTCATCGCAGGGCCAACACAGATAGACAGACAACATTCACACTCACTCTAATGTGATTTCATTTATTTTTTATTTAAAATCTTTTATAGCCCCCACAAACAAGCCCCATCCATCCATCCATCCATCCATTTTTTTTTACTCCTAGACCCCTGCGGGGGGCTGGAGCCAGCTGCACTTTTTTTTTTTGTACACAACTCCAACTTAACTACATCAGCAGATACAATATATACAGGTACATATATGATACCAGTATTTAGTATTTAAAGAAAAAATATGGAATTAGATAAATAATAACCACTGCTAGAAAAGTTATTTTTGCCGCAGCCCAATTTTCTATTTATTCAATTCATTTAATAATAAAAACAATTTTCATTGTCAGTATCCATCCATCCATCCATCCATCTTCTTCCGCTTATCCGAGGTCGGGTCGCGGGGGCAGCAGCTTAAGCAGGGAAGCCCAGACTTCCCTCTCCCCAGCCACTTCGTCCAGCTCCTCCCGGGGGATCCCGAGGCGTTCCCAGGCCAGCCGGGAGACATAGTCTTCCCAACGTGTCCTGGGTCTTCCCCGTGGCCTCCTACCGGTCGGACGTGCCCTAACACCTCCCTAGGGAGGCGTTCGGGTGGCATCCTGACCAGATGCCCGAACCACCTCATCTGGCTCCTCTCGATGTGGAGGAGCAGCGGCTTTACTTTGAGCTCCCCCCGGATGGCAGAGCTTCTCACCCTATCTCTAAGGGAGAGCCCCGCCACCCGGCGGAGGAAACTCATTTCGGCCACTTGTACCCGTGATCTTGTCCTTTCGGTCATAACCCAAAGCTCATGACCATAGGTGAGGATGGGAACGTAGATCGACCGGTAAATTGAGAGCTTTGCCTTCCAGCTCAGCTCCTTCTTCACCACAACGGATCGATACAGCGTCCGCATTACTGAAGACGCCGCACCGATCCGCCTGTCGATCTCACGATCCACTCTTCCCTCACTCGTGAACAAGACTCCGAGGTACTTGAACTCCTCCACTTGGGGCAGGGTCTCCTCCGCAACCCGGAGATGGCACTCCACCCTTTTCCGGGCGAGAACCATGGATTCGGACTTGGAGGTGCTGATTCTCATCCCAGTCGCTTCACACTCAGCTGCGAACCGATCCAGCGAGAGCTGAAGATCCTGGCCAGATGAAGCCATCAGGACCACATCATCTGCAAAAAGCAGAGACCTAATCCTGCAGCCACCAAACCAAATCCCCTCAACGCCTTGACTGCGCCTAGAAATTCTGTCCATAAAAGTTATGAACAGAATCGGTGACAAAGGGCAGCCTTGGCGGAGTCCAACTCTCACTGGAAACGTGTCCAACTTACTGCCGGCAATGCGGACCAAACTCTGGCACTGATCATACAGGGAGCGGACCGCCACAATCAGACAGTCCGATACCCCATACTCTCTGAGCACTCCCCACAGGACTTCCCGAGGGACACGGTCGAATGCCTTCTCCATGTCCACAAAACACATGTAGACTGGTTGGGCAAACTCCCATGCACCCTCAAGGACCCTGCCGAGAGTATAGAGCTGGTCCACAGTTCCACGACCAGGACGAAAACCACACTGTTCCTGAATCCGAGGTTCGACTATCCGGCGTAGCCTCCTCTCCAGCCCACCTGAATAGACCTTACCGGGAAGGCTGAGGAGTGTGATCCCACGATAGTTAGAACACACCCTCCGGTTCCCCTTCTTAAAGAGAGGAACCACCACCCCGGTCTGCCAATCCAGCGGTACCGCCCCCGATGTCCACGCGATGCTGCAGAGTCTTGTCAACCAAGACAGCCCCACAGCATCCAGAGCCTTAAGGAACTCTGGGCGGATCTCATCCACCCCCGGGGCCTTGCCACCGAGGAGCTTTTTAACTACCTCAGCAACCTCAGCCCCAGAAATAGGAGAGCCCACCACAGATTCCCCAGGCACTACTTCCTCATAGGAAGACGTGTTGGTGGGATTGAGGAGGTCTTCGAAGTATTCCCTCCACCGATCCACAACATCCGCAGTCGAGGTCAGCAGAACACCATCCTCACCATACACGGTGTTGATAGTGCACTGCTTCCCCTTCCTGAGGCGGCGGATGGTGGTCCAGAATCGCTTCGAAGCCGTCCGGAAGTCGTTTTCCATGGCTTCCCCGAACTCCTCCCATGTCCGAGTTTTTGCTTCCGCGACCGCCGAAGCCGCACACCGCTTGGCCTGTCGGTACCTGTCCGCTGCCTCAGGAGTCCTATGAGCCAAAAGAACCCGATAGGACTCCTTCTTCAGCTTGACGGCATCCCTCACCGCCGGTGTCCACCAGCGGGTTCTAGGATTACCGCCACGACAGGCACCAACTACCTTGCGGCCACAGCTCCAATCAGCCGCCTCGACAATAGAGGTGCGGAACATGGTCCATTCGGACTCAATGTCCAGCACCTCCCTCGTGACATGTTCAAAGTTCTTCCGGAGGTGGGAATTGAAACTCTCTCTGACAGGAGACTCTGCCAGACGTTCCCAGCAAACCCTCACAATGCGTTTGGGCCTGCCAGGTCTGTCCGGCATCCTCCCCCACCATCGCAGCCAACTCACCACCAGGTGGTGATCGGTAGAAAGCTCCGCCCCTCTCTTCACCCGAGTGTCCAAAACATGAGGCCGCAAATCCGACGACACAACTACAAAGTCGATCATGGAACTGCGGCCTAGGGTGTCCTGGTGCCAAGTGCACATATGGACACCCTTATGTATGAACATGGTGTTTGTTATGGACAATCTGTGACGGGCACAAAAGTCCAATAACAAAACACCGCTCGGGTTCAGATCCGGGCAGCCATTCTTCCCAATCACGCCTCTCCAGGTTTCACTGTCGCTGCCAACATGAGCATTGAAGTCCCCCAGTAGAACGAGGGAATCACCCGGGGGAGCACTCTCAAGTACTCCCTCGAGTGAATCCAAAAAGGGTGGGTAGTCTGAGCTGCGGTTTGGCGCGTAAGCGCAAACCACAGTCAGGACCCGTTCCCCCACCCGAAGGCGGAGGGAAGCTACCCTCTCGTCCACCGGGTTGAACTCCTACATGCAGGCTCTGAGCCGGGGGGAAACAAGAATTGCCACCCCAGCCCGTCGCCTCTCACTGCCGGCAACGCCAGAGTAGAAGAGAGTCCAGCCCCTCTCGAGAGAACTGGTTCCAGAGCCCTTGCTGTGCGTCGAAGTGAGTCCGACTATGTCTAGTCGGAACTTCTCCACCTCGCGCACTAGCTCAGGCTCCTTCGCCCCCAGCAAGGTGACGTTCCACGTCCCAAGAGCTAGCTTCTGTAGCCGAGGATCGGACCGCCAAGTGCCCTGCCTTCGGCTGCCGCCCACCTCACATCGCACCCGACCTCTATGACCCCTGCTATGGGTGGTGAGCCCATTGGAGGGGGAACCCACGTTGCCTCTTCGGGCTGTGCCCGGCCGGGCCCCATGGGGACAGGCCCGGCCACCAGGCGCTCGCCATCGTGCCCCACCTCCGGGCCTGGCTCCAGAGGGGGGCCCCGGTGACCCGCGTCCGGGCGAGGGAAATCTGGGTCCATAAGTTTTATTTTTCATTGAGGTCTTCGAGCTGCTCTTTGTCTGATCCCTCACCTAGGACCAGTTTGTCTTGGGAGACCCTACCAGGGGGCATAAAGCCCCCGGACAACATAGCTCCTAGGATCATTGGGACACGCAAACTCCTCTACCACGGTAAGGTGGCAGTAATTCTCCCCAAATATGTTTTGATATATGAGGATACTCCTCAACCGTTCATGCGGCCACACACCCTCTCCCCCCTTTTTTTTACTCCTCCTTGCATTGGTCGGTCGCCTGCAGTACATCTCCTTTGCTTGCCTGTCAAAACTTTACATTTTTGGCCAGGACATCCTGATTTTGTCCTTTCCTGGCGTATTCCTGGTCCCTTTGTGTGTGTTTTTGCTACTGCATTGATCGAGTCGCACGACAAGCCCCCGTCTACAATTCCCGCAGTGTGGGCTCATTAAAGGAACCCCGTGAGTTTCATGTTTTCTGATTCAATCAAATAACGTGACAGAGATGGATGAACATAAGGACAACAGAAAATATATCTTTACCAAAAATCAAAACTTTGTGTCAATATCTTGACAAATAGGAGACTTATGTAGTTAAAGAACAGGCCTAAGCTCACACATTCCCATTTTTTCTGTAACTTCCAGGAATAAATTATGTGCGCCAGCTTGAAAAATGTCTCAACTTTAAGCCACATAAAGGTGCCCAGCGGAGACTTAGACAAACTTTATTGATCCACAAGGGAAATTGTTCCACACAGTAGCTCAGTTACAAAGGATGGAAAGGATAACGCAGGTATAAAGTAGACTAAAAATGTACCATAGTAGCAATATAAAATGTAACATATGTAATATTTACATATTATATATACAGTATAAAATATATACTGATATATTATATCATTATATTGTAATCTATTTTCATATAATATATACAATATATAACAAATCCCAATTGCCATGTACAATATTACAGTATATGTAACAGCTGCAGCAACAAACAAAAAAAGGAAAAGTACAGCATAAAATGGAGAGTAGATCCAGCAGAAAATATACATTATAAACAAAGAGAGGTAGCTAACATGGAAGCGGTCAGGTAATAGACAGATATCATCTATTGCTGTATGACGAGTGATTGTACAGCTGGAAGAAGGAGTTCTTGAATCGAACACTGTGGGAACGAAGCTGAAGGAGCCTGTTGGAGTATGAACTCCACTGTCTCTCAATTGTCTGGTGGAGTGGGTGGGCAGGATTGTCCATGATGGCGAGCAGTTTGTCCAGTGTCCTCCTGTCCCTCACTGACGCAAACGCCTCCAACTGCGTGCCAATAGTTTGGCCGGCTTTCCGGATCAGTTTGTCAAACCGGTTTAAGTCCCTTTTGCTTGTGCTGCTCCCCCAACAAAACACTGCAAAGTACAGGGCACTGGCCACAACAGACTGAAAAATATCTCCCAACAGCTTGCTGCACACATGAAAGGACCTAAGCTTCCTCAGAAAAAAAGTCTGCTCATGCCCTTCTTGTATACAGCTGTGCTGTTTTCTTTCCAGTCCAGTCTGCTGTTCAGGTGGACTCCAAGATCAGAATCAGAAATACTTTATTACGGTAATCCCCGAGGGCAAGTTAAGATTTTCAGCACAATCCCATTCAAGATCAGACAAACATTACAGGGAGACAGAACAGGATCGCTGACGGGTCTGCCAACTTCCGGCGCCCCCCTAATAAAAAAGGTAAGAAACAGGTAAACGTTTGGGGGTGAGAGAAAAAAAATCAGTCTAAGCCTGGGCCCCTGGATAGAGGTCCAGACTGAGGCCAAAGAAAAAAAAACCTCAAAACCCTAGCACACATAAACATTGAAGAGGGAAAGAGGGAAACATCAAAGAACACAAAGGACATTAAAGACATTAAAAGAGCAGAGCTGATGCAAACAGCCACTTCTACATACAGCCACAAAAGTAAAACAACAACAAAAAAAACTAAACATACACACTGTGATGGCCTCTGCAGTGTTCCATGCCATCGTCTGCTGGGGTGGGGGTAGCATGGCCAGAGACAGGAGCAGACCCAACAAAGCAACCAAGTGAGCCGACTCCACCCACTAACTCTCGGCCAGTGTCCAGTCTGCATGGATGAGCGAGGATACGTCCAAGGAGACCGAGGTGTCCGATACCTGCTCATTCAGCCAAGACACTGTGAAGCTTGTCCGTCCTGGCGCTGAGCCCTGTCTCTTCTTCCGCATCTCCTCCAGTCTCTCCAAACGGACTCTGGTGTGGCAGAGACCCAGCAGCTGGTCTTCATGGCCAAAAGGCTCCCGGTTGTACTGCCCCACAACTGCCACCTCCCGGCCCTGGATGTTGATGGGCTCTAAAGCATTGTTTTATTACATTTTTCAGGGTTCCTTACAAGCAGTATTAAAACCATTAACCGTCATAAATGTTTATAAAATTTAGTAGATGGCGATTTATTGTGTAGAGTAACCTTATAGTTTTCCAATTTTCCCAGGAGATTTCCAATATTTTAAATTGCAAATGTCGATGTTACTCTTAGACACACGTAATAAAGGTGTTTGTGAAATCCCCTGATGTTTTTGGTGCTACATTAACCACAACATTAGCACTCCATAACATTATGTCGCTACTGGGCCATCCATCCATCTTCTTCCGCTTATCCGAGGTCGGGTCGCGGGGGCAGCAGCCTAAGCAGGGAAACCCAGACTTCCCTCTCCCCAGCCACTTCGTCCAGCTCTTCCCGTGGGATCCCGAGGCGTTCCCAGGCCAGCTGGGAGGCCGACGTTTCCTAAATAAATATGTTGGAGAAAAAAACTTAAAAGCTTTGTCCCGCTGTTTTTTACTGACATATTTTAATCATGTTTAGATAACTTTTACTGCAAATGAATATCGGCTCCAAATATCGATTATCGGCCTCTTTGACTGCCAATAATCAGAATCTGTATCGGCCTTTAAAAAACATATCGGTCAATCTACCGTATTTTTAGGACTATAAGTCGCAGTTTTATTCATAGTTTGGCCGGGGGTGCGACTTATACTCAAGAGCGACTTATGTGTGAAATGATTAACACATTACTGTAAAATACCAAACAATATTATTTAGCTAATTCACGTAAGACACTAGATGTATAAGATTTCATGGGATTTAGCGATTAGGAGTGACAGATTGTTTTGTAAACGTATAGCATGTTCTATATGTTATAGTTATTTGAATGACTCTTACCATAATATGTTACGTTAACATACCAGGCACGTTCTCAGTTGGTTATTTATGCGTCATATAACGTACACTTATTCAGCCTGTTGTTCACTATTCTTTATTTATTTGAAATTGCCTTTCAAATGTCTATTCTTGGTGTTGGGTTTTATCAAATAAATTTCCCCCAAAAATGCGACTTATACTTGAGATCGAATTTAAAAAAGTAAACAATGGGGGTATAAATGGAAACAAAATAGAAAAATATTACAGTGCGACTTATATATGTTTTTTTCCTTCTTTATTATGCATTTTCGGCCCGTGCGACTTATACTCCGAAAAATACGGTAGTAAAGATTGCCACACCCTGGACAAAGCATGCATTGAAAAACATCCGAGCATACCTCAGTCATTTTCTCCAACATCAAAGATTTGCATGTGTGATGCTTTTTTTTAGATTTTTCTTGCGACAATCATTCCTAAAAGACTCGATGATGATGATGATGATTGCTGTCAATAGAAGAACGTGTGAATTGGACAACATGTCACTCTCATTCAAAGCAATCCAGCATTGTCTCAATACTTTTGTCAAAATCATCACTTGTCCTTCAAAGTAAAGGTGTGTTCTGTCCCAAATATTTTAGGATGGTGCAGTTTGACCTGAGACCAGACAATTTCAAAATTCTAACAGGTCAACCAGCGCCCAAAAGCGTTGGACCTTAGGTCTTCTTCCATGCATTGCTTGGTGGTTGTTTTGCATCAAAGCGCCTCCTTCTGGTCGGCTAGATCAATGTCCTCATTTGTAGACTCATTAGTAAAGTTTGTCTGCCTCCTGCAGAGTGCCAAACAGGAGAAGTGGCTACCCTCCTGCTGGTCAACCCAGCTGGCCAAAAAGGGTTGGATTATTCGGACCTGCTGTTAGAGGTTGCCAAGGTTTTTGGCCTGCGCAGCAGACTGCTCAGACTGTACCTGGACCAGGAGCTCAGTCGAGGTAAGATACAAAGATGGTACTGTTTTGCTATCTAGTTTAGTCACTGGTTTGGAAGTTGTAAGAACTCTGGAGCGATTATTAGGTAAATTGTCATATCAGCGAATGTGATAGACTTGTCTATGATCAGGCGTGTGCAACGGTACGTGACAGTCCAGGTTCAATACCTACTTCAGTTTTAAGGTCACGGTTTGTTTAAAGGGAACAAAATGCAAAACAAAAAACTGCTTACTTTTAATGATTTTTAAAATCAAGCATAAAAACTTGCAAACTACGAGACCATAGGCCTGGGGCGATAATCCATTAAGCGATAAATTAAAATAAACGTGCTAATTTTGTTGTCCTCGATCAGTTTCGTGCGTGTTCGTTGTCCTCAAAACAAGATGAAAGAGGGTTCACTCTGTGCACCGGTCTTAATACCTGGACAGGTTTGTTCCATAGTGGAACCAAACAAAAGGAAACACAACAAACTTGGATGCCCTCCTAAAACATAACCACCCAACCCAGTTTTCCCAATTTGGGAAAAAATCTTACCTTGAATTGTTCAATATTTATTTAAATGTGGTTTTGTTTGACAAGACCTGATAATTCATCTTGTTTATGATATGATCTATTCATTTCCTCCACTATCTGAATTTTTTTAGTTTTCCTTGTCTTTTCTGAACACATTCCCCTCATAGGATGAACAAATATACTACAGTACTAAGACTACAGTGGTCATAAACAGTTAGCATCTACAGCAGGGGTGCCCAAAGGATATCAAACAAGGTATCCACAGGATATCAAATTTGACTAAAGAGAGGGAGTAAATGTCGTAACAAAAGTGTCTGTATGTAAACCTGTCTAAGGATTATTAGCTTTGCAGCAGAAAGCTACACCTCCGGGGCGAAGCGGCGCGTCTGGCCTTGGTACGGAGAACAATTAGCCCATGTAGAACAATCTTACCAACATTATTAAGAAAATATTCTTGTGTGCATACAACTAGTTTTTGTTGTTTGTGGCAGGCCAAAATAGATGACCAGCCATATTAAACACACAACGATACACCAGGAAGCAGCAATCGCTTTCTAGTGACAACAAAAATTTTAGGTAGATAAAAATGATCTATTACACTCTAAAGACTATCTAAATGTAGGTCTTCTGTATCAAAATATGATATTTAACAAAAGTGGAGACATTCTATGTGGAAAAATGTATGCTCAGCAGCAGCCGTGGGGACCCCCATGTAGTCAAATGGTACTATCTTATGCCTATAATATTTACAAGATGCTAAAATACATTTCCAAGACGCTAAAACAGCCAGATAAACACGGCAAGGATTGAATAGTTCAGTGAGGTCCTTGGGTTTGTGTCAGCTTTAGCTCTGGCATAGCGACAAACTTGACGTCGTTAACAAAGTTTCCGTAGTTGAATGGGCATAAGAATCATTAGTTTCCACAAGGGAGCAGTGAGGGGAGCCTCCTGCCCGAACGAACTGACAGAGGCGGCTCGTCCCAGCTTCAGTCCACCGGAGATGTTTGGTGGCACGACAAGCTTTGTGTTCGACGACTGGTGTCTTGGGAGGAAGGAAGGGGGTTCAATGTCAGCCAATTCGACTGCACGCTTGATAGTCGAATCAGATTCTGGCGAATTGAATGATTTTGTTCCCATACTGTACCCAAAATGAACCAAACAGTGACCTAAAACCGAGGTACGTAGCGAACAGTATTGTTAAAGTACAGCCTATTTACCAAGTGGTGTGGCGTGGCTCCGATAAAAGAGCGGCCGACCATTAACTTGAGGGTTCCTAGTTCGAATCCAGTTTCCGCCTTCCACGTCACTGCTTTTGGGCAAGACACTTCACCAACCTGGCTACCCGTGCGCTCCCCCGCACTGGTGTAAATGTGGCTTAAATGTAGATAATGGGTCTCTCAATGTACAGCACTTTGAGTCACTAGAGAAAAGGCACTATATAAATATAAATCACTTCACTACCAAATGTACCGACTGAAAAAGGAACACATGTACCGTATTTTCGGGACTATAAGGCGCACTTAAAATCCTTTTTTTTTATTTTCAAAACTCGACAGTGCGCTTTATAATCCGGTGCGCCTAATGTAAAAAATAAGTTTGGTTGAGTTTACCCACCTCGAAGTTATATTATTTGGTACAAGGTGTAGTGGTAAGTGTGACCAGTAGATGGCAGTCAAACATAAGAGATACATGTAGACTGCACTATGATGGCAATATGTCTCAAGTAAACAACACCAACATTTTAAATGTTCCATTGAAAATATAGAACATTACACACGGCGCTCAAAAATCTATCAAAATGTTTTAGTACGACTTTGGTAAGCTATGTAGCAGCACCGCTTGATGAATTGTCGGTGCATTAAACATAGGAGTATTATTATGGTGTGTGTATAAGGTAAGACATTATCTGGTGTTTTGTTTCGCAATATTATGCAAAAGCAACTTTTCTTACCTTCTGGTACCTGCTGATCTGTATTTGGGATTTGTATAAATCCCAAGAAATTGCGCACGTCCGCCTTTGTAGTCCGTGGCGACGCCGTAGTCGATAAGCTTCTTCTTTTTCTTTATCTTCTCGTTATGTGACATTCATCCTCTACTGTTGCAATTTCTAATATAAAGTAATGTAAAGTTCGTAGTTATATCTGTCAGTAAACTCGCCATGAAAGCGCTAAAACATACCTGTGTAGTGAGTTTACATTAATCACCCAAGGAACTTTAGTTATTAGAGTTCCAGTCGGATGGTTTTTCACGGGACACATTTCCTGTGTTGTTGTTTCCGGATGAGGAGATGCTGCTCCGTTATTGATTGAAGTAAATTCTGAATTTCATTAAAACAGTTAGCTCCATCTTTTGACACTTCTTCCACTCCCGTCCTTGCACGCTACACCGCTACAACAAAGATGATGGGGAGAAGACGCTGTCGAAGGTGAGCCACGTAAATAAGACCGCCCACAAAACGGCGCATCCTGAAGTGACTGTCAGAAAGCGTCGTGAAGATGATCTGTAAAACATCATCTATGCAACATTTTGACCAAAGAACCACCATTACATGTTATGTAGACCACAAGGAAGTGTTTTACATTTAGAAAAAAATAATAATAATATAACTAATTTAATGTGCCCTTATATATGAAAACGGATCAAAAATAGACCATTCATCGGCAGTAAGCCTTATAAGCCGGTGCGCTCTATGGTCTGGAAAATACGGTACTGTTACAGCCCTACTTGGTATGATCACCTTCTTTTATGGATCCTTTTTTATCGTAACACTTTTCTGCTGACTCACACTCACACAGTGAAGACTATTAACCAAGCCACTTGTCATCTTTTTTCTTTCAGAGGTGCCGGCAGATTCGGCAGTAAAATCTCTGGACACCGAAACTCTCTTTGTGCGAGTTCTTCCCACTACGGCGGAATCCTAGAACCCCCCCCCCCATGAGTTTCTCATGCACATTCTTAATGGCTACCACGCAGGTTTTAAATCCACTTGACATTTTGAAGACTCTCAAAAGGGTTCATTGTCTTCTTGTTCATGTACTGTACGTTCACATTTTCTTCAAGTCAGACATTATTTTCCATGAAATGGTAAAAAATATATCCATTGTACCAAAAATATTGTCTGAATTGAAAAAATTGAAAAGTATTTTGAAGACTCCATCTGGCACCCAAAAGCACACAGTTAATGTATTTTTTAATCCAGTTCAATGCTAAAACTAAAGAAAGTGGAGGTATCGAAGTTATTACAGCTGCGGCAAT